>NC_133870.1:822890-865091 GCF_044706935.1 Curcuma longa | reverse complement strand
TGGCCATGTTTAGAAGAGGCACGGCCGTGCCTCTTAGGCACGGCCTAAAGAAGTTTCATTTCTGTAAAATAGGCACGGGAATGCCTATTAGACACGGCCTAGAGAGGGTGACCTTCGGAAAGATATACACGACCGTGTTTAGGAAGTATTCTGTAGAAGTGGCATTGCGGGGCCTTTTTCATGTCTTAGCGACGGAATCAATGAAAGCACCCTGAAGTAAAGTTGTAGATCATGAAGTTCGCATCATTTTGGTATATGGCACGTCCCATAATTCCATCTGAGTTGAAAGTTATAGCCGTTTTAGTTTTGGTCTGCAGTGTAGTCCAGTCGAGACATAGGCGTGTCTTGACCCACGGGAAGATGAGGCACGGCCGTGCCTCATGAGACATGGTTTGGGCAAGGTGGGGTACGGCCATGCCTTGTGAGACACGGCCTGGAGAGGTGAAACACGGCCCTGGGAGCCTCTGAAACACTCCAAATGACCTCTAAACACTTCCAAATGACCTCCAACTTGGTTCAACTTTATGGCTCCTTAAGTATCCTACAAAAATATATAAAAAATGTTAGATTCTACCCAAAATTTGTAGAAATTAGCAATATGGTCCAAAATAAGTTCCTACTCACAATATGTGTTAATATTCAATAGTTACATAACGAGAGGGTCAAAATATCAAGTTTTAGAGCCAAAATAAACCATATAAATGAGTGTTATCACCAGCCCAGACTTCACCTGGTGCTTTGACTCTGTCAAGACTTCTGCCTGATCTTCCAGATCAGGGCTTTCCAATTGCCTAGTTTCACTAGGACTTTGGTCAAACTTGTGTTCCCTGCACACTTAGATCAACTTCATTAGTTCAATAGACACTTAACTTGAACCTAGTTCCGTTATAAATACTAAGGTTCGATCTGCTGGTGCTCCCTGCACTAACATTCTTCTCTTACCCAACCTTCCTTGTAACGCTCATAAATTTTCTCGTAAAATTTTCCTAAAAAAATAAAGAAAAAAGGAATAAAAAAGTGTAATAGCTGAGGTTCAACCCTTGAACCTCTAAGTAGTGGAGTTAAGGAAAGGATAGTAATGGCCATTGCTCCGCAAGAGTTTTTTGGCATAAAAAGGGAAACATTGTAATTATACAAGTTAGATATGAAGAGATGCTTCAACTTCCATTAGTATAAAAGGGGAAGTTAGAGAGAAAACTGTTAGGTTTTTCGGGCCACATGAACCCCTTTCACCGGATCCGTGAGAAATACATAAAAATTCACATACATGTTTCCACTCCTAGAAACCATGGAAAAAAACTTTTACCTTCGGTGCACCGGATCCGTGAGAAATACATAAAAATTCACTATACATGTTTTTCTCCTCTTGTGGCATGTCACATCAAGTCTTCAAAGATCTAAAAGCTCTAGATCTACATGGTCACCTCTTAAAAAAAGTCAAATGGTCAAGTCAAGCCTTCGGTGTGTGCCCTCAACATTTATGATGATATGGCACAAAGTCAATGTATCCCGCTTTATGAAATAAGAAATCATATTTTGTCCAAACGGTGCTTGGTGTCTGTGAGACACAGAAGACCATGATTATCAGTTCCTTGTGAATTATAAACTAAGGCTCAGATGGCTTTGTCAAGTGCCGCTCCTCTACAAGTATCCACAATTTACTCTGACTCACAAATTGAACAAGACCTCGTTATTATAGATTATGGAAATAAATGGGCATCTATAGGTAGTGATTATTGCTTTGATTTACCAAAGGGTGAGATCTTTCCGTCAGATCAAATATTCCCGGTAAGTTGGGTGATGTTGCTATCTATACAGTGTGCCATTAATCACAAAAGGAATCCGTGTCCCAGTAGGGCATGATGTCCCCTTGGAGAGCTCATAAGGATTGTCAAGTCAAATCTTGAGAGGAGAGTGGTACTATTCAAGGACTTAGATGTCGATTATTGAGTTGTCAGTGAAAAACTACGATATCTTAAACACGGGGAGCAATGCATAAAATAATAAGAAGGAACCCAAAATGTAATTTGGGGATTGGATTGGTAGTTGATCCTCTAGTGGAATGGATCGTTGTTGATGATGTAGGTGTGTATTCGGGATTGAATACCCGAAACCCATCAGAAGGCCAGATCCAATACCTCCTCGAGGTCCCCGCTGTAGCCTAAAGTCATTTCAAAAGGATGCAATCAAACGGATGAGATTAGTTCTTAGCCGTCGGATGAGATTTAATCTCGACCGTTGGATAAGATTAGTTCTCAACCGTAGGATGAGTTAATGGATGAGATCAACTTGTATCCGTGGGATTAGATCAAGTTGAATCCATTGGATCGAAATAAATAAAGAGGAATAAAAGAGAATAGATTAGAACCGTTGGATGAGATTAAGTCTTGATGGACGAGATCTATCCGGTTCGGTTTTAATTCTCTTTGGAAGGAAGAACACGAGGTGAACCAGAGCTGGTTCATTGAACCACACGCCCAAGAGAATGCATCATGGCCATTGGATCGATAAGATCAAGTTATATTAAAAGAGATTATAACGTAACCGTCATTCAAGTTGCATCCGATGGATGAGATCTTTTCGGTTAAGTTTTATTCTTTTAATTATGGAATTAATTCATGGAAATAATTCCTATTAATGGCCGGCCAAAATAGATAAAGATGGAAATAATTATTTTTGTTATTTCCATAAAGATCTAACGGCTAGAAACCAAGCAAGCTAATCTAAGGGCCTAGATTTAAGTTTTTATAATTTGGAAATAATTCATGGAATTAATTCAAATTAAAATTATTTCAATGGCTAAGAAAGGGATGCTTGGTCTTGGGCATAAGGCTATAAAAAGGAGGGCTTGAGGGGTGGGCGGACAACACAATATACAAGAAGAGAAGAGAGAAAACTAGGTTTTCGGAAATCTCTCCTCCTCCTTCTAGTTGCCGCCGCCCCCTACTTCTTCCTTCTTCTTCTTTTATTTTCTTCTTCCACCGCCCCTTTACCTTCTCCTCTTGAGGTGGCCGGATCTTCTATCCAAGAGAGGTGGCCGGACCTAAAGAAGACAAGCCAAGGTGAAGCCGCAGCGAAAGGAAGAAAGGCGATCCAGAGGTTCTTCATCCGGAGGTTTTGCAACTCCTTTGTTCCTGAAGGATCGTTGTCCACCCAACGTTCAGGAAGAAGACAGTACAGCGGAAGGCAGCGAGGTTATCTTCAAGGTTCTGGTAATAATTTTATTTCCGCAGTTTTTATTTTACTAGAACAAGTTTTATAAACCGTAGCAATAATTTAGGAATCGGCGATCCTGAAGGATCAATTGATCTAGTCTTCTTTATAGACTTTGTCAATTGATCCAACATTAAAGTTTTTTTGTTCTGTGGGGTTCTATGCTCTTCGGAGCGGATGACATGAACGGAGATCCAGATCGCCAACAGTCAAGTCAAACTTGATTCTCAAGTCAAGTCAAACTTGACTTCTAATCTCCCAAAATTGATCAAATCAACTCCACTAGTCTAGTTTGGATTACCCTTAATCCAACTTGATTCATCACATGAATCTAAACCTCTTGGTTCATCATATGAACCTAATTTCCACCTAATTGTCCTTTGTGTGTGACCCTATAGGTTCTTGTAACGTTGGCAATGCCCTAAACTCATTTAGGTGCATAAGTAGTGAGCGGTATCTAGCAACACATCACTACTACCCAAGTTACAAGAATGTTGAGATCCAACATCACCATTGTGACTACTAATTGTGACTCTTCACAATATGTGACAAATGTCCTTCTATCCTTGATATCATGATTGATTAAACCGAGGCATAGACCGTGTCATCCTCTAATCAATCTGTGTCTTGAACTCCAAGTAGACTCACTACAATCAAACGAGCTCAACATCACATGTTGACTCATTTGGGCATGGCCATGCACTTTAGTGATCTCACTCTATCAAGAACTATGATATCACTCCCGTTATATGGGAGGGATAGATCCCATCTACATCACTCACATCCCTCCGCATAATTTGTTACATACCCAGTAATCGCCTTTATAGTCCACCCAGTTACGGGTGACGTTTGACGAAGCCAAAGTAAGTAACTCCTTATGTAGGGAACCATGGTGACTTCAGGTCCAAGGACTAATAGTCATACTAATAGCCACATGAGAAAGTATATGACACTCATATAACGATCCATGATACTTTCTCATGGCGGGTCATTCAGTATACATTCTCTAATGCATACCCATGTGTCAACTTGATATCTCATATCCATGACTTGTGAGATCAAGTCATCATGTTGACCTACATGCTAGTCTCTTCGCATTAACATTGTCCCTGAATGTTAATACTTGACTAAGAATCATTTAGAGTAGTGTTCTCTATATCATCTCACTATCGATTCAACCAATCGATTGATATAGATACGATCCACCTACTCAAGGACGTTACTATACTTAGTTATTTGGCACCAATACAAGTAAGTATAATAATCATAATCAAATGTCTTTATAAATAGAAATATGATACAATGAGTCCATACAACAATCATCATATGATTGGCTCTAGGGCTCTCACTAACAAAAACTTATCATTTCTCCTTCTTATTTCCTTTAGGTGAAAATAGAAGAGGGCTTAGGGTTTTCATCTTTCCTCTTCTTCCTTGTGGTGGCTGGCCAAGAGAAGGGAACAAGGGTCTTATTCGTAATATTCGGGCACACACAAAGGATTCTAAGTATACTAGAATTCCTAAATCCTCAACCTTAGGATTTTTTGCTAGTAAGTACAAGAAGAAAGATGTAAGTACTCCTCACCTGCAATAAGGGTTATTCTCAATATTTTTCCTTACTATCGTATAACTATTTATCTTGTCAAAATAATGTGTAGAATGTTGAATGGTCATTTTCGCTTCACACATGAAACCCTAGCTTTATTTAAAAGTTCATATGCATGTGAAAAAAAGCATTCTTTTATCATTCTAAGTCCTTTTTAAAGTTGATGAGGAGTTTATAAGGAAAGACCAATGTCTTGAAAGGATCCCTAATTCAAGAATTTGAGGATCAAAGCATATCAAGTGTTTGAAGAAATACCAAGACATTCTATTATATGAGTACTAAAGACAACAAGTTATGTTACTTTGAAAAGGCTAGTACCCGACTTCCAAGGTTGTTGTAAAACAAATCCAGGTTACTAGTTCCAAGGTCCCTGCTAAGACCAAGGTCTTTGCCCTTGTAGGACTGGAGGATCGCTACCCTAGTTTCTATTAGGGAGCGTGCTTTGATACTATGCTTGGGCCCAAAAGAAGTTTGAATATTTATTTTAAAGCAAAGTTGTAAGATACCAAGAAATTTTAGAGGTTAATAACCCTATAATGAATTAATAAAAGGTTAATTATTAGATTTAATAATTAATCATTTAATGTTAGGTATTTATAGGATTAAGTCTCATTATTAAACCCATTAAACCAATCTAATTGTAGCCCATTAAAGCCCAATTACAGGATATTTAATTTAGTTATTAAGATTAAAGGGTTAGGGTTGTGATTTAAACCCGTTAACCCGAGCGCCCATTAAGGAATAAATAATGTTCCGCCTTTTCTCCGCTCGCGACCCAGCCCCCTATTCCGCGCGATTTTTCCTCGCGCGTATGCTAACCCCGTCAGCCGCCGACCCTTTCACTGGTTTTCTCGCGCTGGCGAGGGCTATAAGAGAAGGGCGGCCGAAGCCCTAACCCTCGCTCCTCTTCTCCCTTTTCCCCCTCTCCGCGCCGCTGCTCCTCTTCTTCCTCACCAGCCGAAGCCGCCGCTGCCTAGTAGAGATGTCGATGCCTCCGCCGCTGCGTGGAGGCAGTCCTTGCAACCGCCCTTCTGCCACAAGTCCTCGACGCCGCCGGATCCCGATCGCCCTCTGCTGCTGCCCTGCCGCCGCCTCCCTCGCCCAACTGCACAGCCCGAGCACCGCCGCCCGCTGCGTGGAGAAGACCAGCAGCGACGCCGACGCCTTGCCGTCGCGCCTCTACCACTGGCCGTCAGAAGGAGCCGACGTTGAACCCTGCCGCTGGCTACAGTAAAGTAAATAGTAAGGGTTCGTGATTAGTTAATTAAGATTAAGGCTTAATTGATTAAGAGAAATTAAAGTATCTAGTTTAATTAGATCATTAAATGGGTTATTACATATTAATTAGTTTAATGGTGGATTAATTAGTTAACAAGTAGTTGATTAATTGCTTGATTAATTAGTTTAGGGTATTTGATATTAAACTAATTTACCAAGTAGATGATTTATGAGTAGGTAATTAATTAGAGCTGGTGTGATTAAACAAAGGATATTGGATTACTTAAGATAATTAATCTAGTGTAATTGGATTATTAATCAGTTTAGTAAATTGTTAATTAGTTAATAACTAGTAGTTAGCTGCTTGAATTAATTAGTTTAATAACTAATTTGTTAAGTTAGATCATTATTGAGCAGTTAATTAATTAAGAGGTAATCTGTTTAATTGAACAAATAGATAATTTCTTATTAATAATTAGTTAGGTTTATTGATTATGGTAGTAATTGATGAAAATTTAATTAGATGGTTAATGAGGTTGATTTAAGTTATTAATCTATTTAAGACTTAATGGCTAATTAATAATTAAGAGATTTATTTGCTTTACTAATAACTGTAAATGAATTTGAGAATTGATTAATTTACTTAAGTAAGGTAATACTTAATTATTGATCAGTTTAATAATTGATTAAGGATCATGTAATTCATTTGAGGGTTAATTGAATTATTAATCAGATTAATAATTTGATCATATCAATTAAGTAGTAATTGAGTAGGTTAACTTTTGAATCGACTAGGGTTTACTTTGTTGAAAAGTAAATATAATATTTAGAAGAGGTTTATTTTAATTACAGGATCCTGATCTGTTGATCTTGCTATACGCGGAGGATTTTATTAGGGTTCTTATTGCAACGATTTCATCAAGAGGTGGGTACTCCTATGCTTGGTCAACACAGGTCTCATTTTCGTAGTGCATGATTTATTATTGCCGTTATCTATCATGTTGATACTTTTACTGCTCATGTTATTTATCCAATCGATACCTTTGATAATCATTGCTTGACACTTACCTGTTGACCTTTATTGGGATATGTTATTGTCATGTTGCTACTTTTGCTATCTATGCTAGTTAATTTATTGATACTTTGATCACATATCGTTGCTTGATTATTAGTTGTTGGCTCTTAGTATTGTTAAAAGTCAAATGTTGGAGTTGTGCAATATGTCCTGTTTGGCCCCTCAGTTTACTGCCCCGAGGGGGGTGACTGGGAAGTGTAGAGTGCGGACAGTGACTTGCACTTGATTATGTCCTGTTTGGCCCCTCAGTTCACTGCCTCGAGGGGGGTGACTGGGGAGTGTAGAGTGCGGACAGTGACATACATTGGATTACGTCCTGTTTGGCCCCTCATTTCATTCCCGAGGAGTGACTGGGGAGTGTAGAGTGCGGACAGTGACCTGTTGTTGATTGCGTTATTCGTTGCATTTTGGCATGCATTTGTTGTTGTTTACTGCTTTTATAGTTGCTGCACTTGTGGTTATATGATTATGTACTTGTTGTTATATGACTGCTGCATTCGTATGACATGGCATACATGATTAACATATTGTATATTGATTTTTGCTTCTGTAATATCATGTTGAAACTGTATACTGTTTGACATCCATGCTTATAGTAATTGATACCTTGCTATATTGTGCAATTTCCTTCTAGTACCCACTGAGTATTTATACTCACCACCCATACCCTGGGGTTTTCTGTCTCCCCAGGTCCCAGATAGGTTTTCCTTGGAGCTTGGAGATCGGCCGGACTGCCCCCATCTCACAGCAGGGCGACGTGGATGTTCCTTCGTGTGACTTATTTTTGATTGTGAGTACTTTGTATGGTTTCTGGATTTTACATAGATGTGTAATTCTGTATTGTTTCCAATGTGTGGTTTTCGGTTTGTGCTCGGAGGTGTGCTTTTCGGATTTTAATGGTATGTGTTGGATATGTGTATGTGGCCGTGTGGGCCTTTGGTGATGTAGTAGACTTGTATTTGTTTATGTTTGAATTGTATTCTTAGTCGTGTCGGCCTTTATGTTATTATGTACTTATGAAATTGTCATGAGTACTGGGAGATGCTTGATGAGTTAGGATTTTTATTCACTTTATCGATTCAATTTTGGATTCTTTCATGAAAATAAATTGCTTAATGATTTAATTTGATTATATTTGTGATATATTGCATAATTTGAGGCTTGATTATAATTTTTATGATTTAATGATGAATTTTGCATTAATTGAATTTAATTGGTTGTAGGGCTCAAATTGAACCAAGATCGAGCTCAACCATGATTGAATCGAGCCAAGATTGACCCAATTGATCGATCCAACTTCATGAATCAAGACTCAAGTGCGATTATGATGAAATCCATACAGATTGAAGCCAATTTGGAGCTAAATTGAGTGAATTTGATCAAAACAGGCTAACCCGGACTCAAACTCAAGTCAACCAAACCATTTGCTACGGTAACCTAGCTTTAAAGAGAATGCTACAGTGCTGAAAATCGCGGTTACTGTAGCACGGGTACTGTAGCAGCGCTGTCTTCGCTGGTTTTTCTTCCTTTTTCTCAGTTTTTTTTCATGGGGAGCTCGGATTTCTTCATCCCACATTGATTCTCGGATTCCAGAGAGCAACCACGACACTAGTTTGGCAGCAATTGACGGAAGTTTCGTCCGGTTGAGGGTTTCGCCGGAGGAGTCTGATCCGCCACAAATTCCAGCTGGTTTCTTGGATTTAATCCACCGGAGCATTCAAGAACATTAGGAGGGGTTCTACGAAGGTTTTTGATGGTTCCTAAACTTCAATGTACTAGCGATTCAAGGGATTTTCAGCTGGAACCTTCATAAATCTCCGATACGGCTCTGTTCGGTGTGTTTCTGAGGGTTTCAGAGCTGCATCAATTGGAGTTGAATCAGATCAGTTTGAGCTTGTTTCATGAGAGGCTAATCTGGGATTTCTGGTCTCTTGATCGGTTCTTGTGTGACGGCAAGAAGAAATCGGTTGAGGGAAGAATCCGAGCTACCCTATTTTAGCTTAGTTCCTGTAGTTTCTGTAATTTCTGCAATTTGTTTTTGAATCTGATAAACGATGTTGTCTTTCAATATAATTAGCTAGAAACATGAGTTGTTTTCTTTGATAGGTTTTGATGATTCATTAGTTGAGTTATCAAATCCAATTAGAGCATAGCTATTTGAATTCCATGTTACTGTTCAGTATCAATTTCACTGTGTCGTGCCATTAAGCTGTGGACTTTTAGCTTAAATTAAGTTTTAGCTTGCCTTAGCGTTTATAAATTGCATTTTTTTCATTTATTTGCTAATTTTAATTTACATTTCATTTCAAAACCCCAAAACCCCATTTATATTTGAAAAACCCAAAAAGAACGACATCGAAAGCTCAATTCACGCAATTGTCTACTAGTCCTTGGAAAAATACGACTCGAGGCCCCTATACTTCATTTATTTGAATTTATTATGGGTTTTCGATAAATTTATAAAATCTAATTTGCAACCCTACTCGTGACACATTGCAAATTTAGGGTTGTCAAATTTTGGCGCCGTTGCCGGGGAATAACTAGTAGGAAATTGTTTGATTTGAGCTTATGAATAATCTCCTTTATTGTTGCTTTGATCATTGTTGGTTTCTAAGATGTATGAAAATTTATTTTATCAACAACCACCCTGTGAACAATTTCAACAGCAAAATTTTTATTTGCAGGAATCTTATCAAGGTTTTCAGCAACAATTTCAAGGTGGACAGCCTCAACATCAAATCCAACCGCCTTATCATGGTTTTCAACAAGTTGATCCACAATTTCAGCCTCAATTTCAGAATTTTCAGCACCCTTATCAGCCACCACAGCAATTCCAACAAAATTACAACAATTTTCAGCCCCAAATTCAAAATTCACAGCCTCAATTCCAACCACAATTTCAGCCTCCAAATCAAAATTTTCAGCAACTTTCAAACAACTTTCAGCAGTCCCTAAATCAAGGTTTTCATGGCGATAATTTTCAGCAACATTCATGGAATTTTCAAGGAAATTTTCAGCATCAAAATCCTTCATTTCAAGCCCAAAATCAATGTCAATCGTCAATTTTTCAAGGGGGACATATTTGTAATCAAATTCAGCAGCCCACAAATTTTCAAGTTCAACAAAATTTACATGCAAATCAAGGAAATTATGGGAGTTCTAATGGGCTCATTCAACAACTACAAAAACTTGAGGAGAGACTGCAACAGAGCTTACAACAACAAGAAGACACTGATATTCAAAATTTTGAAAGACAGATGAGTCACATGGGCACTATTATCAGTCAGCTTCAATCCCAAGGGTCCAATCAACCACCATTGCCACCATCTCAGTCATTTCTGAATCCTATAGAGGATGAGAGCGTTATTGTATTTCAACGTGGTAAAACTATTCCAGACCCAAGACTTCAGACACCTATCTCAGTTTCTGATCAAGACATGGAGCATAAACCATAAAGAGAATCAAATCCTTCAGATCCAGTGCCAGTCTTCATTGCTGAGAACCTGGAGGAAGCTGATATGGAGCCAAGCTATGATTTAGTCACAGTTGAAGATGACCAAATGAGTGTAGGGGATTGCACTGAGCCCCAGGGACCACCATTATTGATTGATTTACCAGAGGATTCAGAGGATAGGTATGTGAGTGTAGGGGATTGCACTGAGCCCCAGGGATCACTCATATATACTGAGCAGTCACAGTTGGAATTGAAGTTTTTATCAGATGATTTGAAGGATGTTCATTTGGAGGAAAATCAGAGCCCACCATTTATTATTGTCCAAAATTTTGAGTTAGAGAAAGAGAAAAATTTATTTCAAGATTTGAGGCATCACAAAGGAATTTTTGATTGGACAATGGTTGATATGATTGGTGTGGATCCTACCATTTGGGTATATAGAATTTACTTTGAGGAAAATGTGAAATCATTCAGAAAACCACTATGGAGGCTCAAACTATTATTTTTTGATGTCATGAAGAAAGATAAGTTGGTGCCTACAAGAATGAAGAAGGCGTGGATCTACGAGATTATTCTGTACAAAGTGAGGCATAAATTGATTGAAGGATTATATCCACCGGCTCAAGAAATAATTTTGAAGAATTAAAGGAGCTAGAGGTGGATGATTTGGACTTCATGAGGCTATCTACCCAACCTAAAGGGGAGTTTGTTCCAACTTTTCACTTCTTTTTCATTGTTAATACCATATGTAGTTTTTACTTTGCATTTTCAGTTTAAATCAGTAATAAAAATCATTTTCATGAGCTTTTTTTGATTAGTTAACTCATTGTGAATACCTTTGCATGCATGGTTTAGGGTAGGGAATAAATGTATCCCCCTAGGACTTCTTTACATCATGTTAGAAGCTCTTGAAAGTGAATTAAATTTGATTGATTATTCTAGCAATTTAAGTCCATGGATTAACATTTTGAACACTTGGATTACCCTTAGTGATGGAACCTAGAATGATGAAATTGAGATAAGGTGATTTTTCTACCTAGTGAGGTTAACCATTTTATGTGATGCACTTAAGTGATTGCCAATCTAGAACTTGCTTGTAATCTTTCAAGGCTACAATATCTATGATGGGTCCACATTTATTTAGGTTTAAAAATTCCCCCCATAAACCATACAACTTCATGCTTTATCCATGTTAGCCATTTTCAATTGATATTTTTCACCCCCATTTTTGGTTCAATTTTCATGATCTCTTGGACATGGGTATTTTTGAATGTTATTGATGTTCCTTTGTCCGAGACGGTCAATGATTTAAGTGTGGGGGAGGAGGTGTGAAATTTTTGAAGAAAAAAAATTTGAAAAAAAAAGAAAGAAAGAAATTGGTGTGCCAAAATGGGATTGTGTGTGCCAAGTCAGGATTTTTAAAGTATTGGTGGACTTGTTTTGACTGGAATTTGCTGAATTACGTTGCTGGGAATTGTTAAGCTGAAGGCTATGGCATGCAAGAGCTAAGTTCAAGTTGTAAACAATTCATAAAAGCTGAAAAATGAAAGCTGGAAGGAAGTTTTACAAATCTGGAACTACAATGCTGGAAAATACAAATCTGGAAGTTACTGATTTCTAAAAATCTGAATCTGAGGCCTCTGAGGAAGTTTTCAATTCATCAAGGTTGTTGTGTTTTTAGAAATGGTTGAGGAAAAGGAAAAGAGAACAAAACTGCTGGGTGAAAAAAAATTATTTATTGCTGATTAAGGCACATTGGTTTCTGAATTTTTTTTTAAGGCCTTGTGGACATGTATGATGCAATGTTACTGAAGCCAATTCGATACAAATCTATTAAGTGTTGAAAGAAATGCCATTTGGGTGCAATTGAGAAGGAAACAGGGCTGAAAAGCGATGCAACAATAATGAAGAAAAATTGATGAGGAAGCTGTTAAGAATGGAACAAATCTGCCTGGATTGTTTTCAGGAAATCAATTGTAATTCATTTGAAGAAGTAGGATTGAAGTGGAGAGAAACTATGGATATACTTCAGATTTAAATGCATCAGATTAGATTATGGAAAGAAAACAGAATGGAAAATAGAAAAAATCAGAAAACAGCATTTTTCAAGAAGGGTAAGGAGTGTATCAAAAGTTTGGATAAGCTGGTTAATTTTGGTGAAATTTGATTCAATTCAAGCACTTATTGGACAACAAGTTGGGAATATAATCAGATTTGTTGATGGTAGCAAGAAAAAGAAAGAAACAGAAAAGGAAGAAAAATTCCAGAAAAACAGAATTCTGTTTTGATTTTTCTCAGCTGAGTTTGTATTTTTCCAGCTGCTGATTTCTGGATACCTAAATCTGAGAGTGATCAAGGTTCATCAAAGTTGATGTGTTTCCAGAAATGGTTGAGGAAAAGAAACAGAGAACAAAAATCTGTTACTGAAAAAAAAAAATTGTTCAGTGCCAAAATTTGGTTCAGCCCAACCTGAAATTTTGAAGCCTGGTGGATCTGTTCTGAAGAAAACTTACAAAAGTGACCTTGCTATGAATCTGTTAAGTGTTGCAAGAAATGTCAATTGGGTACAAATGAGGAGGAATAAAAGCTGAAAACTAATGCTGAAATAGTGAAATGCAGATTTGATGTATTAAGTAGAGCTTTGAATTTTTAGAGTTTTCGGGTCAGTTTCAGCAGAGTCTGAATTTCTGAAGGAGTGAGCTAAACTCAAATGGAAAAGGAATAATTGCAGATTTGAAATGAATCAAATCAGAAAAAAAGGAGAGAAAACAGTTTGTAAAGAAAAAAATGATGAGGAGCTTTAAAGTTGTGAATTGTTTTGCTTGGATTTCCTTCAACAAACCAATTGCAAAGAAATTTAAGAAGTAGGATTGGAATGGATACAATTCAGATGGCATCAATTCAGATCAGGAAGAAAACAGAAAAAATGATGAAGAAAACAGAAAAAAAGGAAGAAATAAGAAAATGTGGAAGGTATCAAAGGAGGTATCAAAAATCTAATTGGCTGAAGAACCATAGTAAAACCTACTCCACTTCAGTTGCTTTCTAAACAACAAATTCAGATATCAAGATGTCCAAAGTGCAGCTGCAACATAAAAGAAAAATCAGAAGAAAAACAGCATGAGAAAAACAGGAAAAAACAGTTTTTGCAGTTTGTTTTTCAGCCTGTGTTCTACAATTTTTTGAGGGACTGATATGAAATGGAATTTCACAGAAATTTGCATGGATAATAGCATTATCAATCAAGCTTTATGATGGAAAAAGAATGGAGGAAAAACAGCAAGAAACAAGAGAGAACAAGCCAATTTTCAGATTCAATTTCAGTAATTTTCAGAATTAAACGTGCCAATGATACATTGAAATTGCGGATTCGTGTGAAGAGAATTTTGGTTTCGGATGATTGGATGCCATTTGTTAGCTCTTGTAAAACCTAAATGTGAAAGAATTGGGCTTGATTCAAAGAGGAAATGTAAAATGGCACATTGGTGGTGATAAAGAGAAGAAAAGCAAAAGGAAGAAAACTTTGTATCAAGAAGGAGAATTTTAGAGATTTAGTTCAGAATTGCTTCATGGATTCGAAGAACACACTTAAACAAATGGAATACAAGAGAAAGAAATCAGAAAAAGGGCAAGGTTCATTGATTAGCATTTAACTATACCCATGTCTACCACTTTCTTTAGTTTATCCTTGAAAATCCTTTTCTCTTGAATTTGTCTTTCTACATTTCCTAATTCCTTTGTTTCAATTATTGTTTCCTTACATTTTCAGTAAGCCTAGTATATGTGGATTCCAAATCAAGAGTGGTAGTGGAGAGTAGAAAGCAAGCAAGCATATGGAAAAACATGAAACTTAAGTTGCTTGAGTGAGCTCCATTTTCTTTTGATCATGAATTAAAATGTAGGATGAGAGCCACTGATATTATTTGGTGAAAATAACCTAGTGAGATTTAGTGTGATACATTTATCTCAATTAATCATGAAGGGTAAAACTTACTATGCGGTTAACCTACAAGGGTCTAATCCATGGGTTTAAGCTTTTGAGACTTTACAACTTAGATAATTCCCTTTTAATTGTTTCTAATCATGATTGAGAATGATCTAGGGGGTACGATCTTAGTTTATTTTGTTGGCTTGAGCGAGACACTCAAGGGTAAGTGTGGGGGAATTTGATGAGTTAGGATTTTTATGCACTTTATCGATTCAATTTTGGGTTCTTTCATGAAAATAAATTGCTTAATGATTTAATTTGATTATATTTGTGATATATTGCATAATTTGAGGCTTGATTATAATTTTTATGATTTAATGATGAATTTTGCATTAATTGAATTTAATTGATTGTAGGGCTCAAATTGAACCAAGATCGAGCTCAACCATGATCGAATCGAGCCAAGATTGACCCAATTGATCGGTCCAACTTCATGAATCAAGACTCAAGTGTGATTATGATGAAACCCATGCAGATTGAAGCCAATTTGGAGCTAAATTGAGTGAATTTGATCAAAACAGGCTAACCCGGGTCAAACTCAAGTCAACCAAACCATTTGCTACAGTAACATAGCTTTAAAGAGAAAGCTACAGTGCTGAAAATCGTGGTTACTGTAGCACGGGTACTGTAGTAGCACCGTCTTCGCTGATTTTTCTTCCTTTTTCTCAGTTTTTTTCATGGGGAGCTCAGATTTCTTCATCCCACATTGATTCTCGAATTCCGGAGAGCAACCACGACACTAGTTTGGCAGCAATTGATGGAAGTTTCGTCCGGTTGAGGGTTTCCCCGGAGGAGTCTGATCCGCCACAAATTCCAGCTGGTTTCTTGGATTTAATCCACCGGAGCATTCAAGAACATTAGGAGGGGTTCTCCGAAGGTTTTTGATGGTTCCTAAACTTCAATGTACTAGCGATTCAAGGGATTTTCAGCTGGAACCTTAAATCTCCGATTCGGCTATGTTCGATGTGTTTCTGAGGGTTTCAAAGCTGCATCAATCAGGAGTTGAATCAGATCAGTTCGAGCTTGGTTCGTGAGAGGCTAATCTGGGATTTCTGATCTCTTGGTCGGTTCTTGTGTGACGGCAAGAAGAAATCGGTTGAGGGAAGAATCCGAGCTACCATATTTTAGCTTAGTTCCTGTAGTTTCTGTAATTTCTGCAATTTGTTTCTGAATCTGATAAACGATGTTGTCTTTCAATATAATTAGCTAGAAACATGAGTTGTTTTCTTTGATAGGTTTTGTTGATTCATTAGTTGAGTTATCAAATCCAATTAGAGCATAGCTATTTGAATTCCATGTTACTGTTCAGTATCAATTTCACTGTGCCGTGCCATTAAGCTGTGGACTTTTAGCTTAAATTAAGTTTTAGCTTGCCTTAGCGTTTATAAATTGCATTTTTTTCATTTATTTGCTAATTTTAATTTACATTTCGTTCCAAAACCCCAAAACCCCATTTATATTCGAAAAACCCAAAAAGAACGACATCGAAAGCTCAATTCACGCAATTGTCTACTAGTCCTTGGAAAAATACGACTCGAGGCCCCTATACTTCATTTATTTGAATTTATTATGGGTTTTCTATAAATTTATAAAATCAATTTGCAACCCTACTCGTGACACATTGCAAATCTAGGGTTGTCAATGCTGTCGAAATTTTTGGACGGCCTCCTAGGACGTGACAATTTAATGGTATCAGAGCAAGTTCGGTTCTTCGGGAGTTGTCATTGGATTTTCGTTGCATTTGTAGCCTATCTGATACCAAATTAGTGGTATCAGAGTGGCGCAGTCGAAGCGTGGTGGACCCATAACCCACGGTTCCGAACCTAGGTTCAATTCTTGTGGCTTTTCGTGGCATACGTGATGTTAGGTTGGATTATCGTTGCATTTGTGTCAATTTTTCCGGTGTCTTTTGGGTTTACCGTTGGAATTATTGCGTATTTGTAGTATTCAGAAGGTAGCATTTCATTGTAGGTTTATTAGGTTAAGTGCTTAGGTTTAGAATTTTTCATCGTATTAGTTTAGGGTTTAGGTTTAGTGTATTTTTGAATTTGTCGTTGTTTGGTTCACCTGTGTTTTGTATTCCATGGTTTAGGAGTCTATTTTTCTTTCGGATTTGTTATTGAATCTGTCGTTGTTTCTTAGGAATTAGTAATCATATTTAGTTATCGGATTTCGTGTTATTCGATTCAAGTTGTGAGATGAGACAGACAGCGGCACGATCTCTCCAAGCACTGTACGTAAAACTAACTAGTCTTATTGGTTTTAGAAGTTTATAGTAGTATTGTTTAATAATACTGTCAGCATAAGATGTTTGATTTCATTATGATCTCAATACATCAATCGGTTCATCCGTTGTTGTCAGTGCTTCAGCTTCAGAGTCAACTTCAGCTAGAGTGGGCGCAGATCGTATTCCTTCAGCTAACCAACCGGTTCAGCGCAGAATTGGACACATGAAGATACGACCAGAGCTGAGACACAACAGAACAAGAGATCGATCGTTGGAAACTTCCAACATAGAAGCTTCATAATTAACAGCAGCAGGTATAACAAAGGTTTCAACGGCCTTTACATACGTTAATAAAATATGATATATTAGTGTTTTAACATGTGGAAATGCCTAATCAAATTACCCAGTTTGACCTCACATTTCCACAATATATTTCCAATCTTCATAGCGCATTCGATGATTTAGAGAATCCAGCAGAAATTTCCAATGACAACTGACAAACAAATAATTAGGTTATCAACAGGAAGAAATTGCAAGTGATGTATTATTTACCTGACCCGACATTAGCATTTTTTCCTTTGAATGTTAGGTATTATATACAATTAACATCGGAAGTTGCTGATATAAAATCACTTACCATATGTAGGCAATTACACAATTGGCTGAAAGTTCCTCTAACTGATACATGGGAACAATGTCCTCAAGGTGCAAAATAAGTTCATAATCATCATCAAACACATCATGTTCTAATTACCTGCAAGCTCCACCACAATTACCTGCTTCTTTGGTCTAATCCAGTTCCTCATTATAGCAGCCTTTGCAGAGAAGGACATAGAAAGGTGGAAAGTCCACTCAGGAGGGGAGCTTTTCATCCTCTAAAATTTACCATTCATCCATTTCATGATCACTTGTATGGCTTCAAGACCCCAATTGACAAGGGTTCGTCGCAGATTCACTTGTTGTAAAAATCATCACAAAGGACCATTGCCATGTTTCAAAAAGTTGTCCTTTCGTTATAATTGTTATTATTTTTACAGGGTCTTGTATCATCAGGGATCACGCGCCCATTATTATGGAATACTTGGTGATGAGTTGTACTCAGGAGGGTGGACACCGCGCGATTTTTCCTCGCGCGCATGCTAACCCCGTCAACCGCCGACCCTTTCACCGATTTTCTCGCGCTGGCGAGGGCTATAAGAGAAGGGCGGCCGAAGCCCAAACCCTCGCTCCTCTTCTCCCTTTTCCCCCTCTCCGCGCCGCTGCTCCTCTTCTTCCTCACCAGCTGAAGCCGCCACTGCCTGTAGAGATGTCGATGCCTCCGCCGCCACGTGGAGGCAGTCCTTGCAACCGCCCTTCTGCCACAAGTCCTCGACGTCGCCCGATCCTGATCGGCCTCTGCTGCTGCCCTGCCGCCGCCTCCCTCGCCCAACTGCACAGCCCGAGCACCGCCACCCGCCGCGTGGAGAAGACCAGCAGCGATGCCGACGCCTTGCCGCCGCGCCTCTACCACTGGCCGTCATAAGGAGCCAACGTCGAACCCTACCGCTGGCTACAGTAAAGTAAATAATAAGGGTTCGTGATTAGTTAATTAAGATTAAGGCTTAATTGATTAAGTCACTACTAGAAAAATGTTAATAGACAACGCCCCAAAGACAACGTTTTTTAGCAAAAGCGTTGTGGTATTTCAATTTACAACGTTTTTAGTCAAAAGCGTTGTCTTTTGAAATCAAAAGACAACGTTTGTTGAGAAAGCGTTGTCTATTAGCGTTGTGTTTTGGGTCAACCACAACACTTTACAAAAGCGTTGTCGAAAACGTTGTCTTTTAGCGGGTTTTTTGCCAAAGACAACGCTTTTAAAAGTATTGTCGTTTAGTGTTGTCGTTGATGGTTTATATCCAGGGTTTTTTATCGGGCGAGTCCGCGATTTCCTTCGTACGCCTCCCTCTTCTCTCCCGCACCATTTTCGTCCCTCTCCCGCTCTCGCACCTCTAGCTCGTCTTCTCCCCCGCGCCGCATTTTCGTGCCTCTCCCGCCCCCTCTCGCACCTCTAGCTAGTAGCTACTCTTCTCCCGCCCCCCCCCCCCCTTTCGTGCCTCTCCGCTTCTCCCGCCCCTTTCGCACCTCTAGCTCCTCTTCGCGCCGCTGTGAAGAGGCGAAGACGAAGATAGAACGGAAGCCGCATCCGGTGCTCCTCCAGGCCCGTGCTCCCCTCTAGGGCGGTGCTCCTCCAGGCCCGTGCTCCTCCAGTGCGTGCGTACGGTGACCTCCTCGTGCTCCTCCCGTGCTCCTCCAGGCCCGTGCTCCTCCAGTTCTCCAAGTTCCAAGTACGGCTTCAATCTGTTTTCTTCGATTAGGGTTAGAATAAGCATTTTAAATTTCTTGTCAGGTTACACCATTACATATTTTTTCTTCGATTAGGGTTAGAATAAGCATTGATTCCTTAAGTTTTATCTACCACCTAAATGATTAGGGTTACACCATTACATATTTTTACACCATTACAGTATGATTTCAAATATTTTGCAGAAAAATCAATATCAATTATATTATATCATTTTTTTTATTTTGAAGGTGTTTGGTCAGTGTCAGTTGATTAGTGGTAAAAAGAATGGACAAAGAATGGATGTCAAAGGATAGGCTATCACATGAATATGAGTTAGGAGTTGAATCTTTCTTGCAATTTGCAATGGAAAATGCAAATGATCTGGACGCAATACCCTGTCCATGTGCAAAATGTGGTAATCTAAAGAAGAAAAATGTAGACACTATCAGGGCACATATGTTTTGTAATGGTATAGATCTGACATACCATACTTGGATCTGGCATGGAGAAAGATCTACGACACAGAAGTCAAATAATGATAGTGATCAAGTAGGGCTAGATGAACAAAAATATGTTGGTGAGGAGCCGATAGATATGGTACATGCTGCATATGATGGTTATTCTGAGGATTCAACGCAATTCACTAAACTACTTGAAGCTGCCGAGAAACCGTTATATCATGGCTGCACTAAATTTACAATGTTATCCGCAGTTGTGAAATTATTCAACTTGAAGGCCAAATATAGTTGGAGTGGTACAAGTTTCACAGACCTTCTAAGTTTGTTAGGAGAAATGCTTCCAGATGATAATGAATTGCCTTTATCTTTTTATGATGCAAAGAAAAGCTTACGTGCATTAGGGATGGATTATGTGAAAATTCATGCTTGCCCTAATGATTGTATCTTATACCGGAAAGAGTATGAGGATTTTACCAATTGCCCTACGTGTGGGATGTCTAGGTGGAAGTTGGGCCAAAAAAATACAATAAAGGAAGGAGTTCCAGCAAAGGTTTTGTGGTACTTCCCTCCTATTCCAAGATTTAAAAGAATGTTTCGGAATAAGGAGCTATCCAAGGAGTTGACGTGGCATGCTGATAAAAGAGTTTGTGATGGACACTTACGTCATCCAGCTGATACACCATCTTGGAAAGTAGTTGATCATAAGTGGCCAGATTTTGCAACTGAGAAAAGAAATCTGAGATTGGCCATATCAGCTGATGGGATCAATCCACATGGTTTGATGAGTTCTGCATATAGTTGTTGGCCAGTTCTAATGATCACTTACAATCTTCCTCCATGGTTGTGTATGAAGAGAAAATTTATGATGCTCACATTGTTGATTTCTGGTCCTAAACAACCAGGAAATGATATTGATGTTTACTTAGCACCTCTGATTGATGACTTAAAATGCTTGTGGGATATAGGTGTTGAAGCATATGATGCATATCGGAAAGAAACTTTCTCGCTTAGAGCTGTCTTACTATGGACGATCAATGATTTTCCTTATGGGAACCTGTCAGGATGTATTGTTAAAGGATATCATGCATGTCCTATTTGTGGTGATGAAACCTATTCAACAAGGTTGAAGCATAGTAGAAAAATGTCTTATACAGGCCATAGAAGGTTTCTGCCAGCAACTCATCCTTATCGAAAGCAAAGGAAGGCATTTAATGGGAGCCAAGAGTTTAACACTGCACCAAAACCATTGCTTGGCAATGAAGTATTTGAAAGAGTGAAAAGAATTAATTGTCAATGGGGGAAAACAGTGGGAAGATTCAGTCAACTAAGGATGATGTAAAATCATGTTGGAAAAAAAAATCAATATTCTTTGAACTCGAGTATTGGAAACATCTACATGTTCGACATGTTCTTGATGTGATGCACATTGAAAAGAATGTATGTGAAAGTCTTATCGGCACGTTACTTGCCATTCCAGGAAAAACAAAAGATGGAATGTAGCTGCGAGATTAGATTTTTGGAAATGTCCCTAGATCATTACGTATGTTGTATTGTTATAGTATTTGCCTTAAGAATATTAGTAGTTTTAGAACATGATGTGTTTGGTCATGATTTTGAACTTATTTTGCACCTTGAGGACATTGTTCATGTATCAGTTAGATGAAATTTCAGCTTGTTATTGCCTACACTTAGCAATGTTAATTGTATTATATTTGTCATGGTAGGCATCTTTAAGATGAAAATTTTGAATCCACACAGTCTTTATAATGACAACTCCACGTGACAACAAAGGAAAACTTGAACAATTAAACCAAAGGGCTATGTAGATCAACTAGAAATGTCGGGTGAGTTGCTAACTTATTTATCCCTGTTGATAACTTATTTAAATGATGAGCTAATTATTTGTTTATGTGCAGTCATTGGATGTTAAAAACCTTGTGTCCATGAAGGACTTGAACTTGGTGGCCTTACACGGAGCTTGTTTATGTGGTGTCTTGCCCAAACATGTCATATCACTCGCTTGAAATTGGAAATATATAGTGGAAATGTGAGGACAAACTGGGTAATTTGATTGGGCATTTCATTCACATGTTAAAACACTAATATATCATATTTTATTAACATGTAGGGCCTTGAGACTGTTTAATTCAAACAAGGGAAGAAAAGGTCGGAAAAAACCAGTGTGGGAACTACTACAGGTATGTGTAATTATGTTTGATATGGTCTTGATGTGTGTATTTGTCTTTTACCTGATATTGGAGTCCAATTACCACAGGCTCCACGGCAACCAGATGGGAAACAGTGTGGTTATTATGTCATGAGATTTATGAGACAGATTATTGCAGAAATTGAAACTATTGAAAGAGATGGACTACGATCAATAGTACTTGTTCAAATCACTTCATATAAACCATTTATCATTTTGCAAAGTCAGTGTTGATTGTTTTTCGAATTAACTTAATCTATATGTGTGTTCATAGTTTAAGGCAGCTGAGTACACTCGGGCAGAAATTGATGAGGTGCGTTCCGAGGTGGCAGACTGTATACAAGATCATATTTATGAGTAGGTATGGCATGATGATCTCCATAATTGCATTTATTTGTAATAAATATATTTGTTTGTGATTAATTCTGCTGCTGTTGTTGTGTATGGAATGCTGATATCCGTTGATTGCTGTTTGTGATTAATTCTGCTGTTTGTGATTAATTCTGCTGATGCTGTTTATGAGTAGGTATGGAATGCTGATATCCGTTGGAATAAATCTGCTGCTGTTGTGCCCATATTTCTGCTGCTGATACTTGGTGATGCTAATGTTGTGTCCATACTTGGTGATGCACTTGCTGCTAAATCTGCTGCTGTTGTGCCAATATTTCTGCTAATGTTGTGATGATATTTTGTTGCTGTTGGAGGATATTCTGTTGTGATGATATTTCTACTGCTGTTGTGATGATATTTCTGCTGCTGTTGCCTTGAAACCTTTGTTATGGACCTGCTCCTGTTATGGAGCTTATATGTTGGAAGTTGTAAATTGAATTTGTGTTATGAACTTGTATAAGTTGTATGTTATGCTGTATGTTATGAACCCCTGCTGTAAGAATGGTTTTTGTGTGAATATAAGTTGTATGTTTTGTACCTCTGATTGAGTAAATTTTGTAGCCAATAGTTTTGTATTTACAAAATATATTAATTCTTATTTACTGCTAAAAAAAATCAAAAGACAACGCTTTTAAAAACGTTGCAAAAACCCAAGCAATTTGTAAAACAATTACAACGCTTTTTAACCGTTGCAAAATGTGTTGTCATACCTATTAAAAACAACGTTTTTAAAGCGTCGCAAAAAACGTTGTAATATTTACAACGCTTTTTCTGCGTTGCGAAGGTGTTGTCGATGTTAACAAAGACAACGCTTAAAAAGCGTTGTCGTTGAGGGACCCCTTTTACAACAGGGCCTCTTACAACGCTTTTTACCCCACAAAGACAACGCGTTTTTCGCGTTGTCTATTAACATTTTTCTAGTAGTGCTTCTTGAATTAATTAGTTTAATTAAGTTAAGGTCATTAATTAATTAATTAAGAGGTAATCTGTTTAATTGAACAAATAGATAATTTCTTATTTAATAATTAGTTAGGTTTATTGATTATGGTAGTAATTGATGAAAATTTAATTAGATGGTTAATGAGGTTGATTTAAGTTATTAATCTATTTAAGACTTAATGGCTAATTAATAATTAAGAGATTTATTTGCTTTACTAATAACTGTAAATGAATTTGAGAATTGATTAATTTACTTAAGTAAGGTAATACTTAATTATTGATCAGTTTAATAATTGATTAAGGATCATGTAATTCATTTGGGGGTTAATTGAATTATTAATCAGATTAATAATTTGATCATATCAATTAAGTAGTAATTGAGTAGGTTAACTTTTGAATCGACTAGGGTTTACTTTGTTGAAAAGTAAATATAATATTTAAAAGAGGTTTATTTTAATTACAGGATCCTAGATCTGTTGATCTTGCTATACGTGGAGGATTTTATTAGGGTTCTTATTGCAACGATTTCATTAAGAGGTGGGTACTCCTGTGCTTGGTCAACACATGTCTCATTTTCGTAGTGCATGATTTATTATTGTCATTATCTATCCTGTTGATACTTTTACTGCTCATGTTATTTATCCAATCGATACCTTTGATAATCATTGCTTGACACTTACCTGTTGACCTTTATTGGGATCTGTTATTGTCATGTTGTTACTTTTGCTATCTATGCTAGTTAATTTATTGATACTTTGATCACATATCATTGCTTGATTATTAGTTGTTGGCTCTTAGTATTGTTAAAAGTCAAATGTTGGAGTTGTGCAATATGTCCTGTTTGGCCCCTCAGATACTGCCCCGAGGGGGGGTGACTGGGGAGTGTAGAGTGCGGACAGTGACTTGCACTTGATTATGTCCTGTTTGGCCCCTCAGTTCACTGCCCCGAGGGGGGTGACTGGGAGTGTAGAGTGCCGACAGTGACATACATTGTTATTGGATTACATCCTATTTGGCCCCTCAGTTCATTCCCGAGGAGTTACTGGGGAGTGTAGAGTGCAGACAGTGACCTGTTGTTGATTGCGTTGTTTGTTGCGTTTTGGCATGCATTTGTTGTTGTTTATTGCTTTTATAGTTGCTGCACTTGTGGTTATATGATTATATACTTGTTGTTATATGACTGCTGCATTCGTATGACATGACATACATGATTAACATATTGTATATTGATTTTTGCTTCTGTAATATTGATGAGTGACATTTTCTGCGGATAAATTAGGATTAGAATGGACCGATTTGGACTGCATTTCATATCATAAATAGGGATTTTGGACTATTTCTTTATTTCGGAGGAATTTATGGTGTTTATTGTAATTTGCATTGATTTATGACATTTATGTATATTAATTGGTTGTAATTTATTTTTGCAGGAAATTTAATTTGGAGAAAAATCAATTCTGGTTTGAGTTGGAAA
This sequence comes from Curcuma longa, assembly GCF_044706935.1. NCBI lineage: Eukaryota > Viridiplantae > Streptophyta > Magnoliopsida > Zingiberales > Zingiberaceae > Curcuma > Curcuma longa. The sequence continues at coordinate 840,520 of NC_133870.1, read as the reverse complement.
TTGGTTCAAAAGCAAATCAATTTGGCTCAACCAAGATCAAAATCTAATTCAATGTGGGTTTAACATGAGTCCAATCCAGTTTGGATCAAATCAATTTGGCCAATTTCTATTAACCATCAGCCCAATGAACATTGGATTCAACCAACTCTAGCCCAAATTCAAAATCCAAATCAGGCTCAAATTGCTTGGGCCCAGCCCGGTTCAATTCACAAGGTTGAGCCCGATTCAGTGCAAAGCCGCCGGTTCAATTCCTTTGGTTCAGTTGATTAGGTTAAAAGCGCAAAGCCGGTTCAGAGAAAAAGAGGCTCGGCGCATTCTTCCTCTTCCACGATTTTTCCACTGTTCACCGTCTTCGCCGCCGCGATTCTGAGCCGTCGCGGCCACCTTCCTTTGTCATCTCCCCCTCCGATCAACCCTCGAGCTGTAGCCGGCGTCCACGAAGATTCACGAGCACCGATGACAACGCAGGGGAGCGGCTGTGAGTGGTTTGCTCCAGCGCGGTTCCTCTTCAACCCTCCGGTTCTTCGGTGGCTGTGAGTGGTTTGCTCTAGTTGTGGAAGACCGGCAGTACTTCAAGGGCATTCGGCGTGAGTGGTTTGCTCCACGGAATCTCTGTAGCACCCGCATCCACCGAAACCCAGCACGGGACGCCGGCTGTGCTTCGACCATCCCCTTCACCGAAGACGCAAGGTAAGGTATTGTTTGGCTTTCTGACTTGTCTGTGGTTTTGCAAGGCTGAGCAGTGGCGCATCTGGCGTTCTTCCTCGATTTGAGCTCGTCGACGGTTGGTTTATCTCCGGCGGTGTTCTTCCCTCCACGTTGGTGCAAGTTGCTCAGACTGGTGTCAAGCTGCTGTTTGGGAGCTGATCGGAGCCACCCATTCACCTTCCATCCGCATTCCACCATTCCTCTGTTCGTCACTGTTCCAACCAAAAGGGAAGAACACATTCTAACCCTAATTTTCCCTTAGCATTAGTTGTTTACTTCTGTAGTTGTATTATTTGTTAGCTGACTTAAATCAAAACCCCCAATCATTGTTTGATTTTGTTGTTGTTCGGTGGAAATTGAAGTGGAAATGTTAGCAATTGCTAAATTGAATTGAATTGAATACCAAAGATGGATTTGAGCTGTTCATGTGTGTATCAAATGAATCTGTTGGTTGTATGTTGATAGAAGAATGGTGAATGTGATTTAGAATTAGAATGCATGGGTGTGGTGATTCATAGGCCTATTAATGTGAATTCTTTGAGTTGATGCTTGAATTGGAAAAGTTGAGCATGCTTGTTAGCTGATTGAGGATGATTGAATATCTTGTTGTTGTGTTATGGTCAAGCTTAGAAGATGTATATTGAAATGTAGTTGTGGAAGCCATGTTGTTGATGTTGTAATGATATTTGTATGGATTGATTTGTTGCATGAATTGAATAATTGTTTTAAAGTCCTCAGTTATGATTTGTTGATATCTTTGTTGTTTAAGGCTAGATACGGATGTGTTTAGATGAGTTCATGAACTTGCTATTTTCACTATTGATTGTGAGGTGTGCTCGATGTATAAATATGGGATTTGCCATGAGATGTGAATTATGAGTATGTTCATGTTTGCTTCACTAAAATTGTTGATACCATTGTTGTGTTTGTGAACCGGTTCAAATTAACCTAGATCAGTTGAATAATTTGTAAGTTATGTAAGTTGTTGTACTTTAATGTAATTATGTAAAGTATGTTGTAATTGTAACATAGTTGTTGTATGTATAACTTGTAAATAGGATGTATGATTTGAATTAATTTGTAAATAATGTAGATTTAGAATTATTTTGTTAATTGTAGTATTTCATTGTGAATAAATAAAGTTTTAGATAGTTAAATGAATAAAACACAATAAAACTCCTGCACGATAGGTCTAGAATAACATCCTATCATTGAGTCCGAGAGAGACGACCCGAACCTCTCTATACCATTTAAGGCGATAATAAGAGGTTTGGTAAATAAATAATTAATTAATTTTGATGGGTGTAAGTGACATGCTTCTGTAATATCATGTTGAAACTGTATACTGTTTGACATCCATGCTTATAGAAATTGATACCTTGCTATATTGTGTACTTTCCTTCTAGTACCCACTGAGTATTTATACTCACCACCCATACCCTGGGTTTTCTGTCTCCCCAGGTCCCAGATAGGTTTTCCTTGGAGCTTGGAGATCGGCTAGACTGCCCCCATCTCACAGCAGGGCGACGTTGATGTTCCTTCATGTGACTTATTTTTGATTGTGAGTACTTTGTATGGTTTCCGGATTTTACATAGATGTGTAATTTGGTATTGTTTCCAATGTGTGGTTTTTGGTTTGTGCTCGGAGATGTGCTTTTCAGATTTTAATGGTATGTGTTGGATATGTGTATGTGGCCGTGTGGGCCTTTGGTGATGTAGTAGACTTGTATTTGTTTATGTTTGAATTTTATTCTTGGTCGTGTCGACCTTTATGTTATTAAGTACTTATGAAATTGTCATGAGTACTGGGAGATGCTGTCGAAATTTTTGGACGGCATCCCGGGATGTGACAAAAGTTATAAGTATAAGTAAGTTTTCAGTATTTACAAATTCATGAAGTATAAGTATAAGTAAGTTTCAATGTTTACATGTTTCATGAGTTCAAGTACGAAAGCATGTGATTTTTTTTACAAGAACATGAAAATTTTAATAGATTACATGTGCACTTTTTCGTGTTTTTGTGAGTTAGAAAGTACTTACTAAGTTATCTGCTTATAGTCGCATTTTTTCTCTTACTACAGCCAAAGGAAAGGAAAAGTTAAGCTAAAGAAGAAGAAGGCAAGGATGTGTGTTGGTGTGTATGGTAGCGGAACAATAGATAGATTTTGGAACTTGCCATTATTGATTGTGTTAAAGTCTTACGTGCCATTTAGTTACTTCCGCATATTGCTTCTGCATGTTTAGAGTACGATAAGATTGTGTTAAAAGTTGAAATGTTAAGTTGATACAAGTTAAGGACGAAAGCATGTTTATCTCTAGAGTTTTAGTAATTTATCATGCTTAAGAGTAGTTGATGTAGTAAAGAACAAATGTTTAAGTTCTCTCTAGTACTGATGTCAAGAATTGTTTAACAGTTCACGTGTAGTAATTTGCTTATTCATGCTTAGTATTTACTTATCAAAGAAATTGAGTTGTGTCATTTGATCCCCACATGATACGAACATAGATTGATGTTATATGCATACAAATTTTGTCATTAAACTATCTAAGAATGTTGTGTAATGTGTGTAGAAGCATTATAAATTGTATTTGAGGTGAAGATATCAGAGTAGAAGCTCTGAAAATCCTGTTTCAGATACACCAGTGGACTAGTGTAGTACTAGTCGACTGGGCCCGACCTCCTCCACCTAGCGATGATGACTGAATGATTTGATATGTTATGACTAGTATTGTAATACTTTTAAAATTTGCTTGATGTTGGATGTTAAAACGTTGCTTGGTATGGATTATTTTAAGTTGTAAAACTCTTTATTATTATTACCTATCCTTAATGAATGTTAAGTCTTCTTGTGATATTACTTGTTTGACTTTTGAGATGAAGTTCTTAACAAATTCAGGTTTTTATTGATCTAGGGGGAGCTTATTAATAGTTTTAAAGTTATCCATATTGATTTTAGGGGGAGGATTGTGAACTAGTCATGGTTTTAAAGGGAAAATGAAAATAGACTAAGCTAATGGAAATGGTTTAGGTTAAATTGTTGAAATTCGAAAAGAAATTGGAATTTAAATCGATATTCATAACTAATATATTTAGGGGGAGCATTTTGAACAACTCTTTGGTAATAGCAAGAAATAAACCATCCATACTTTTCCTAGTATGACATGAAGTATCTTGGAACCATTGAAGAGAAGACATATTTTCTCATATGCAATGTTGATACATAACCTCTTAAACTCAAAGTTTCACACTCTTGATACATAGTATCAAAACGACCTTCAAGTGATGATAAAATTTTGAAACTAATTTTCTCTCACAGATAATGGGCTAAGAAATTACACTGTAAAATTTCAAAATTTTTGGTTGAAAATTGAATTAAATATGAATTTTTGAATATGGGCTGAAAAATCAGAATTAAGCCATCAATCGACTGAGACAGTTACCAGTCGACTGATAATACTGTGATCTTGTGATTTTGACTTGTTTTATTGGAAGTTGACCACACCTTGATATCAAATACTCGAGATATGTTCTAAAAGTGGTCTACTAGTAATAAGGGTTGGTGCAAACAACATTTCAATACCCAAATACATTTTGATACTTATGCATGGTAATTGAAATTTCTAAATTCTTTGACACATAGTATCAATATGATGTTTTAAGGTTGAAAATATGGTGACATAATTTTTCCCAATTACTTATGGGTCATCAAAATCACATGGTCAAATCACATATTTTTCTGAATACATATGATTTTGTTATGGCTTTTCAAAAATGACACTGATAATAAGTTTATCAGGCATCAGTCGACTGGTGATAATGACAGTCGACTGATCTCTCTATTTAATGAATTATGCTGATTTTTCTCAATGAACTCTTGATGTTATTTTGCAACATTGAATGTACTCCTTGTTTACCAACGTGTGTGTATGCTTTATGGTGTTAGTGGGTAATCAAATGAGAGGTAAGGATTCAGGGGGAGAAATTATAGCATTTGACATTATTCATTTCTCTTGAAACGATTGAATTCTTATGCATTATTTGCTCTGATATTCCCTATTTCTTTTTGCTGTATGTCAAAAAGGGGGAGAATGAAATGGAAAGTTAGGCTTTAATGATTACTTATTCATGCTAAATGTTTATGCTTATTTGATTAATTCTGGTTAAAGCATGATTATGCATGGTGATATTATACATGTTGTATTTAAAGACCTAACTTAAACGATTTTTGTCAAACATCAAAAAGGGGGAGATTGTTGGTGCAATTGTGCCCCAAGTGATTGGATTTTAATGTTTGGCTAAAATGGGTTTAAGTTAGGCAATGTGTTGTTATCTAACATGTGTGGTTTGAGTCCACAGGAAAGCCCAGGAGTGGAGACCTGGCAATTGGTGAAGTCCCGGAGGTGCGGCCTCTTGGCAAGGATGAAGTCCCGGAGGCGCGGCCTCTTGGCAAGGATGAAGTCCCGGAGGCGCGGCCTCTTGGCAAGGATGTCTTAGCACGATGAAGTCGAGGGAAATGTCTTAAGCTAGTGCAAGGAAGAGCACGAGGCTTGTGGAAGACGTTTGAAGGCTTGCATCAAGGCTAAGGAGGTGAATAGCACGAGGCTTTTCTGATATCAACAAGTGGTATCAGAGCCAGGTTCCTTTCGGAAGATCAAACGTTCAACCGAAATACAAATGACGTTTCAAGAGAGATACAGACATCCTTTTAGACCCTACAATTGGTATCAAAACTAGGTCGCTCTTCACCGGACTAACCGCCGGATGAGCCATGATCCAGATCTAACCATATGGGGACCCTCGGGAAAAACAAAGGAAGTAGGGGAGGCTCGGACCATGAGGGACATGGTAGCCGGACCATGAGAAATGGCAGCCAGACCATGAGAAATGGTAGGGGAGCTTCCAGTGGTCCTTTGTTTGAGGGGGGGATTGTTGGGTTGCAAGGGTGCAAACATAGTCCCACATCTAAAACACATGGGAAAGATCATGGGTTTAAAAGGATGGAAAGTATCTCCATTGGCATGAGACCTTTTGGGGAGAGCCCAAGAACAAAACCATGAGGGCTTAGGCCCAAAGTGGACAATATCATGTCATTGTGGAGATGTGGACATTCTTTAGACCCTACAATTCCATCATATTGTCCTTTGTCCAATTCAACCGGACTTTATTTCTCTCATTCTGAGAATCCAATTCTCATACTCATTTTAAGTCCTTCGGAGAACTTGTTGTGTGTGTGACCCAATAGGTTCTCGGCTATGTTGACAATCCGTAATTAACCATTAATTATGGAATGATCATGATTGACACCTAGTAGTACATCATGATCCTCAATTGATCAGAAAATCAATGATTGATTTCAGAATAGTTTATAAACCCTTCAGCAGCTACACTGAATCATGCCTCATTCCTTTCACCATCTTATACCCGCTTGGTTTAGGACATGGTCTATGTGTTGGTCCCCACTAGGCTGACTACGTCACACCTAGCCCAAGCTGCTTTCTTGTCTTGTGGATTCAAGTTACTTGTATATGTGTCCAAGAGTACCGTACTCTTAACATGTAATGCTTTGGGCAAAGACTTTTAGTAACAATCCTAACAAGCGGCCGCAAGGTATACGTCTCCTTTTCAAGGAGCGGTGAATCCTCTGTGGGCTATTCAAACACCTTCAGGCACTTCATCTTATACCCAATCATCTCAGGTCTACACCTCCTTAGAGATGCTTGATTAAGATGTCAAAGTATAAGCCTTGGTGACCAAGGTGACTTGAATACCGCAAGTCAAAGGAAACTCGCACTTAAGCTGCACTGAGATCTTCATTGACATATATATCGAACCATATGAAGTCTCAAAGAAGGTCACTCCAATGAACTGGTTATCTTTAACTAGCATCCACATTTAACTCTCAACATCTAATGTCGATAGTAGTGAGATCAACTGCTTGGCTAGCCAAGGAGTTCAAAACGTGCTAGTCTCAATAGAATCGATGACGCTCGTTCTCATCAATTTCTCGACTAGAGATAATTCTAATACATTCATAATTACACGTGTAGATATGCTTACTAGTTGTGTTCTAATCATAAATTCTCTCACGCTATGAATCGTATTACGGACATTCAGTATTTAATTTTAAGATCCAATTAAACACATATGGAATGTACATTCAAATAGTGAATTGCTATTTATCAAATAAATAGTATAACCGTAAGGTGATTGCCTCAGGACACCTCTCAAATCTAACATGCCGCTGGGTAAACCGGGGGAAGTACCTCTGGTGGTGCACCCGGATGTGTCGGAGCCGGTACTGCCACATAAGTAGGGGCGGGTACCGTAGGCGGCACTGCAGGATAAACGTAGGTCGGAGCGAATGGAGCTGATGCAGGGGGGGTGCCTGGTATGCAGTAGCAGGCACTGCCGGTAGAGGTACCAAGTATGCAGCAGCAGGGGCTGCTGATGGTACATCAGGGTAAATGACAGCAGGGGCTGCTGGTATGCAGTAGGCACCGCTGGAGGAGGTGCCTGATATGTAGCGGGCACTGCTGGCGGTGGTGCTTGATATGCAGCGGGCACTACTAGTGGTGGTGCTTGATATGCAGTGGGCAATGCTGGCGGTGGTGCTAGATACGCAGTAGCACAGACTACCGATGGAGGTACCGGGTATGCAACAGCGGGGCCTGCTGGTGGTACCTCATGGTATACGGTAGCAGGGGCACCCTGGTATATAATAGGCACCGCTGGAGGAGGTACTGCTGGTGGGACAGTGAATATTATCGGAGTGGGTACCTCTAGTGGTATGTTGGTTGCTTCAGGGGGTATTGCAGTGTCCACTGGTGGGTATGAAGAAGAGACCCTCCGAGACTGAGAACCTGAGGCACCCGCGGTGCCTGCAATACCATGAGAAGTCTGTCCCTGAGAGACAGGCTTAACCTCAGTAGGCCCCTCTGGTAGCTCAGCCATCAAAGACTCGAACGTCCTCTTACGTGGCCATCCTGCACCACGTCTCCGCGCAGGAGCATATTTTTCCCGAGTCATATCTGAAACATTATTACCAAGTATTACCAAAGGTACAAAGTTGCTAGATTAGACATTTTACTTATTATCGTATGGAGATGCCATGTTGCTGCTAGTCCCACAGATGACTTTGTCGCAATAACGACTCCAAACCAAAAATCTGAAACACCAAAATCGAAAGACATTTCATACCTTTTCTCTGATACCAAAATAAATTGGTATCAGATAAACTCTGAAAATCTGTAAACACCGAAAGACTCAAAAACCTCGCGCTCGGATACCAAATAAATTGTCACGCCCCGGGAGACGGCTGTCCGAAAATTTTGGCAACATCTCCCCCATAACAATTGCCATTTCCTTGAATACATGTATATCATAAGGCCTACATGGCCACCATAAGGCCTACACGACCATAATCCACACATAACTGGCATAAAATTATGTGAACAAGTCCCACACGGCCACAACCAGTAAATATAACATGCACACTAAAAACTGAATATGTATAAGAAAATCCATACGATATAGAACAAGTTCTGACACATAAAATACTGAAAACATAGCAAAACCAAAATAGTCAAGTTCATCTCAATAGGGGACTAGCAACACGGCTCTCTAGACAGACGTCAATCTAAAAAGAATGAAACTAACAGAATGAGTTCAAAGAACCCAGTGGATATCTAGCAAACATGTATAATAAACTATACCTAATAGTAATAATCATGCCAGTACAGTCTCCTGAGAGGATAGTAAGAAATGAAAATTTGAACAACAAAAGAGTTGTATATATCCGAATCATCTATCTCGACACAACGACACAAACCATGCAAACAGATGCAAGGTCGCCAAACCAAATACATACGGCCTCCTGTATGCGCATGTCAAACATATGCAGCGACCAAAATGAAGCAAGCAATAATAAATGTAATCCATGCAGTATGCACATGATGCAATGACACGGTCACTCCTGACGCCAGTCAGCCACCGTCATCGACAATGGTGAGGTCGAGTGGGTAGGGCTTGACAACTGTGCACTCTGCCGTCACTAATCCTGCACGATCGAGTGGACAGGATGTTGGCGGAGTACACCTATCCTCCAGCCCCAAGTACATGGGGGAGCATATATTTCATCTGTAGGATCGATATCACGCTAGAGGGGGTGAATAGCGTGTTTGACGCTTTTCGATTTTTCAAATTAAACAGCGAAAATCAGAGATACGTGCGGAAGCAGAAATGGAAATAAGAATAGTAAAGTGACTCGTTTGTTTTACTTGGTTCACAATGCAACGCTGCTACTCCAAGGCCCACGGTCTTTGACCGTTTACTGCGGGCAAATCCACTATTTTACTTGCCCCTTACGGCAGCAAGTATAACGATTTACAAAGCAATCAAAAGTTTGGTACAAATATTTAATAAACATAAATTTTTTACCGACTTTGATCTTGCTGGAGCTCCCCAAAAGCTTGTTCTCGGCATATCGGCGAGTTTCAGAACGCTCTAGATTGTGCACGACACCGATGTCAAAGATGGAGCGCTTGGGAGTCGCGAGAACGGAATTTCAGATCGAGAAAAGAGTAGGTTTCGACTGCTGCTCACGACTTTCTTTTATAGGGCACCTGAGTCGACTCAACTGTGCATCTAAGTCGACTCCAGCTAACGTAGCAGATAAACTTCTATCGCTCCCGCTCGTTATCCTGCCTGAGGCGACTCAACTATTCCTCTGAGTCGACTCCAGTTGTCGTGGCCGATAAAACTTTATCGCTGCTGCCTGAGTCGACTCAACTGTTCACTGGAGTCGACTCCAATCTGATTTGGCGGAAAATCGACGCGGTGACTTCCGGGATGCTGCTGACTCGGCTGGAGTCGACTCCAGTCCTTGCCTGAGTCGACTCTAGTGACAAAAATCAGCATTTTCATCTCGGAGATAGCTTTCGTCCGATTTTACCTTTCCTGCAAAAATGTTAGTGAATAATATGCAAAATAAACTTATTTTTAAGCCGGTTCTTAGGACCAACTTAAGGTCTTAACTTCAGGTCTCCAGTGAGACCCTGGGTTAGACCGACGCCTACAGTTCCTCTTGGGAACGCATCCTTACCCACTCCACTCTGGAGAATTTATCTGACTGCCAACTGAGTCCTCCTGACCCGTTGGACTTTTGCTCGGCTCTGTCCTCGACCCCCAGGGTTTGTGATGCGGCTCAGTCCTTCCCAACCAGCCCAGTCTTCTGCTGTGACTCGATCCTTCCCGATCAGTCCAGACTCCTGCTGAGGTTAGTCCTCCTGACCATCCCAGACTTCTGCTGCGGCCTGGTCCTCCTGACCAGTCCAGACTTCACCTGGTGCTTTTGACTCTACCAAGACTTCATGCCTAGCTTCCACTTGGACTTTAACCCTATGCTTCCTGCACACTTAAGTCAGCATCTTAGTCCAATAACACATTTAACTTGAACCTAGTTCTATTATCAAAACTTAGGTTTGATCTGCTAGTGCTTCCTGCACCAACATCATCTCCTCGTCTCACAGTAAGGAGGAGGGATCCCTGTAATGCTACCACACTATGGCATCACTACCCCTGAACGGCTGAGCGGAGCCCTAACAGAGCAACTGCACATACCCTCCTGATGTACCACTAATCCGTGAGTGGCAGTGTATGTAGATAATGTAACTAGTGATGGGCTCAGACTACAAAGGAGTCGATGATCACTAGTATGCAATTATGCAAGGATAGTGCATGACACTAATGTATGCAACACCTACCAATCTATGTCTCCATATAATATGCACCATTTTGGGCATGTTAAATGCCCTGAGTATCATAAGTCTAGGTATACATGCAAGGTATAACTAGTAGCTAATCAATGACCAGTCAGAAACAGTATATTACTACTCTGATGAACACATATATATCTGACAAGTATCAAGATGATATGGAACCTAAACAAGTATCAGATAAAAATGGCATACAACATGTACCAAGCAGTAACATACTAGGACTGATATAACAATATAAAAAGGATTACTACTAGCTATAGCAATACTATACATATCAAAATGACATATCTAAAATGATAAGCCAAGATACTCGCCTTCCGAAAGTAGTCAGTATCAGCAAAGAGTCTCCATCTAGAAATTCGGTAGCAAGTCAATGTCTTGTACCATGGGGCTTAACCTTAGTTATTTACATATCCTGGTGAAGGAAATCTCAAGGCAAAAGTTACTCTTATAAAATAAAGTATTAACATGCTCATAACCTCTCAACATCATTATCATGAACTTGGTGAAAGGCCTGTCCTAATATCTGAATATTACAAACATTTGGAGTAGGACATGAAGGAGGATACAAGTTATCACCCACCAATTAAGGCATGGTGTTTACACTTTCTATTTTGTGGATAGACCCATGTGATTTTTGAGTTACTACCATGATAGAAGATTCAATCAGTGGAAAGGTATGGTTGAACACTTGTTTGTTGTTCATGTTTCAGCCTCCCTAATAACCATAACGCAAGCCTTGACTATCCTCAAAATAATCAATCACATATATGCTAAAAGCAACAAAACAATTGCATATGGTTATTTTGATGGGATGGAGTCAACCAATTCGACTTCCCTTTTCATTCCAGAGGGAAAATCATTTAACAACATAAATATTGTCAAATTTACTCCTATTTTTAGATTAGCATGAGAAAACTTAGAGTCAACCATTCCCAAATACATTGAACCGAAATCCAAAAGTCAAGAACGCTTATTGCAATTTAACCAATCTTGCCCTAGATCCACTCTGATTCCACTGTTCCACCTTGCTGCCAAAACCCACAAACACCCTGATCTTTTTCCCAACTGAAACAAGCTGTGAGCTCAATCAAAATCCCAAATCAACCTATAGCTCAAATCCATCAACCAAAATCAGAGATTACCTATGCACAAGTAGCACCAACGCGTAGCAGTTCGAACTCAATTGTCGATTTTGGGATTGCTGGCAGTGGGGTCAGTTTCTATCGGGGACCCAAGCACGGCAGCAGTGGGCGGCTCCACTTCAGGAAGAACGGCGACGGAGGAAGCAACTGCGCGACGACATCTTTCCTCAGGTGAGGCAGAAGCGGTGGACAACACTGCAGGGGGACAGAGATGCACGCGAGGTAGATGCAACGAACTGCCGTTGCAGGGGGAAGATGTGCATGGGCAGAGGTGGTGAACGACAAAAGGAGGAGAGGAAGAAGCACTGGAGTTTCTGGGTGGAAGAAGAAGGAGAAGAGGAAGAGGCAGCGTCGATTTCACGTGGAGGAGAAGGGGGAAACGAGCGTCGTTTTCACGAGGAGGAGAAGGAAAGTCGCGGGGGAGGGGGGTTAACGGATTCCTAACCCGAATCCTTTAACCCTTTTTTTACATCCGACATAACCTTCGTGACTATGATAATGTATGACCATATCCTTCTATCATCGATATCTAGATTGATCAATGAGGCATAGACTGTGTCATCCTCTTCTTAATCTTTGTGTTTCTTGATTCCATAAGTAGACTCACTCAAGCAAATGAGCTTAATATCTTATATTCATTTGAACATGACCATGCATTTCATGGTCCTACTCTATCAAGAGGCTGCAAGATATCACTCCCATTATATGGGAGGAATAGATCCCATCTACATTACACACATCCCTCCGTATAATTTGTTACATACTCAGTAATCACCTTTATAGTCCACCCTATTACGGGTGATGTTTGACGACACCAAAGTACATAATTCCTTATATAGGGAACCATAGTAACTTTAGGTATATGGACTATTCATACCAATAGTCACATGAGAAAGTTTATGACACTCATATAAAGATTCATGAAATTTTCTCATGGCGGGTCAATTCAGTGTATATATGTATACCCATGTGTTAACTTGATATCCCATATCCATGACTTGTGAGATCAAGTCATTTAGTTGACCTACATGCTAGTCTCAACACATTAATATCATTCCTGAATATTAATGCTTGACTAGGAATGATTAAGAGTAGTGTTCTCTACATCATCTTACTATCGACTCAAAACAATCAATATGATGTAGATTAAAACTAGCTACACAAGGACATTATTATACTTAGTTATTTGACACAAACATAAAGTAAGCATAATAACAAAAAATCTTGCCTTTATTAGTAATAGAATATGATACAAAAGTCTTAGTCAATCATCATATAATTGGCTTTAGGGCTACTATTAACACCAAAATGATTGGTTTGAAGGTCGAAAGGTTAGTATTCATGCTCGACAATTGACTATAACTTGCATAGAATGATGTCAAACTCCATCATTTCTAATACTTGTAAGTCTACGATTTGGATATGACTACCAAAATCTATGGGACAACCCTTAACCACTTAGTTAGATGTCAATACTGATGTCAATACTGATGTATCAATCGATTGGTTGAATCGATAGTGAGATGATATAGAGAACACTACTCTTAATGATTCCTAGTCAAGTATTAACATTCAGGGACAATGTTAATGCGATGAGACTAGCATGTAGGTCAACTGATGACTTGATCTCACAAGTCATGGATATGAGATATCAAGTTGACACATGGGTATGCATTGGAGAATGTATCCTTTGGGGCTATTTATCTCCCCATACATAGTTAATTTCGGAATTTATATTTATTTTAGGGAATTTACTATATTTTTGGGTATTGGGAATTTATATTATATACAGGCGGCCCGAAACTTGTACCTGAGCCAAAAATCTAGTAAGTAGTTCTCTCATACTATAATAAATTCCCTAAAATAAATATAAATTCCCATAATATTAGGGAGATATTACTGTTAGAGGACCCGATAGGCTCGACCATATATATAAGGGAGAGGGAGAGAGAGAGGTTGTCCAAATTAGTAGAAGTCAGATAAGCTCGACTGAAAGGAGAGGGCTGAGTAGATCATGTAGTAGACCCGATAGGCTCGACTATAAAGGAGAGGGAAGGGGTGCTTTGGCTGCTCTGTGAACAACCCTAGTTGCTGGTCCTGTTCCTGCTGCTAATTGCCACCTCTGCTCCAATACATAAAGCAGCTGAAGCTAATGATTGTAGCAGCTCCGTCCATTCATCACTGCTTTATGTTAAAAAAGAAAGAGCTGCTCCTCTCCGATCTAAGCCCTCTCTCTAGTAAGAAATAGCGTAAGTAAGTTAATCAGGATAGATCGACAGGCCAGCAAAGGCCTTCTACCGCAGCGGGCCCACAGGCCTATGCCAATCTCTTAGGGCAGGTTCTCTTTCATCCGTCTTTCCTAGGTGCGCATCTCCATCTACTAAAAGTAAGGGTGGTTACCATAGATAGATTGGGTCATTCGTAACCGATGCTTTAGCATAAACTACAGCTCTTTCATCAACTACAGCAATATCCGATGTAGCACATTCTCCCTCTTTCGCATATCCGATGCTTTGCAAGCAACCTTGGTGTCAGCATCGTCACTTGAGTCATCCTAGAACAACCCTGCCTATTCAAAAGAAGTACCTCACCTCACTTACGAAGAAGTAGTGGGAGCTGGGCTCTCGATTCAGTTGGATAGCCAGTCTACCTAGGTAAGAGTTACGTCGACCCCGCAGGGTATCCGAGAGGGGCACAATGCAGGCTGGAGATCATCTGGTAAGGAGAATCCCCAGGCTTTAGATAGTTTAGAGGGACTAGGCAATGAGCCCGGATAATCGAATGGAACTCTTCTTTCTTTTCAGAACCTTTATAAGCAGAGAGATTGTAGGTAAAATGATTAGTCAAGGGAAATTGAGGTCTATTGAATTAGCAACTTCAGCAAGTACCAAAGTCACAACAACACTGCAACAACACAAAACAACATTGAGGAAAGGTATTTCACAATCCACCACAGGCCTTCCATAGGTCGGTCCTAATGCAGAGGAAGACAATACTGATCCGGCTGCCAACAATACTGATGAGTCCAGTAAAATGCAGTAACATTCAGAACCTCACAAACAGATTATTGTGGGTCTAGCAGCGAATAGATGGCCGGCTATACCAACCCCTTTGGGCACTGTTTTAACAGAGAATGATAACAGGAATGGCAATAGAGCAACACAAGAAGACAGTGATATGAAGGACATTCGGATAGTCAATCAAGATGTTGAGAAGCAAGGGCATCATGAGAAAAGGGGTAGGGCAAGTGCGCGTAGGGCTTTAGCCCCATGAAGATTGGAGCGTGGAATATACGAGGCCTTAACAAAGGCCTCAAACAAAAGGAGGTTGAGAGCTTTCTTTTGCGGGAGAAATTATGTGCACTAGGCATAATGGAAACAAAATTAACGGAGGAGTACTACCGCACTCGCAAGACATCAAGATTTTAGGCATGGAATAGTGAACACAGAGTGGGGGAAAATGGAAGGAGCAGGATGCTACTACTTTGGGATAGCAGAGTGATCACCCTAGAGATTCAGGATTGGACAGACCAGTATATACATACACACATCAAGCCACATATCACAGGGACCTCATATGCAGTTACTTTTGTTTATGGTCAGCTCACCATTACGAGTAGGCGTAGACTTTGGGAGGGACTTCAACGCATCTCGGAGAGTATGGAGTTACCATGGCTCCTATTAGGTGACTTCAACTCCCCTCTCTCCCCAGCAGATAAGATAGGGGGCATTGATGTGACCACCTATGCTACCTCAGATTTTCAGGATTTTATATCTGCGACAGGGGTGGAAGATCTACATTCTGTGGGATGTCAATTTACATGGACAAATGGACGGGTGATGTGCAAACTGGACAGGGCTATGGTTAATGCCCTATGGCTAGAGCAGGACAGAAATAGCTATGCAAAATTTCATCCCCCAGGAGTTTTCTCTGACCACACTGCTTGTACTGTCTCGATACTAGATGCTGGCAGGAGGAAGCCCAAGCCATTCAAATTCTTTAACATGTGGACCACCCATGCAAATTTTACCCCCAGGTACAAGACTTTTGGGAGAATACAGAGGCAGGAGGATATGGGACAGCGCAGTATAGATTACGAGAGAAATTAAGACAGCTGAAGCATCCACTACGACAACTGAATCACCAAGAGTTTCAGCATATTCAGGAGCGGGCCAGACGTGCACAGATACACTTGGATGAGGTCCAGCTGCAGGTACTAAACCAGGGACAACCACATAAGGAGTATGCAGAGGCACGAAAGGTAGCAGAGAGCCTGAAACATGCAGAGTACCTATT
Source organism: Curcuma longa (assembly GCF_044706935.1). Taxonomy (NCBI): domain Eukaryota; kingdom Viridiplantae; phylum Streptophyta; class Magnoliopsida; order Zingiberales; family Zingiberaceae; genus Curcuma; species Curcuma longa. Next base: position 824,594 of record NC_133870.1, on the reverse strand, counting down.
CTACCAGCAGAGGGCCAAACACACATACTTCAAAGAGGTAGACCACAATACATTTTTTTTCCATTCATTGGTCAAGAGGAATAATAAACGTAGGGAGATTGTGGCTATAGCACAGCATGATGGCAGCATGGTTACAGATCAAGAGAGCATTGCCCGAGAGTTTGTTGTTAGTGCAGGAAGCACTAGCAGATCGAACCAATATTTTGATTATGGAACTAGGATCAAGTTAAGTATATGGTTTGGCTAACCAGGTTAAACTGAGCTTGCAGGAAAAGTCCTAGAGCTGCTAGGCATGAAGTCTTGGCAGAGTCAAAGTGCACCAGGTAGAATCTGGACTTGGTCAGGAGGACCAAGTTGCAGTAGAAGGCTGGGCTTGGTCAGGAGGACCAAGCTGCAGCTAAGGGCTGGACTGATCAGGAGGATTAGTTGCAGTGCAAATCCTGGGGGGCAAAGACAGAGCCGAGCACAAGTCCAACGAGTCAGGAGGACTCAGTTGGCAATCAGGTAAATTCTCCCGAGGGGAGTGGGTGAGGACGCGTTCCCGAGGGGAACACTAGGCGTCAGTCTAACCCAGGGTTTCACTGGAAACCCGAAGTTAAGACTTATAGTTGGTCTGATAGACCAACTTTATCCTTTACATGTTACCACTTTGAGCTAACATCTTTTGCAGGAAGGAAAAGTCAGACAAATGCGACCTCCGGACAAAAAGCTGAAAAATCAGGTCTGGAGTCGACTCAGATGGGTTCTGGAGTCGACTCCAGCCGAGTCAGCAGGAATCCGGAAGTCTGCGCGTCGACTTTCCGCCAACACAGCCTGGAGTCGACCCAGATGGCGTTTTGAGTCGACTCAGAGTCAAAACATTATCAACGCCGCTGCCACCGCGACTGGAGTCGACCCAGAAGTCAATCGGAGTCGACTCAGAGAAGAAGGCGGGCCGAAGCGATAAAACTTGATCTGCCACGCAGGCTGGAGTCGACCCAGATCTGCATCTGAGTCGACTCAGCAAGGCTATAAAAGAGCCCCGCGACAAGCAGCCGAAGCATCAATTCAAAACGCCTCCAAACGCCGTTCTCGTGACTCCTGAGCTCCGTTCTTTCGACATTGGTGCTGCAACTACTTCAAGCTACTTCATCCTACACCAAGGCGTCGAATTTCACATCCGGGGAGCGACCGAGAAAGACGAAAAGTGTGGTAACGCTGTAATTTAATCATTCACTTATTGTACTTACATTTTGTACGGATTTTTCGATACACTTGCTGCCGTAAAGGGGCAAGTGCCTTAGTGGATTGCCCAACGTAAACGGTCAAGGACCGTGGGCCTTGGAGTAGCAGCGTTGCGCTGTGAACCAAGTAAAAAACAACCGAGTCTCCTTTTTGTCTACTTTACATTTCCGCTGTATTTCTATTAATTACGCTTCCGCATAATTCGAGTATTTACGAAAATTGAAAAAGCGTGCGACACGCTATTCACCCCCCCTCTAACGCGTTCTTTCGATCCTACAGCACCGCAAGACCACCTCTCTTTCGGGTGACGATTTTCCATACTGGAAAACCAGAATGGAATGTCATCTGAAGACGCAGGTGGAAATGTGGATTATTATCCAGACTGGATTCACAATCCCAACTGGTAGTGATAATATACCACAATCTTGCCAGCTCTGGGACGCCAACACAAGGAAGAAGATCGAGGCGGATGCAAAAGCA
>NC_133870.1:811114-822790 GCF_044706935.1 Curcuma longa | reverse complement strand
GAGCACGTACATATTTGGCCAGGACACTCAGATCTAACAGTTCGTCAGGCATGACATGAGAAAGTGCCATTGGTTGTCCTTGTACACTTGTGCTTTTTTTCTTGATGATATATTTTACCTTCATAAAAAAAAACAAGAGATTGTAGGTATTCTCCAAATGGGTTAATTTCCATATATAGATAAGAACAACTTTGGAGAGAGTTCAACAAGTCATTCTTAGCTACAATGGTAAGTATCAAATACCGATTATGTATCACATATACATAACTTTCACATTATGCTATCAACTAATGAATATTCGCATAAACATCAGGTTGTTAATGCATTAACACGAATACATCATATGTATAACACCGAACTTCACCTCTATCCATGTTAACAACTCGATGTTTATGCGACAATTTAATTAGTTGATAGCATAATGTAATAGTTATGTATACGTGATACATAATCGGTATTTGATACCTACCATTGTAGCTAAGAATGGCTTGTTGGACTCTCTTCAAGGTTGTTCTTATCTATATATGGATATCAACTCAATTGAAGAATACCTACAATCTCTCGAATTTAAAGTAAGAGCTTTTGAATTCGTAAAACAAATGAGATCAATTAATGTATGTAAATACATTGCAAATCATCTCTCTTATTTACTTGATTGTATTTCTAGATTTAATTGATTACGTGTGTTATCTTTTATTACACATAATTTAGGATACCAATAATTTTGCTGACTTAACCTTTAGGGCTAGTATTGGAATTTGAGAATTGTTCTCAAAATCTGAAATTGCAAATTTTATCTAAAGTTCATAAAAGAAAAGTAAGCATGTGATGTCTCTTTCGCTTGAGGTAGTTTCGTAATTGAATGTCATACTATTTCCTCGTCCACTCAGGTATTGGATACTGAGTGCGACTCTTATATATTTGATAATATATAGGGCCTAAGGAACAATAAAAGATTCATATTTATAGTTGGAAAAATTATTACTATGTTTTCGTTTCAATAAAGAATATCTTTTCTATTTCTTGTTTAAATAGAAAAGGGTTCCGTTTGATTTTAGTAACGATTTTACCTAATTTTGAATGGAGTTCTTTATCGGATCCAAAAATTAAGTAATAATATCTACGTGTTAGATATTTCCAACGAGGCATTCAATATCGAAACAAACAACAAGGGTGGTCTAAAAGATAATCAATTATCCTCTTATTCGCGACATTATCATGACGGAACTCCAAATGGTTGGTAGCTTGGAATCATTTGAATTACATTCATTTGATTTATGTGAATCATGCTTTAAGGTAAGATGATTAACTTACTTTTTTACTAAAAAGGGTGAACAGTGGGAGAGTTACTTGGCCTTACACATACCGATGTGTCAGGTCCAATGTTAACTCAAACACGAGGAAGTTACAACTACTTCATTACCCTTCATCGATGATCGTTCATGATTCGGGTAATTGTATTTAATGAAATACAAATCTAAAGTCTTTGAATGGTTCAAAAATTCAGAATTGAAGTAGAGAAATAACTTGACAAGAGTATTAGAACACTTTGATCCGATCAAGGTGGTGAATGCTTGAGTTAAGAGTTTCAGATTATCTTAGTAGACTCCATCATATACACCCGTGCATAACGGGGTATTGATAGGCAAAATCGAACCTTGTTAGACACGGTAAGGTTAAGGATAAATCATGTAATTTCCAAGAACATTTTAGGCAACGCACTCGAGACAACGATTTACTTGTTAAACAAAGTCTCGACCAAGATGGTCTCTGCTATTCCATACGAGATATGAAATAGTAAAATCTCGTTTATCTTACTTGAAGATATGAGGTTGTCCTGCTTATAAAGAGGACTATATCAGATCAGCTGGAAGCTAAATCTGACAAATGTCTATCTATTGGACGCCCTAAGGAAATGAGGGATTACTAATTTAATTCTCCCATGGAACAAAAGCGTTTGTTTCACGTCATACCGTATTTCTGAAAGAGTTTTTCTTGCAGAAAATAGAGGGAGCTAAGTTAGAACTTTGTGAAGTTCAAGAGACTCAAATAAACATAAATGAGACACCTAGTCGCAAACCACAACCGATTGCTCATAGTGATGAGCTATCGGCTGAACCTATTGAGACACAACCTCTTCGTAGATCTAGTAGGACACATAATATTCCAGAGAAATATAGATTTCTCATAAGTGAATCAGATGACGTGTCACTCGTCGAGCATAAGTAAACCACTGATCATGAAGAAGTTTTGAAAAGTTCAGAAAGGGATAAATGATTTACAACCATGAAGTCGAAAATAGATTTTATTAATGCCAAGTTTGGAACTCAGTGGAATATCCGTTTAATCAAAGAGTTTAATTTTTCACAAAATCTAACAAATTCTTTATGTATAAAGTGGTTAGTGGGAGTGCGATCGTATTCCTTTGTGTATTAAGAGGTTAGTGGCCTTGCTCGAAAAGCTCGCCATCTCCTGTGCTCGGGAAGTCGCCACCTCGGGAAATCACCACCCACGGGAGGTCGCCGCCCTTGGGAGATCGCTCTACTCGTGGCGTTGCTGCCATCCTTAAGGAAAACCCTGTTCGGCCATGAAGAAGAAGAGAGGACTATCTCTGTTCTGTTCGGCCTGAAGAAGAAAGGAAGGACAAGGTTCTGTTTGGCAATATGAGAGAGGAGGAGATACTTGGTTTTGTTTTCTTTTTGGAAGCGATTCATGAAATTGCTACCGGAATAATCGATAAATGTTATCGAAAGTTTTTCGTCAGGGTGTTGTCATTCATTCCTGATCATTAGACGACTATCTATAGTCCTCTCAAAAACTTACGAAGTTTTCTGGAGAATTGTTCCATCGTGACTGGAAAGAATTTCTAGTCATTTGTCTGTTATCAGCGATCAAAAGTTAACCACTGAAAACTACACTAAGAATATGATTCTCGGTGATAGTTAGAAAGCCCTAGAACGATCGTGACAAACGTTGTTGCGTAGTTCTCGGAATAAGACTTCTCTTGATTCGATCATTATCGATCATCGGCTAGTACCAAAGATGATGACACAATTCATGACTTTCGAAGTTGTCCAGACGAGATCTTGGCATGGATCACCAGTAGAGGCAGAACTCCGACGAGGACCGCTCGATTGATACCATCCCTGCTCAAACGTAATCGAAATGGTACGCACAGTATTATTTAATTCTCTATAAATATTAATTGTGTGAGTAGAATAATTGATTATTCAAAAAATTTAATTTCCTGCCATACCTTGTACATTGTTATTACCTGCGTATGCATGTGTGTGTTGTTTAATAATTAGCTGTAATTATTTGTATATTTTCACTGCGCACGTTTTTGAAACGTGAGAACATGCGCATTGCACCGGGATGATCCCAACATCTGATGCTCCATCCACCTCAGGTATTTTCGTAATTGAATGTCATACTATTTTCTCAAGCACTTGGGTATTAGATACTGGGTGTGACTCACATATATGTAATGACATGCAAGGGCTAAGGAATAGTAGAAGACTTGCCAAAGGAGATTCAAGCTTACGAGTTGGAAATGGAGCAAAGGTTGCAGCTGTAGTCATTGGAACACACTTGTTAAATCTCCCTAGTGGACATGTCTTAGAGTTGGAAAACTGTTATTATGTTTCTAGTTTAATAAAGAACATTGTTTCTATTTCTTGCTTAAATAGAAAAGGTTTTCATTTGACTTTTAGTAACAATTGTTGTTACATAACTTTGAATGAAATTCTTTATGGAACCGGAACGTTATATAATGGTATCTACGTATTAGAAAATTCCAATGAAGCATTCAATATCGAAACGAGTAACAAACGTGCTCGTAAGGATGATCCGCTATCCTCCTACACATGACATTGTCATCTTGGTCATATAAGCAAGAAGTACATGTCTGAACTCTAAAAGATTAGCAGTTTAGAGTTATTTGAATTAAATTCATTTGACACATGTGAATCATGCTTGAAAGGTAAGATGACTAAGTCACCCTTTACTGGAAAGGGAGAAATAGTGGGAGAGTTGCTTGGTCTTATACATACCGATGTATGTGGACCAATGTCAACTCAAGCACAAGGAGGGTACAACTACTTCATTACCTTTATCGATGATCATTCACGATATGAGTATGTATATTTAATGAAATATAAACCTGAAGCCTTTGAAAAGTTCAAAGATTTCAGAAATAAAATAGAGAAACAACTTGGCAAAAGTATCTGAGAGGTGAAACTAAACCTTGTTGGACATGGTAAGGTCAATGATGAACATGCAGATCTTCTTAGATCCTTTTGGGGTTACGGACTCGAGACTGTTGTTTATCTGCTAAACAGGGTCCCGACTAAGGCTGTCTCTTCTACTCCATATAAGATATGGAATAGTAAGAAACCTCACTTATCTTACTTGAAGATATGGGGTTGTCTTGCTTATGTGAAGAGGATTATGTTAGATAAGCTAGATGCTAAATTCGACAAATGTCTATTCATTGGATACCTAAAGGAAACAAGGGGTTATCAATTCTATCATCCCATGGAACAAAAGGTGTTTGTTTCAAGGCATGTTGTGTTCCTAGAGAAAGAGTTTCTCTTGCAGGAAAATAGTGGGAGTAGAGTCGAACTTACTGAAGTTCAAGAAGCACAAATAGACATTGATGAGATGCCTAATCAAGAACCATAGCCGATTACTCATAATGATGAGCCATCGGATAAACCTTCAAAGGCACAACTTTTTTGAAAATCCAGTAGGACATGATATATTCTAGAGAGATAGATTTCTCGTAAGCGAATCAAGAGACGTGTTGCTCATTGAAGATGAGGAACCTATTGGATATGAAGAAGTGCTAAAAAGTTCAGAAATGGACAAATGGTTAACAACCATGAAGTCAAAAATGGATTCCATGTATGAAAACCAAGTTTGAAACTTGGTAACTTGGTACCCACCTGAGGGCATTAAGCCCATTGTGTGCAAGTGGGTTTTCAAGAAGATTGACATGGATGGTAATGTAATTACCTATAAAGCTAGACTAGTAGCAAAAGGATATCGTCAGAAGTAAGGAATTGACTATGACGAAACCTTTTCACCAGTAGTTATGCTTAAATCCATTTGGATACTCCTGGCCATAGCTACTCATTATGACTATGAGATATGGCAGATGGATGTGAAAATAATTTTCCTTAATGAGAATCTGATGTGGACCAAGGAGGGGATACAAGCTTACAAGACAAAACTAAGGAGGAAGAGGCATTGAAGGGAATTGGAGGACCCATGACAAGATCCAAGACTAAGAGAATGAAGCAAGCTTTGGAAGACTTAATAATAGAGCTCAAGGAAAAGGAGGATCAATGCACAATGGAGACAACAACTAAATGGATCACATTCCTTCAACTTGAAAGTGAAATTGGGCCAACATAAAGAAGGGCGTAAGTTAAATGAATGAATGAATAAACTGTAGCGTCCGTCAAGGCCCACATAAGGGCAGGCGTTACAGGAAGAGTTCCAAACAAGACACAATTGTCGATTCTATTATGGAGGCAGAATACATTGTGGCTTGTGAAGCAGCAAAGGAAGCAGTTTGGATCAGGAAGTTTATCACTGAACTTGGAGTGGTTCCAACCATTGTTGAAGTATTACTACTCTACTGTGACAACATTGGAGCAACTACGTAGGCAAAGGAACCCAGGTCTCATCATCGATCCAAACACGTACTTCAGTGATATCATCTGATCAGAGAGATCATCAATAAAAAAGAAATACAAATCGAGAAAATTCCCAAAGAAAGGAACCTTGTGGATCCTTTGATGAAGCCTATACCTCAAAGTAAGTTTGAGGAACATATAAAGACGTTTGGTATTGGATATCATGGCAATTGGCTTTAGACCAAGTGGGAGTATGTTATATTTGGGAAGTGTCATAAGGCAATCGCCTTATGATTGTACTGTTTATTGAATAAGTAGAAATTCACTATTTAAGAATATATTTTATATGTTTGATTGGATCTTAAATTTGTTCACTGAATGTCCACAATATATTTCATAGCATGAGAGAATTTATGATTGGATCACAAACTATGAGTTTCTCTACATGTGTAATTATGAAAGTATTAAAATTATCCCTAGTCAATGAATATATGAACACAGACGTCATCAATACTATTGAGACTAGCACGTTTATACTCCTTGGTTTACCAAGCAGTAGCTCTCACTAGTTGGAGGTATTGGATGTTGAGAGTTAAACGTCGATGCTAGTTCATTGGAGTGACCTACCGTGAGACTTTATGTGGTTCTTTTTATATGTCAATGTAGATCTCAGTGTAGCTTAAGTGCGAGTTTCCTAAGACTTGCGGTATTCAAGTCACCTTGGTCGCGGAAGCTTATACTTTAACATCTTAAGCAAGCATCTCCAAGGAGGTATGGACGCGAGATATTTGGGTATAAGCTGAAGTGTCCGAAGGTGTTTGAATAGCTCATAGAGGATTCACCGCTCTTTGTAAAAGAGACGTATACCCTACGGCCGCTTATTTGGATTGTTATTGAAAGTCTTTAGCCAAAACAACACGTATCAAGAATGTGGTATTCTTGGAAATGTGTACGAGTAACTCGAATCCGCAGAACAAGGAAGCAAGCTATGGCTAGGTGTGACGTAGTCAGCCTAGCGGGGACTGACACATACAGACCATGTCCTGAACCAAGTGGGTATAAGACGGTGAAAGGAACGAGACACATTTCATTGAAACTGCTGAAGGGTTTAGAATTTGTTCTAAAATCAGTTGTTAATTTTATAGTCAATTAGGGATTATGATGCACTGCTAGGTGCTACTCATGATCGATCCGAAATTAAGGGTTAATTACAGATGACCAACATAATCGAAAACCTATTGGGTCACACGCATTACAAGTTTTGGAAGGACTTAAAATAAGTTTAAGAATTAGATTCTCAGAATAAGAAAATCTGGTTAGACCGGACAAAAGCAAATGATGGATTTCATCTTATGAAGACGGATTAAACAAAATCGAAAATAATCTGATTGTCGAACCAGACAAACCAGTTTTGAACCAAATATTAAACCAACTTGGTTTGGTTCGTGTTGGAAGGCATTTTGGCAAAATGGAAGGCATGCCGGGCTTCATCTTAAGAAGACGAAACAAATGAAACTTGTTTGGGTCAACTTGGTTTAGTTGCTTAATTAAACAAATTTGGTTATGAACCAAATCAAACCAGACTTGAACCCAATTCAAGATGAACCAGGTTCAAACCTAGTTCAAAGGGAAAACCTAAAATTGGATTCACCGATTCAAGGGAAGCACTGTGCTTCCTCTTCAATGCGCAATCGCGCGTTCCTCAGCCAGGCGCCGCTCGCGAGCAAGGATGGAAACAACTCCAGTCAACACACAAAAGGAAAGGAATCTGATTCCTTCCCTCATATGTGCTCATCTTGATCGGCATCGCGCGAGTAAAAGAAGAAGGAATCCCGTTTGATCTTGGCTGATTAATCGGTGGAGAAGGAAGGAAATTAGGGCTCGGGGGAGGTTTCCGGTTGCAAGGGGCATGTGAAAAACCACCGCTACCTTGTGATTCTGGCCACCGGAGCTTCCCATGCCAACCAAGGTTTCTTCTGTTGGATCACCACCGGACGTTGGAATCCTTGCTTGTTGTTTGTTGCCACCGGTCTAGCTTACTACTGACCTCCAAGGAGTTGTTGCAACCAGCCAAGGAGTATTGTCCTGTTCCGTTTGCTGCCACTTCCTATTGCTTGCTGGCGGAGCTTGTGTTTCGCTATCAGAATCCAAAGTTTTGGAAGTCTTCATCATAGGAAAAGTTTCGGCTCGTCGTGCTTTTGAGAAGATCACCGGGAATCAGTTTATCGATGATCGTTAGAAAATCCCAGAAACGAAAACAATGTGTGTTGTTGCGCATTTCCGATATTAGCGTATTCTTCTGTATCGACCGTTGTTAATTGACGGCTAGTACCGCGACTAGCAAGGTGACTCGTGCTTGAGAAGTCGTCCCGATAAAACTTAGCGTGGATCACCGATAGTGGCAAGACTTCGATGAAGTTGCTCAGTACATGTCATTTCCACTGAGCATCATACATCAAGTATACGTAGAATAAATTTATTATACTGAAATTTTTAATTTCCAGCTATTGCACAAACTCTGTTGTATCTTGTATGCGTGGTTGCGAGTGTTGTAATAATTTAGATTATTATTTTTTTTTTCCATTGTGTATGTTTTTGAAACGAATAAACATGCGCAACACACCGGGCCGATCCCAACAAATAGGACTTGATGTTTGGATATGAGTCAAATCTAGTCAGACTAGATGACTAGCGAGAAGTTCTAGTCGGTCAGACTAGGCAGTGGAAGACCTGATCTGGAAGATTAGGCAATGAAGTCCTGGTGAGTGAAGCTAGGTAGGGAAAGTCCAAGTTGTAGGCTAGGTAAAGGAAAGTCGTAGGCTAGGCAAGGTAAAGTCCTAGTTGTAGGCTAGGTAATGGCAAGTCCTAGTTTTGAGGATTAGGCAGAAGTCTTAGTAAGGCCAAGTGCACTAGGTGCAAGTCCATGTAGTGTCAGAGGACCGGAAAGCATGGCTAAAGTCCAAGCGGGTACAGTTAGGAGGATGAAAGGTTTGATGAAGTCTGGGTGGTCAGGAGACCGAGATGCAACAGCAAATTCCTAGGGGCTGAGGACCATGGCTAAGCGGGAAGTCCAACAAGTCTGTTGGCAAAATTTATCTCAAGTGGAGTGGGTAAGGGTGCGTTCCTAGTGTGAAAACAGTAGGTGTCAGATTAACCCAGAATTTCAGTAGAAATTCGAAGTTAGACCCACAGGGTAAGGTTTAGGTTATTTATTTGTTTGTATGCTTGTCTTGTAGGAACTAGGAGTTGGAAGCAAGATGGAGAAAGTAAAAATGAAGCAAACAAAGGCAGCTGAGCTAAACCCAAGGTCAACTCAGGTCAAACCTAAATTGTGATTCCAGTTGACCTGAATGGTGATTCCAGTCAACCTGAAGGCCGAGTCAGCCGCGGAGATAGTGGATCGACGGTCTACTTGGGGTCGACCTGAACGAGGTTCCAGTTGACAGGAAGGTGCTATAAAAGAAGGGTGAACTTGCACAACTTGAAATATCAAATACAAGCCATCCTCCTTGACTAATTGGTGATTCTGAATATGAACGAGGCCAGACTTTTGCAATCGGGGATGATCCAAGAGGAGTGTGCGACACTCAAGACTTTCAGATCGGAACAACAAGCGTTTGGTTTTATTTCTAGTCTTACTTTCTGTTTTACTTATTGTTATTCTTTATTGGACTATAAGACAGATTTTTCGGCCTCTGAATGAACATTCGGAAAAGAGACCACTAGTGGACTGGCGCCTCCCATACATAGGCCTTAGATGTACTAACCATGCTAGGTTAGGAACCAAGTAAAAATCCGCATGTCCCTACTTATATTTCTAATTCCGCTGCTAAGTTATTATGATAGAACGAACAAAAGAGAGACAAAGATCGCGCTATTTACCGCCCCCCTCTAGTGCATTACACAATCCTACAATTTTGATTAAGTAATTACCTTATTGTTGGTGTAACTGAAGGCTCTAGATGTAACGACCTCCCTTCTTACTCTAATAAGGGAGACGTTACTATCATACTTTCTTAAGCTTGATTCAATATATTCATTAACATGCATAATTCTAGAGCCTGAACTATTATAGAGGGTAGATATTGTTGGTGCAATTTTGTTCCAAGTGATTTAGATTTTAATGTTTGGCTAAATCAGTTTAAGTTAGACAATGTTTGTGATCTGACATGTGTGATTTGAGTTCACAGGAAAGTCCAGGAATGAAGTCTTGGCATTTGGTGAAGTCCCGGAGGTGCGGCCTCTTGGTAAAGGATGAAGTCCCAGAGGCGAGGCCTCTTGGCAAAGGATGAAGTCCCGGAGGTGAGGCCTCTTGGCAAGGGAAGACTTAGCACAACGAAGCCGAGGGAAACGTCTCAAGCTAGTGCAAGGAAGTGCATGAGGCTTGTGGAAGGCGTTTGAAGACTTGCGTCAAGGCGAAGGGGTGAAGAATAAGCTGAAAGGGAAGTTTTCAGCTTGACCAGTCGATTGGCCCTGCCAGCAGTCAACTGGTGGTTGATCAGAAGCACACACAAGCGAACTCAGAAGCATCAGTCGACTGGCACTGTAGCTGCAGTCGATTGGGGCCAAACAAAAAGTTCAGTCGAGTGGTTTAGTCGACTGACGTTGAGCAGTCGACTGATAGACTGCTGTTGGGTGACAACTGGCCAATTAAATGTGAATTAAAGAGCCGTTTAAAGCCCATCAATCGACTGGCCTTAGGAGCAGTCGACTGATGTACGAAAAATGATAAAAAGAGCGGTCAACGTCGAAGACAAAAATACTTGATTCTTTCATCTTTCTAATAGCTCTCTGATACTGTAAAAACTCTTTCTCTTCCTCCTAAAACTTCATTACAAACCTTGTATGAGGAAGGAATCGTTTGTAAAGGTTTCTCCTCCTTCGAAGCTTGCTTTGAGAAGGAGGTTTCTTCATAGTGGAATCGTCGGCTGTGTGTGTGGATCCTTGGATTAGTCACCTCGTTGAGGTGGATACCAAGTAAATTGAACAAGTTAGCGTATTGTTCTTTTTGTTCTGTTTTCTTTTGCTTCCGCTAACTATTTTGCAGAAAGATCGAAAAGCGCTATTTACCCCCTCTAGCGAACGCACCGATCCCAACAAGTGGTATCAGAGCGGTTTACCTTCGGAAGAATCAACGCTCAATCGGTATCATTAATGGCGTTTCAAGAGGGATACAACACCACACGACCGCCTTACTTCGATGGCAACGATTTCGCGTATTGGAAAGGTAGGATGGAATACTATTTGATGAATGACATTGACATTTGGTTTAGTGTTATAGTCGGATTCGAGAAGCCAAAGGATGCTCTTGGATTCCCTCTTCCTACAAAGGATTGGTCAAAGGATATATGCAAGAAGGCACAAGCGAATGCGAAAGCCACAACAACCTTGTAATGCGGACTCTCCAAAGAACAATTGAGCAAGGTTGGTCCATTCGACTCGGCCAAGGAATTGTGGGAAAAGCTCATTGAACTCAATGAGGGTTCAAGCGAATCAAGGCGAGCCAAAAGAGATTTATTGGTGGATCAACTCCAATCGTTCTCAATGAGGACCAACGAGAATGTGAGCCAAATGCATGGACGGTTCAAGGAGATCGTGAACGGCCCCATATCATTGGTGAAAAGATTGACAACCGAGATCTAGTAGGGTATGTGCTACAAGCTTTTCCTCGAACCACTCTATGTGCATCAATGGTCGATGCTTATAAAGTATCAAGGGACTTGTCTATTGTAAAACTAGATGAATTATTTTATGAATTTGAGCTACATGAGCAAGCTAACTTGTCCACAAAAGAGAAAGGTATTGCTTTGCTTGTAGAAAAGAAGGACAAGAAGAAAAAGAAGGAGAAGAAGAATCATCCGAATCCGAGCAAGAGTCCTCTGATAGTGATGAAAAGATGACGGCCAAAGAGATGACACACTATGTCAAAAGGATGATGGGGAAGTCAAGAAGATTTACTAGTAGAGACGTCAAGAAGATGTTTACACCTTCTAGAGGTAAAACACAAAATTCAAGTTATAATCCTAATGTGACT
>NC_133870.1:772482-811014 GCF_044706935.1 Curcuma longa | reverse complement strand
GATGCTCCTTCAGCATATAATGTTATCCTTGGAAGACCTGCTTTCAGCTCTTTTGGAGCAGTAGTTTCAACTTTCCACCAGAAAATAAAATTCCCGATTTATGATCTGGTTGGGTCGGTTAAAGGGGATTAGAGCATGGCCTGCAAATGTTACATTGACATGGTGCAAACCGACCTTCGAGCAGTACGTAGAAAACAATTGTCGGAAGTCAATTCTGTACAAGATGCCCCTATTATGTTAACAACTCCTGAAAAGATCAAGATACAAGTGGTCCCTGGCCTACCGGACCGGGTCACTCAGATAGCTGCAGATCTGCCTGCTATGCTCCAAGAATAGCTAATTGATTGTCTGACCCAAAATCATGACATCTTCGCCTGGTCACCATAAAAAATCATCGGTGTAGCACCAGCGATTATGGAGCATCGGTTGAACCTCATCCCTGGGGCCCGGCCAGTCTTGCAGAAGCGGAGGCATTTCTCGCCTGAACAAGATAAAATAATTCGGGAAGAAGTTAATAAGTTCTTAATGGCCGGACAAATACGTGAAGTACAATTTCTATCCTGGTTGGCCAATATTGTGTTAGTACCCAAGCCCGGTGGCAAATGGTGGGTCTGCATTGATTTCCATGATCTTAATAGAGTTTATCCTAAAGATTGTTACCCCTTATCCAGAATAGATCAGCTGGTAGACTCTACCTTCGGGTATGAGCTCATCTGCATGATGGATGCATATCAAGGATATCATCAAATCCCCTGGCCAAAGATGTTGGGATCGTCCCGGTGCAATGCGCGTGTTTTCACGTTTCGAAAACGTGCACAGTGGAAATTTACAGATAATTAAAACTAATATTATCACAACACAGGCATGGCAAATACAGGAAATAACATGTACAAGGCATGGCAGGAATTTAAAATTTTTTGAATAAAATTTATTCTACTTGCACAATTAAAATTTGTAGAATAAATGATTATTCTAAATGTGTACCTCGCGATGATGATGTTGAGCCGTGTTGAATCAATCGAGCGATCCTCGTTCGAGTCCCGCCTCTACTGGTGATCCACGCCAAGTTCCCGTCTGGACAGCTTCGGAAGCCACGAGTCGCGTCATCGTCTTTGGTATTAGCCGATGATCGATGACGATCGAATCAAGAGAAGCCTTATTTCGGAAACCACGCAACAACGATTGTCGCGATCGTTCCGGGGCTTTCTAACTATCACCAAGAATCGTATTCTCGATGTAGTTTATCGATGATCAACTTTTGACCGCCGATAATGGACAAACGATCGGAATCTTTTCGATAAGGATGGAACAATTTTCGAGAAGCTTCGTATGCTCCCGGGGAGTCGACGGACTATCGTCAAACAACCAAGGTGCAACGACCAGAAAACGTATCCGATAATTGGAAACAAGTTCCGACGATCGAACTGCGAATTCTGACGCAAAACTCGAATACAATCCTCCCTCCATACACGGACAGAAAATAGAATATCTCCCTTTCCTTTTACAAAGCCGAACAGTACAGAAAAGAAAGGGCTCTTCCTCTCCACATGGTCTTCTCCGGCAGCTACTCTGGCGAGGCTCCTCTCCGGCGATAATCTCTTCCTGCGACCAACACTCAGTGGGCGGTGTCTTCTCCTCTTCTCTGCTGTCGACTCACAAGGGAAGGAGGAAGGTAGCTGTGGTCCTCTCCCTTCCCTGCCGGCGACACACAAGGAGGAGAAAGGCGGCAGTGAACTGGTTCTCTGGTGGCTGCCGAACAGAGGAAAAACAGAGGGAGGGCATCGCAGCTGGACGGAGACCGGCGACGCCGGCGCGCAAGCATGGACTCCCTGTTCTTCACCACGAGGATGAGTGCCACCGAGACCTTCACGCGTGACTCGGCGTTCCACACAGGATCTCACGCGGCCTAACGAGGCTTCCATCCGGCGATCGTGAGCAAACGAGATCGGCGGCGTTGCTCGCTGTCCGGCGACACCTTCGCGCGGACGGGGACCGGCGAGGCGATGTGGGGAGAAGGGAGAAGTGGGAGGGAGGACGAGCGGCGCGGGGTCGACCCTTTAGGGTTCCTCATCGCAATCCTTTAAAGGATCGCGATTTCCTGCCCTGTTGTGTCGCGGCGGAGAGGAAGACTGCTGAACCGGAAGCTGAGGGAAAAAGAGAGAACCGGACCAGCTGGGAAAAAACCCTAAAACGGAGTTACTATAGCGAACCGAACCGTTTCTGTAGCGAACCAGGTTCAAACTTGGTTCGCTCGGTTCACTAACCAAACGAACTCCGATTTGATCCAAACCAGTCTTGTTCGATTCATCTTCACAAGACGAATCTTTTCATCTCTTTCGTTTTGCCAAAATCTCTTCCATCATGAACCAAACCAAGTTGGCTCAATTCGGTTCAAAACTCAATCATTTGGTTTACTAAACAAACGATCTCTGATTTAAACGAAATCAGTTTCGTTTGTTTCGTCTTCGTAAGACGAGTTCCATTATTTTGTCCATTGTCTGATCCAACCAGATTTTATTTCTCTCATTCTAAGAATCCAATTCTCAAACTCGTTTTAAGTCCTTTGGAGAACTTGTTGTGCGTGTGACCCAATAGGTTCCCGGCTATATTGGTCGTCCGTAATTAACCATTAATTACAGAACGATCATGAGTGACACCTAGTAGTATATCATGATCCCCAATTGATCGAAAAATCAATAATTAATTTCAGAACAATTCTAAACCTTTCAGCAGCTACACTGAATCGTGCCTCGTTCCTTTCACCATCTTATACTCGCTTGGTTCAGGACATGGTCTATGTGTTGGTCCCCACTAGGCTAACTACGTCACACCTAGCCCAAGCTGCTTTCTTGTCCTGTGGATTCAAGTTACTTGTACATGTGTCCAAGAGTCTCGTACTCTTAACATGTAATGCTTTGGCCAAAGACTTTTAGTAACAATCCTTACAAGCGGCCGCAGGGTATACGTCTCCTTTTCCAAGGAGCAGTGAATCCTCTGTGGGCTATTCAAACACCTTCGGACACTTCGACTTATACCCAATCATCTCGGGTCCACACCTCCTCGGAGATGCTTAATTAAGATGTCAAAGTATAAGCTTCCATGACCAAGATGACTTGAATACTACAAGTCAAAGGAAACTCGCACTTAAACTGCACTGAAATCTTCATTGACATATATATATCGAACCATATGAAGTCTCAAAACATGTCACTCTGATAAACTGGTTATCTTTAACCAGCATCCACGTTTAACTCTCAACATCTAATGTCGACAGCAATAAGATCGGCTACTTGGCTAATCAAGGAGTCTAAACGTGCTAGTCTCGACAGAATGATGACGTCCGTGCTCATCAATTCCTTGACTAGGGATAATTTCAATACGTTCATAATTGCACATGTAGAGATGCTCACGAGTTGTGATCCAATCACAAATTCTCTCATGCTATGAATCGTATTGCGGACATTCAGTATTCGAGTTTAAGATCCGATCAATCACATATGAAATGTGCACTCATATAGTGAATTGTTATTTATCTAATGAATAGTATAACCGTAAGACGATTGTCTTAGGAAACCTCTCAAATCTAACATAATATTGAGGTCTATGTGGATGACATTTTGATTAAATCCCTCTAAGCTGAGCAACTTACAACTAATATTGAAGAAACCTTCAACACTTTGCGAAAATATGGCCTCAAACTAAACCCAAATAAGTGCTTGTTCGGTGTTAAGAGTGGATGCTTCTTGGGATACGTTGTCACAGAACGAGCCATTGAAGCTAATCCGGAGAAAGTGACAGCTCTAAAAAATATGGCTTCTCCGAGAAATATCAAAGAAGTCCAAAGGCTAGTAGGACGAATTACAGCTTTGTCTCGCTTTATCTCCCATTCTGCTGCGAAAAGTCTTCTTTTTTTCAAAATACTACGTCGAGCCAACCAGTTCTCATGGGATGACAAGTGTGAAAAGGCTTTCTCTAACTTAAAGCAGTATCTGACCGAGCTACCTGTCCTGGCCAAACCTATGCCCCAAGAGCCACTATGGGTATATTTATCTGCTACGGATGAGGCATTGGGCTCAGTTTAATTAAGCAAGAAGAGCAGATACAACGTCCAATTTATTTTACGAGTCATTTATTGAAAGATGCTGAGACTCGTTATACCTCTTTGGAGAAGTTGGCATTAGCACTTGTTTTAATGGCTCGATGCCTACGTCCTTATTTTCTCTCACATCCTGTTACGGTTCTCACTAACAGCGGACTAGGTCAAGTTATGCTCAACCCTGACACTTCGGGTCGACTCATCAAGTGGACAACTGAACTTAGTGAATATGATATTCAGTACCTGCCCCGAACCGCTATTAAAGCTCAGGCTCTAGCGGATTTCTTAACAGAAATAATTGGCAATGAATCAGAAGAAACTTGGAAAGTATTTGTAGATGGCTCATCTAACAAAAATGGCAGCAGAGTAGGTGTATTGTTATGCTCACCAAAAGGGGACATCTTACAGCTTGCTATGAAGTTACACTTCCGAGCCACTAACAATGAGGCTGAATATGAAGCAGTACTAGCCGGTCTTTAAGCTCCCCGTCATATGGGGGCATCTAAAGTTCTCATCCATTCTGATTCTCAATTAGTAAATCAACAAGTTAAAGGAACTTTCAAAGTTCGTAATGAACGACTTAAACGTTATGCTGAGGCTGTTGAAAAATTAAAGACGAAATTCCAGCAGGTGACAATGCAAAAGGTGCCCCGATCCGACAATCATAAGGCAGATGAGCTGGCCAAACTAGCTAGTATGCTAGTCACCTAGAATTTAGAAGAACCTCTGGTACAAGAGCAGCTCATTGCCCATATTGATCAGGTATCTCCACAAACAGGGGCGTCTGATTGGAGAGATACAATCATATCTCTATTAAAAGGGGGACCTTTCCCCACTAACACAGAACAAGCCCGAATCCTTCGAAGGCGGATCAGTCGGTTCACCCTAATTGGAGACACTTTGTACAAACGAGCTTTTTCTAGGCCGCTACTCAAGTGTTTAGGACCAGAGGAGACAGATTATGTGATGAAAGAAATTCATCAAGGATGCTGTGGATATCACACTGGGGGGAGGACTCTGGCTCAGAAAATTTTATTAGCTGGGTATTTTTGGCTCACTTTACAGTCTGATTCAGCTAAATTTGTTAGCGCTTGCTCCAGTTGTCAAAAGCATCAAGCTCTATCCCACCGCCCAGTTGAACCATTAAAAACCTCTACAGTTTCATGCCCCTTTGATCAGTGGGGTATGGATATTGTGGGTCATTTACCTACCGGGCCAGGGCAAAAGAAATTCTTGTTGATGGCAGTAGATTATTTTTCCAAATGGGTAGAAGCTGAACCTTTAGCACAAATCACGGAGCAGCGTGTTCTCAAATTCCTCTGGAAAAATATTATTTGTCGGTATGGTATCCCCCGTAAGTTGGTATCAGACAATGGAAGACAGTTTTAGGGGAGGAAGTTGGCAGAATGGTGCCGAGGCCTAGGGATTCAACAAGCTTTTACTTCAGTCTATTATCCTCAAAGTAATGGACAAGCAGAAGTCACTAATCGAGAGTTACTGCAGGGGTTAAAGACCAAGATAGATCAATCCCATGGGTCATGGGTTGATGAGCTTCCAGACATACTATGGGCATACAGAACTACTCCCTAAGATAGTACGGGCCTGACCCCTTTTTATCTTATTTATGGGAGAGAGGCTGTAGTACCTGTCGAGATCGGTTGTACGTCAACTCGAATCGAAGCTTATGACAACCCCGATGCCAATGCCATCCAAAGGGCCCTGGAGTTGGATCTTGTCACAGAAACTAGAGAATAAACTAACCGGCGGCTGCAGGCTTATCGGCAACGCATGAGCCATATATACAACAAACGGGTCATGCCTCGTTCCTTCCAGGTTGGGGATTTTGTTTGGAAGAAGAGAAAGTCGTTAGGAGAAGTAGGAAAGCTTGAGCCACGATGGGAAGGACCTTACCGGATTACTTCTCGGCTCGCCAACGGATCCTACTATTTAGCCGATCTACAAGACAAGGAGCTCCCCAGGCCATGACATGCTACTCATTTACGCCTTTACCATATTTGAATGTATGAACTTACGTTTCATGAATGTCTTTAAAGTCACGTAGATTCGCAATAACTCACGTTTTTAACTCGAATCATGCATGATTTAGCCACGAACTGTTGACCTCCTTATATTACAAGGGTTGTTTCATCTTGCTTCACATTACAAGGGTTTGGATTAAAGAACCCTAGAACGCTCAAACTATGGAGGAGACTGGCAGATTTCATTTTTTACAAAATATGGCATAAAAGCACAAGGAAATACACGATAGAAAAGGAGAAATAGGCACAAAAAGTTAATTATCATCCGAGTCGTTTAGGTCTCGATTGCTGCTAAATGACGATGAGGGAGGTGGAGCCTGAAGGTGAGCCACCCTGGTCAACTGTCGTCCCAATGCTTGTAATTGCTCCAATGCCCCATGGAGCATGTGATCTGCCTGCTGTACTTCCGCAATCCTGGTAGTCAAATCCTGCTGAAGCTTATGAACCTGTGCATGAGACTCAGTCACGGCTCGCTCAAGATTTTGTACTTTGTTATTAACCCTTGCTAACTCTCACTCCAACTGCCAAACTTGTTTACCTGCCGCCTGAAGTTCACGCTCTTGGGCCAGAGATTGGTTACGAAAGTGAGCAGCCCTTTGCGCCCATACCCTCATTGCTTGCTCGGCTTCTTCTTTCTCCTTGGTTAGTTGACTTACACGTTGTTGTAAAGTTGAGGAATCCATATCTTTTGGATCATCGACCGGTATGACAAAGAAAAAGATACAGGAAAGAAGGGTTAGAAGATGAAGTGTTCCAAATTCTTATATAGCCATTTCCCGGATGTCTCCGTCATTAAATGTTATCATTAAAGCGACAGCTAAACAGTATATAAACTTGGTCCACCATAAAGAAGGTTCAAGAAATGAAGGGGATATCATTATTACCCGCGGATCTCTTTCCTATGGGGGAAAGCCACGTCGGAAGGTAATAAATTAATAGAAGTATGTGACGCATTGATACATGCTACCTTATGTTGATACACACAAGCCATCATTTGACAAGACTAAACATTTACCCCTTGACAAAAGGGCGGGTAAACATCCCACTCTCATGGTTCAACCTCCCATGGCTCGATACATGGCCCTCTTAGCCCCTCGTTGAGAGCTCAGCCTTACGATAGGCCCCAATGGCTCGGTCCTCTGTGACCCTCTTCTGCACATGGCCCTCTTAGCCCCTCGCTGATGGCTCAGCCTTACGACAGGCCTCAATGGTTCGATCCTTTGTGACCCCCTTTTGTTCATGGTCCTTTCAGCCCCTCGCTGACGGCTCAGCCTTAAGACAGGCCCCAATAGCTTGGTCCTCTGTGACCCCCTTCTGCACATGGCCCTCTCAGCCCCTCGCTGACGGCTCAACCTTACGACAGACCCCAATGGCTTGGTCCTCTGTGACCCCTTCTGAACATGGCCCTCTCAGCCCCTCGCTGACGGCTCAGCCTTACGACAGACCTCAATGGTTCGGTCCTCTGTGACCCCTTTTTTGCTTATGGCCCTTTCAGCCCCTCGCTGACGGCTCAGTCTTACGACATGCCTCAATGGTTCGGTCCTCTGTGACCCCCTTCTGCACATGGCCCTCTCAGCCCCTCGCTGACAGCTTAACCTTACGACAGGCCTCAATGGTTCGGTCCTCTGTGACCCCCTTCTACTCATGGCCCTCTCAGCCCATCACTGACGGCTCAGCCTTACAATAGGCCTCATTGGTTCGGCCTCCCAAGGCCCTACTTATAGCCCTCTCAGCCCCATGCTGACGGCTCAGCTTTACGACAGACTTAAGGGATTCGGTCCTTGGCGACTCCTTCTGCTCATGACCCTTTCAGCTCCTCGCTGATAGCTCAACCTTATGATATGCCTAAATGATGCGGTCCTATGTGACTCTTTATCACTCAAGGCCCCTTTGGCCCCTCGCTGACAGCTCAGAATATACATGATCCGTTCCCCTACGATCTTCTGGCCTAAAGCTTTTTTCAACCTCTCATTGATAAATCGGTTTTTTTTTCATTTGTTGATGGTTCGGGCTTTCATAGCGACTGTTACACCGAGCTCCGTTATATATGGTATCTGATAATTTAACTCTGGTTATGGGTCTTTTGTTAGACCTTTTTAGTCAAAAGGCTAATGATACACCAGAATACCTCAAGCGCCTTACCAAACAGCCTGGCTTTATGAACATATTATTCTTTGGCTTTACTCATGAAGGGTTCAATATTATGGTTCTTTTTTAGCCCAGGTCAGGTTTTTGAAGCCTTGTCAGTGATTCACATTTGAACTTGGTGTCTCAAGACCACAATATAATTGCAAAAGTAAAGACATTTCCTTCATGCAAAATACGGATACATCAAAAAGAAGGAAGCAAAAAAAAAACAGAAACAAGATAACTGATGAGAGAAGGCGATGACTTCTCGTCGTTGCCTTACTTCTCTTGGTCAGGGCTGGAGCCGGATGACAGTGGCGGGGGAGGTCCCTGAGCCAACTCCGGCTCCAGAGCCTCCACCTGCTCAGCGGTCTCCTGAAGCTCCGTGATAAGCAGTCGGGCCTCATTAGAAGCAGCAGATAGACCCATTCGGAGCTGCTGAGCTTGCTCCCGCGCCACCGCTATATCTTCCTCCAGCCTCCTCATTTTGGTGAAGGCAGTAGCTAACTCCCACTTCAAATGATTGGGCTTGTCAGGGGTCGCCATCTGCTCCCGCTCTTGTTGAAGTCGTGTTAGTTGTTCGCACAGGGATACAGCTTGTCTAGCCCACGTTTCTGCTATGCGTTCTGCCGCATCTCTCTCATTTAGTAGTTTCCTCAAGTCGCGCTCCAAGGAATGATACATGATTTCTTAGGAGAATAGAACTAAGAGAAAGATTTCAGAGAATAAAGGAAGAGTTGAAGCCTTCCTAACATATATATAGGGTGATAACTGATATCTGAACCGTCCGACAACACTCATCAACGGTACAAAAGTTTGTATCCTTAATTCGCATTAAAAATAGAAGACGAAGCATCAGAAGATATCTTCTGAATGGGCCTCGAAAAGTCTGCACAGCAACACCGCAATAAGTAATGTCGTCAGCGATCAATGAGTACAGATGGAATGGCAAATGACAATTTGCCTTACGCCACCTATCACGTCAAATTTGGAGTTCATCTCAACTGTCGGATGGATTCTTTATGGAAAAGGCAGTAGGTCCGGATTGCCCTGACCGACCGACTACCATAAAGATTTTAACAGTAGTTATCTTAAATTATATTCCCCTGGACCAATTCCCAAACAAATCCTTGTTAATGATTCAAAATGCCATTTTACAGCTTTTTCCCACCAGAATTGAAACACTACTATACGTTTATCAATGAATGATCACGCATCTGAACCCCAGCATGACATCTAGTCTGGTCCTAAAACCCTTCTCACCCATTAATTGGAACGATAACACAACCTAAAGAAGATATTGATTCACCGAATAAGTCTGGACCAGTTCGGCCCCCTGAAAGATGGAGGATACATCACCTCATCTGAAAATATTTCAATTACAAGTACGCAAAATATCATTAAAAGAGGAGAAAGACAGATACTAAGGCATTTGTGGGACCTCTGTCTCTAGCAAAGTCTCAGGAAGGGCATTGCTCACTTTTGTTTCGGGAAGATCAGCTATCACCTTTTGAAGGTCCAAACAGCTGAAGTCTTGGTCGGGCAATATGATCTTGGCCCTTATAAGTTGGCCTAAAGCCCCATTAAACCCATGCTCTAACATCTTACCCGAACGACAAGATAACAAGTCAAAGAATTTTTGTGAGGCCAGAAACTTTTCCTTGTACGCAGCTAATCGAGCCATTTCACCAGCTCGATATTCATTCAACTCATCCTTGATTGCCTCCAATTCCCTTTGGGCTGCTTCTCGAGCCACTTCAAAACCCTCCAGTTTCGAAATCAGCTCCTCCCCTTTCTCTTGGGCTTTTGTTAATTGCTGAGTCAGAGTAAGTTGCTTTTCAGAAGCCGTACTCAGATTAGTTTGCCATTTCGAGTGATTTACTTGGAGCTGTTGTTCTCTCTCTAAGGCAGCTTCCAACATAACTTTGGTTTGAGCAAGTTCCTGCTCCAGAATAGGCAACCGGTCAGCACTCTCTTGTGCCCGCTGACGCCACTGTTCTACCTCCATTTCTGCAGAAGCCTTGGCCTACTCTAGTTGAAGCAAGTCTGCGTGAATCTGATCCACAGACTGTTTAGTAGTCCCGATAGAGATGTAAGGCTCACCCCGGCAGACAATTCTTCTTGCAATTGGATCAGGTCAGTCACTGAGCGACGGCGCTGCTTTTCTGTCTGCAAAATGTGCTGGCCCAACTCTTTCAGCTCAATATTTGCCTATAACAACCAATAAGCAGTGTATAGTTATTATTGAAAAGAAGTCAAATTAACAAGTCTAGTTATCTCACCTTGGTAAAGGATTCAGACATCCCGTCGCACAGGCCCATCAAACCTAGGAAAGGAACAACCATTTCCTGATACTTACGAAGATGGTTAGTGGTAGTATCACTTCCCTCACAAAATCGTGGGTCCCCCCTAAAAAGATTAAAATCTGCAAAGGAGGCGGCAGGAACTTGAGTTGAAGAGAATGATCTAGAAGGAAGGGAATTCGCGGTAGGAGAGATAGACGGTTCAGGGGATCGAACTACACCTGAGCCTTCAACTATTTCCCTTATTTCCTGAGCTGAGGTTTCAGGAAAAGGTATCGATGACTTAGAGGGAGTTGAGTGTTTTGCACTTTTTCCTCGCATACGCTTTTTTGAACGAGAAGGCTCAGCAGATGATCCCGCAGACTTTTTTGAACCAGGCTTCCCTGTATAAGGACGGATGCGAGCCGCTGAAGGACTCCTTGATTTTTCACCTATCTGTGAGGAAGGTACCACGATAGGTTGAGAAGCAAGATCAGTCATTTTAGAAACAGAAGTAATTGACAGTGGCTCATTAGAAGGAGAATGGGAGGAACATGGCACGGGAGCCACAGGCTGGCCAGAAGGGGCTTGAGTAGTGGCCTTAGGATCCCCGGTAGCCCCTTCAGCGGACCACATGCCCTGTCAGGATGCCAGATTCAACTTAACCACTTTGCTCAAAGACGCGCGATATATAATTCGATCTACAAAAGGAAGCAAAGTTAGTCAGTAAACTATTATAGAGCTCAGTAACTTAAACTTACATAGGCTGTCATCTAGGGGAGTCGCCTTAGGGCTCAGCCCTGTCCAATACAAAAGAGCCTGTTGGGAAACTTCAAAACTATATCGTGTAAACCCGTTGGCATTCAAAATCTGATGACAAATGATATGGCCCAGAAGGAAGAATTTTTTGGCAGGCCAAGAAAACATGGATTTAAGAAAATGTTGGGAAACCTCATAGTTGATCAAACCAAGGTTTGATCAACGCATTTAGCATCATTGGACTCTTGTGTTTGGTTTACAGGATCCAAGATAAAAGGAACAATTTATTTAAAGCGGAAATAATAAACTTGTACCTTTTCTTCGGGATGTCTAGAAGGAGTAGATGAACCCTTGATCTTCTGCTGTATGTCCTCTCCTCTTCTCGAACGTTGTGTGGACAACGATCCTTCGAGATATCTCCACCAAAACTCTTCTCCGATGGCAATCAAGAAAGCAAGATCTTCCTCTTCTTTCCTTTCTCTTATTTCTCTTCTTTCTTCCTCTTCTTGCCGCCGGCTCCTTAAGGAAGAAAAGGCTAGGAACACCGGCCACAAAAGAGGCAAAGGAGAGGCAAGGAATTGTCGCCCCTTAGAGAGAAAGAAGAAGAGAGGGGCGCCGGCCTTAGAGAGGGAGAAGGCTAGGGTTGGGCGGTGGAAAAAGATAAAGAGAGGAAGCTCTTATCTTTGCCGCCGGCCTTAAGGAGAGGAGGAAACCAAAATTGTGTTCTTTCCGCCTCCTCTAAACCCTCTTTTATATAGCCAAGCCATCATGGAAATTTAAGAAAGATTCTAATAAATTTTCTTATCCAGATTCAGTTAGAAAAGTTCTAATAGAATCTTTAAGAAAAATTTATTAGAAACAATCTAATAAACTTATCTTATCTAGATTTATTTTAGAAATAAATCTTTTATAAGATTTTATTAGAAAGAATCTAACAATCTTATCTTATCTAGATTTATTTAGAAATAAATCTTTTAATAAGATTTTATTAGAAAGAAATCTAATAAAATCCAATGGATAAGATTAGTTATCTTTTTAATAAATTTTCATTCTATTAATTTTGTTCTTATCTTTAACAAAATCTTTTTAATTATATCTCACTAATATTTAGCGAGATTCCATAATTAATATTTTGTTAATTTAACAAAATTAATTCATAAAATTTTATAATAAAATTTTGTACGAGAAGAGACGAAATTTCTTAGCGGAAATTCTTATAAAAAAATTTCTTTCTTATCCGAATTTTTCTCGAAAAAATTCTAAATAAAATTCTAGAAATTTTCTTTTATAAATAGAATTTCCTATCCGAAATTTCTCATAGAATTCTTTTTCAGAATTCTTTCAGAATTCATCCGGAGGTCTTCCAAGGTCTTCTGAGGTCTTCAAGAATTCTTCCGAAGGTCTCCGAGAGGTCTTCAAGAATTCTTCCGAAGGTCTCCATGAATTCTTCCTGAGGTGGATTCGAGGATTTCCAGAGGCTATAGTAGGGACCTCGAGGAGGAATTGATTTTGGCCTCCGATGGGCTTAAGCTTCCCATGTTCCTTCTGAACACACAGCTTAAGTCCATCAATAATAACTCATTCCACTAGAGAGTTATTATTGCACTACCGCACCAATCCCATATTATAATATGGGCTTCTTCTTACTATAAGTACATTAATCTTCGTGTGTTTAAGATATCGTATGTTCGTTAATTAAATGAGTTACTGACAACTCAAATTTAATCAACTTCTAATCCAAGAGTAGTACCACTCAACCTTTGTTATCATGCGGACAACCCGCAGGGTTTACATGATAATCCTTTATGAGCTCCTCAAGGGGACATTGATGAGTCAAGGTTTCTATGCAATTTTTATCAATTCAATTCTGGATTTTTACTTGAAAATAATTATTAAATGAATTAATTTGATTATATTTGTGTCATGTGGTATAATTGAAGATTTTATTATAATTTCTATGATTTAATGATAATTTTTACATTAATTGAATTTATTTGATATTAGGGCTAAATCGGGTCAAGTTCGAGTTCAATCGCAATCAAATCGAGTTAATCTGCCCAAATTGACCAAGCCAACATGGAAGACATGACCTAGATCGAGCCGATGAAGATCTCTCAAATTTTTGGGAAGTCCTAAGCTGCCCTAAAAGCCTAGATCAAGTCCAGATCATCGAATTCAAAACGGACGGCCAGGATTCAGTGATTAATCAACCCTCAACTATATATACACAAGTTTAATCGATTACGGAGCGGCTACTGTTCTTCGTTCCCCCGCCGCGCGTCTGCCCTGCCGCACGGCGTAACTCCACAGCCAGTCCCTTCCATTTCTTCCTTTTGATTCGAGTTTCTGGGTCCGTGAAGAGGTGAGAACAGGTTTGTTGGGCAACAAATGGCAGCTGGACAGAGCGCGTAGGGGAGGGTTTCTCCGGCGCGTCTTTGCCCTGTTCTGGCTTGTTTCTGCAATTTTCAACGTGGTTCGAGCTTGGGTTGCTTCCGTGAGCTGAGGAAGGGTTTTCTGAAGAACTCGGAACGTAACTCGATCAGTACCAACTTCATTCGCGCAAGAACGGAGCTTAAAAATCCAGAATTGCATCTTACATTCCTGTTCGTGCCATTGTCTGATTTCAGCGAGGGTTGTGCTGATTTTTCGAGCTGTGGACGGGAGCAAAACACGACCAGCATGCGGCATTCGAGCTTCTGAAGGGACTTTCGAAGAGGAGGGTCTCCCATTCGGATTTTGTTTGACACCAAGAGAGGAAATCGAAGAAAGGGAAGGATTGGATGTGTTTAGCTTAATTTCAATTTTTGCACATTTCTGAATCTGTTCGATAGTTAGAATTATGGTTTTGTCTGAGTTTTGGATAGTTAAATCTTGTTTTAATCTTTAGATACAACATTAGAATTCATGCCAAGTTGATTCACATTTCTTTAGAAGTTCTTATAGAAATTTCAATTCTGATTTCTTGTTCTGAAACTTTCATTTTCGACACTATTCCGTATCAGAGTTTTGAATGGTTTAGCTAAGTCATCATTAGGTGTCTGTGTTAGCCAATTGCATTCCATTAGTTAACGTGTTTTGAATTGAGATTATCTATTTTAGATTCCTAACAATTGTTTCTTACCTTTGTTTTGTTTCGTTGCATTGCCATTAGGTTTCTAATTTGTTTGCTGTTTTATTCAACTTGTTGGGTTCATGATGTTTTAAATTAGGGTTTAACAAGCAACATATTTGAGTTTTGAGTTTCCAATAAACTGAATTTACATTTCATTCGAAACCCCCATTTTTATCTAGAAAACCCAAAAAGAATTTGTACTTCATCTTTAATTATTGGATGCCTTGAACTTTAATACTCCCCCTCAAGTTAGGTGCATATATGTCAATGGCATCTAACTTGTTAAGGATGTCCTGCATATGTTCAGCAGTGGTGACTTGGTAAAGATATCAACTGGTGGTTGATCTTGTCCATTGATAGGATGAGCTGTGATGATCTTTTCTTCAATTTTTTCTCTGATGAAGTGACAATCTACTTCAATGTGCTTGGTCCTTTCATGGAATACTGGATTTGTTGCAATATGAATGGCTGACTGATTGTCACAATATAAGCTGATTAGGGAATTAACAAGAAACCCAATTCTTCAACTAAGGCCTTCAACCGTATGAGCTCACTTGTGGCTGCTGCCATTACTCTGTATTCTGCCTCAGCACTGGATCTTGACACAACAGATTGTTTTTTGCTTTTCCAAGACACCAAATTTCCACCTACGAACATACAATATTCAGTTGTTAATCTTTTATCTTGATGATCTCCTACCCAATCTGCATCACAGTATCTCACAATTTCTGTATTATGGTTATTTCTCATCCAGATTCCTTTTCCTGATGTCCCTTTCAGATAGTGGAGAATTCTTTCTACTGCTTTCGAATGACTTTTCTTTGGTGCATGCATGTTTTGGCTAAGTTATTTTACTGCAAATGAAATATCTGGACGAGTAATGGTTAGGTAAATCAATTTACCTACTAACCTTTGGTATGCTTAATGTCCTCCCAAGGATTGTCATTATCATTTTCTTTCTTAGATGTGAAGTAGGAGCTATCTATTGGTTTTGCTCCAAGTTTCCAGTTTCCTGTAAGAAGTCAAGTGTATACTTTCGTTGGGATAGAACTAGCCCATTAGGAGAGTAGGCTAGTTCTATATCGAATTTAGAATTGAGAAATGATTTAACTTGATTTATTAGATTTATATCATTTCCTGTTATAATGAGATCATCTACATAAATAAGAACGACGACAGTTATATCATTTTCTATTTTAATAAATAATGAGGAATCGCTACTGTATTTTTTGAACTTATAGTTTAAAAGAGCTAAGCTGAGTTTAGCATACCATGCCCTTGTAGATTGTTTGAGGCCATATATGGCCTTGGTCAGTTTGCATACCTTCCCTTCATATCTTTTTTGAATTCCTTGTGGAATTCCCATATAGACTTCTTCTTCTAGTTCTCCATGCAGAAAAGCATTGGCAACATCCATTTGATAAAGTGGCCAATCTATATTTACTGCAAGGGCAAGTAAGACTCGGATGGTGTTTATCTTGGCTATGAGTGCAAATGTCTCCTTATAATCAATTCCATAGGTTTGAGTGTATCATTTGGCTACCAGTGTAGCTTTGTGTCGTTCAACGGTACCATCACCTTTGTGTTTGATCTTGTATACCCATTTGCACCCTACAGGTTTCTTCCCTTTAGGCAAATTGGTGATCTCCCAGGTGTCATTCTTTTTTAAGGCATTGATTTCTTCTTCCATTGCCTTTTGCCAAGATTGTTGTTCTTTTGCTTACTCATATGTTATAGGTTCCTGTGCTTTATCTATGCCACTCAAGAATGCTTGGTGACTTGATGAGATATTATTAGTGGTATAATAATCAAAGATAAGATGACATAACATGCTAGAGTGATAGTATGTTCTACAATTAATCCATTCAGATGGAGGATACCTTATTCTTGTTGACCTCCTTAGTGGTGCAGAAGAGGAGGATAGATGTTCAGTTCCTCTTGATCCACTATTGTTGGTTAATTGAGACGGAAGTTCATTTTCTCCCCCTTGTTCTAGACTCTCCTCAGTTTCTTCATTATTGGGATTGGTTCCTTCTTGTAAGCTTTCTAGTGACTCTAAGTTGCTACTTTGATATGGATCTTGTCTTTCTTCAAGAAATAGAGGATAAGTATCAATTGGGTTTCTTCCCTTTGTTACCTCTTCTTCCTTTTTTCTGAAAAGAAAAACTCATTTTCTATAAATATCACATCCTTTGATGTATACATCATGTTAGTAGCAGGATTAAAGTATTTATATCCTTTTTCTGATGTAGCATAGCCAAAAAATACATTTCCTTCCTTTATCATCAAATTTAGTTCTAAGCAGTAATGGGATGAAAGCATAGCATGTGCACCCAAACATTCTTAAATTGTTGGTGGTTTCCGTAACCGCTCATCGGCGATTTCTGTAACCACCCATTACCATCACGCCTCTCTCCACAAAGTGCACGTTGTGCACTCCGTGGAGGTCGCTTCCTCTCCCTATTAAAGGGAGAGGAAGGTAATAGGGAGAGGAAGGCTCTGCGATCAAGAGGCTTACTAGAGAGGTGAGACGAGGCTAGAGGCGCTACTGTTCTTGGTGGTGTGTGCGTCCAAGATCAAAAGCTATGCTGGAAAGAAGGAAAGAACACTGATGCCGGAGGATTTGGTTTGTGAAATCGTAAGGGATTTTCCATCCGTGATCACTCTTCCGACAGAAGCAATCTCAGCCGCCAGAGCCGGAGTCGAGGCACGCTTCAACAGGTAATTCCAACAAGATAATGCTCACATATAGACGAAAGAATCTTAGCTCGAGTGCCTACTAGACCCTCTCTAGCCAACTGATTCATACGTTCTTGTCCTATATGTCCTAATCTAGCATGTCATATTTCATCAGTTATATCTGCATCACTAGTTAGAGCAATATTCGAGAAACAACCATTAATGGCATAATTGACATCTAGTTCCACATCAAGAACCATAAAACCATTTGTTAAAACCATGTCTGATTGACACTAAGTCAATCTTAAGTTCAACACACCAACTGTAAAAATTAATACAACACCCTGAGTCAATCAAGAAGACAAGTTACGGAAACAAGATTGCGTACTATGCTTGCAGATTCTTTTACTAAGCCAATACCAAGAGAATCATTTTGTGAACATGTAAAGTCTATGAGACTTCGTAGAATACACAATAACAATCAAATATGATTTGATTGAGTAATTTGCTATAATCTATTCAGTGTATGTGTTTGAGTTACATTCATAAAGGATCTCGATATACATGTTGGCAGGTTGTGATTGATCCTCTCACATGGATAATCATCTCTATTTGTTGAGTACAAATGGAGGTAAGACCGGTGCTTATAGGACAGCTTATGTAGCTGTTAAAATTGTTATATTCCTATAAGCTGGGGTCGCCTTGATATTGGAATTAAGATGAGATCATTTAAAGTTTGATGATCGAAGTAAATGATCCCACCATTTACTAAACCTGTTAGTAGCTAGATTAGAATTCATGTGTTGGATTCAGGATTAAAACATTAGGAATGTCTTGACCGAAATCTGTACGATGTTGATTTGAGAAAAATATGCATCCTTTTACGTAAAGAAAATAACATCGTAGCATGTAATTCATACCACATGTGCTAAGGCGACAATTAGGGTAGTAGGAGAATGGATCCCTGCTTCTCTACTATGTGAGCCCTATGAGATTACATATTGATCTCAACATTTACCTTAAGTGACTATTTAGCTGTCTACTTGAAATTTTAATCAGGGTTTGCTACTTTAGCATGTAGACCTATGACTATGGATGATTCGGTCTATGGAGCATGACTAGGAAAGCGACTGATTAAAATGAATAGATTCAAGCTAAAAAAGAAAGATTGAATATATTTACATCTTTTTTAGAATATTCACTGGTCGACCCATTTCTATTATGTATAGAAATGATTGTGAATATTAGAGATATGAAACATACTCTTGACATGATAGTCAAATTGAGGGATTAGAGATGTTCATATTGATGTAAATACATATTATTTAATCTGGGTAAATAGCAAGACATAATCAGTCCAGGAAATGGTTATGTACTACAAAAAGAGTGATTTATGTATCACTGAAGAACGGCTAGGTGTCACCTCAATGATGGTTGTGAGCTATCAGATAAATGACTGTGTCATTCAGAAAAATGGTTATGTACTATTTGGAGAGCGACTAAGTTGGGTGTAACAACTTTCTAGCATTGATTGCTCTATGAGCAGCTATGTAAGGTGTAACAACTTTCTTAGCAATGAATGCTCAATGTGCTTGCTGTCGCACGAACCATTTTTCTATGTATGAATTGGTTGTTTTTACAGTCTATGTGATTGAGCATTCCGGTTAAATTTAGCCTACGTGGCTAGATATCTCTTAATGATCTTTGTGACTATTTATCTTTTGTGGCTTCACTTGGACGAATGGGAGATGTTGGTGGTTTCCGTAACTGCTCATTGGCGGTTTCCGTAACCACCCATTACCATCACGCCTCTCTCCACGAAGTGCACGTTGTGCACTCCGTGGAGGTCGCTTCCTCTCCCTATTAAAGGGAGTAATAGGGAAGGCTCTACGATCAGGAGGCTTACTAGAGAGGTGAGACGAGGCTAAAGGCGCTACTGTGCTTGGTGGTGTGTGCGTCCAAGATCAAAAGCTGTGCTGGAAAGAAGGAAAGAACACTGACGCCGGAGAATTTGGTTTGTGAAATCGTGAGGGGTTTTCC
Source organism: Curcuma longa (assembly GCF_044706935.1). Lineage (NCBI taxonomy): Eukaryota > Viridiplantae > Streptophyta > Magnoliopsida > Zingiberales > Zingiberaceae > Curcuma > Curcuma longa. The sequence continues at coordinate 791,880 of NC_133870.1, read as the reverse complement.
GTCCCTGATCACTCTTCCGACAGAAGCAATCTCAGCCGCCGGAGCCAGAGTCGAGGCACACTTCAACAGGTAATCCTACATAAATGACAGATATTAGGCCTTTTATTGTATAGGAGTTCTATTGGAGACTTTCCTCCTAAGTTTTCTGTTGGCATTAGATTTATGAGATGAGCTGCTATGCTAATGGCTTCACACTAGAATATTTTGGGAACATTAGCATGATTTAAGAGAGTTCTTGCTGTTTCTAGTAGATGCCTATTTTTTCCTTTCGGCTACCCCATTTTGTTGAGGGGTATAGGGACATGAGGTTTGATGAATAATTCCCCTTTCTTTTAAGTATTCTCTTATTTTATTGCTTGTGTATTCTCCACCATTATCGAATCTAAGGATTTTAATATTGTCATTGTATTGCGTTGAGATATAATTGTTATAGCTTTTAAAAGCCTCAAATACTTGAGATTTATTGGTGAGCATGTAAACCCAAGTGTATCTGGTTTTATGATCAATAAATGTAACAAAGTATTTATAACCTTGTTTAGACAAAATTGGAGAAGTCCATACATTAGAGTGAACCAGATCAAAGGGTTTTTCATATATAGTGGTAGAACAAGGATAGTTTGCCTTTGTTTCTTTCCTGAGAATACAAGGTTTGCAAATATTATCTAAACTAGCTGTAGGAAAGTAATATTTTAAGACATAACTACTAAGGTGACCTAGTCGACATGCCAAAGTTGGGAGTCCTCTTGGCTTGCTTTAAAGACCTGATAGCCATGGTCCAAAACATAATGGTTATTCCTTCTATATCCCTTGCCAATCAAAAGATTTATCTTGATATCCTAAAATGATACTTTGTTAGAGTCAAAAATAACCTTACAATCATATTCCTTAGTTATTTTACTAATAGACATTAGATTGGAGTAAAATTTGGAACATAGAGGGCATCCATTGGCTTTCCTAATAAATCAATTTCTGCTATTTGATTTACTATTATGTTTTGACCATTAGCTACCTTAACTGTTTTACATTCTTCCAAGTTTCTGAACTTTATGATTTTATTCCTATCATTTATCATATGATAATCACATCCTGAATCAATAATCCAATGTTTAGTATCTAGAGTGGAGTTTAAGCATATACCTGTTGTAGAGGTTTGGTGATGCTCCTCTATAGAAGTTTGTGCTTTTAATGTTTGCACAGGTTCCTTCTTTTTTGAATTCGCAGAATTTCCTGTCTCATAGTTGAGAATGAGTCTCCAAGAGTCATAAGAAGACTAAAAACCTTATCTTCATTTTGTCATTTTTTTATTTCTGTCGGATCGGTGGTTGGTGGTCGTAGAACCTCAAGCTCGCCCATAAATTACCAAATTCTCCAAAGAGTTGTGGAAGAGTCTTGTTCTCTTTTCTCATGTTTGCTATTTGTCTTCTTCGTTCAAAGACTCTTCTGATGTTGTTGGTTTGTCCATATAGTGCCGAAAGATGATCCCATAAAGCTTTAGCATTTGGAGAACAAGCAACCATACTCTTGTGAGCTTCATCTAGAGAAAGAAGATGAACAAATACTTGATTATCTTTCTTCTACCATTCTTTGAAGGTAGGATTAGATTTGATAGGAGGATCATGAAGAATATGATCTTCAAGGTTATAGGAACTTAGGATCCTCTTAATGAATCTGGACCATTGAATATAGTTGGAGGAACTAAGAAAAAGAGAAGAGAAGAGTTGAGGAGGGAGTGAGCTTAGTTGCGGAAGAGGTAGACTCTACTGCTCTGATACCATATTGAAATTTAGCTTTGGTATTAACTTCAAAGCTTGTTACAAAATGGAGGAGAACCCATGAAAAGCTTGTTGCAAGAAAGAGGAGAAAACATGAAGCATTTTTTCATTATCTTGAAAGTAACCATATAAGGTGGTTTTATAGTGTGTGTTACATGAGCCTCTTGAACGTTGTGGCTCCAACGTTCATGTTTTGGAGCATTTAATGCATTAATGCACTTAATCTTTTTGAATGTTGGAGCATTTAATGCACTTCATCATGATGAATTGAAGGATCCTCCTTGTTGCTTTGTCTTCTTGCATTTCTTGTATTCTTGCATGATAAACTAGATTTGACTTCATCTTTAATTATTTGACACATTGAACTTTAACAAAATCAAGCACCCAACCAGGAAACCCGATCAATCCTCATCCTCACATCAACCGATCCAATAGAACCATCAAATCTGATCAACAACCATGAACAAATTTCAAACCAGAAACAAAGCCTAACGTAATTAACAGAATCTAACAGTGCCAATCTAAATGGAATTCAAAATTAACTGAACTAACTGGAACCAAATCTATTAATCCTGTTTTCACATAATTCCAACAGCACAATAAACCAATCCATTAACACACCCCAACAACCAGGAACCGATCTAACAAATCCTGATCATCCAAGAGAACAGTAGCCCAATTCTAATAGTATCGATCCAAAACCCAGCAATCAAGAACTCATCTCAACCGAAACCTATAAAATTTAGCATAAACAATTCAAGAACCCATGAATAGATCGAGACCTCACAAAATCACAATCCTACAAGAATCGGCTTCAAAAATCCATGAAATCTGACCATCCTTGGGAATTCGATCGAGGTAACAAGATTCTAATTGGATTCAGAAGGCTTACCTCAGATCCATGCCTTAGAACAACTCCTTGATGGTGGCGACAGACTCAAGATCAAAGCTCCCTGATGGCGGCGGTAGCAGACTTGCGATCAGTGGTGGCGACGATGGTCTTTTCCACGCTACGGGCGACGAAGGGCACGGCAGGATGAAGAAGGCGGCGGCTGAGGTCTTCTCCACGCTACGGGCGGTGAAACCTACATGCTGCGGGCGGTGAAACGGAGAGGAGAAGAGGTGCAGCTAGGGTTGCTCGCGTCAGCGGCCTTCTTTATAGCTTTCCTACCCGAGGTCCTCGCCGGCGGACCCGGGCGCGAGCGGCGGTGTCCCTCAGTTCCGCCAGACTCAGCACTGCGAGAGACGCAGGCGTGCGGGGTCGTGGGTCGCGTGGAGAAGCAGGCAAGCGAAATCGTGATTTAGTTATAACGAGGAATAACAATAACTCTCAAACTAAGGATTTGGATTTGGGCTAAACCGGCTTAAAAACCTAAGGTTTATTGTAACAATTGAACCAGTTACTGTAGTGAACCAGGTTTAATCTTAGTTTGCTTGGTTCACTAATCAAATAACCTCCGATTTGATTAAAACTAGTTTTGTTCATTTCGTCTTCCCAAGATGAAACTTTTCATCTATTCTATTTTACCAAAACTCTCTGCCATCATAAACTAAACCAAGTTGGTTCAATTTGGTTCAAAACTGACTTGTTTGGTTCACTAACCAAACAATCTCTGATTTGACCTAAATCGGTTTCGTTCATTTCATCTTGACAAGACGAGTTTCATTCTCCCCCTCTAGCAAAATTTCTCGTATCTAACATTCGGTGCACACAAATCAGTGGCAAAGACACCTAATTTAAATTATTTGTCCAACACATCAAAACATCTTGATCTAATTTGACCACTTGAGGCACGATTGCACAAGATATTTGATATGAATATATAAAACCATGAGGTGAACCACCATATATAATGTGCATATATGACAACTAATATAATGTGTATATTAAAAAAAATTGCAGCCCCCAGGCTATGGTGCGATGGTACAAGAGATATGTGAGGTGAACATATTCTCCAAGCAATTAAAAAAGAAATTGAGGGCTTCAAATCATCTCCACCCAAGACACATTACACGTCGGGAGTTTAAAAAATTTGTGGCATTGGGCCGTCAATCAGGACATATTTGTGCTTTTCGATTTACTTTGGTATCCAATAAAAAATTTTCGTGGGGCCAAGCCAATCACCTATGGGATTAGTTGGGGCATAAGAGTTGATACCTAGATGGTAACTTGACGTTTGTTCGCTTTATTCTGAGTCGAATTACCACTAACCCAATCAAACTTCACAACTTAGCCTACTACTAAACTTCTAACATACACCCAACACACTAGTAATTCTCTCAACCTTACGTGCAACATTGAACCACCATCTTAACTTCTAATCCCTATTACTCTTTGAATCTCTCGCCCATGATACACCATCATCCCTAGAAACACATGTAAAGATACCACAAACTTATACTTGCCCATTCTACGAATTAAAATAACAAAGGCCTTGCTTTGAGTGAACATTTACTTGATTCTCCTACTATAATCCAATGTCATCTTAGAAACCAAGGTTCAAAATCTCAAGCGATGCCACAATTTCAAGAATGAATTATTTTGATATCACGCCGATGTTCTGATGCATAGTGCCATGACATATTAAAGATTGAAAGAGATAGGAGATAAAACATAGAAAGAATACCTATGCCAAGAAATACCGAGATTTTTGATAATTTATCAAATGATGCCTTTCGATCATTTTGTTTGAAACAACACAAAGTTCAAACCATGGCAAAAATATAGTGAATAAACCTTAGTTTGCCATTGTATAAAACTAAAAACCTTAAAACTATATCAATTCACGGTATTTACACTATGAATAAAAGTTGCACTGTGTGAGAAGTAGAAGTGAGCATAGGGTTTCAACTTGGCACACACGAGAAAAGGGGATGAAGCACTACAACAAAACTCAATATCCTTCAGTCAATCTTCTATTAGTAAATTTAATCCCAAATTCAACCCTAATTTGACCTAAATACTACTCAAATAGCCTAAAAACTCACTCAACTATAATTGTTGCTAAATTTTCCTCTTCTAACCCTCTAATTTACTAATTAATTAGCCTTGATTGAACTTTGGTATATTCTAAACATTGATAAACTAAGAGACTTTTTAAAGTATATTTCTTTCATGTATCTTGTATGTAGTGTGCAAAATGTAAGACAAGTATTGTGATAAGTAGCTTAAACATCACGTTAAGCTAATTTAGTTTCTAAATATTTTAAATCAATAAAGAAGTTTGTTTAAAATTTATATAGATTATTAATGTGTTGGAAATGCATTGTCTTTATTAATGTTTTACTATACAACTTGTAAATATTTTTTACATAAAAAAGTTATTAGGGTTCATTCTCAAAGATACTCATTTAAATTTGCATATATCTCTCTTACTTCAGCATATATTTATAAGTATTATCAATCTATTTGCAATTAGATACTCAACACTGTTAGGATACATTAATCAAAGTTCCACATTGAGAATACATTAAAAAAATTATGAGTTTATAAGATGAAAGATATCTCTATTGGTATGAAGCTTTTTAGATTGAGCTCAAAAATAAAATGGACAATATCATATTATCATAAAGATATGTTAGATTCCATCGATATTAACATACACCTCTATAATATTTGTTTAAAATATTATAATTATATCTTATTAAAATCTGTAATTGCTTGACTTTTTGATGATTTAATCAATGAATATGCTAACTAGTTAAGTGGTGGCTTTTTAACATTATTTAATTATGCTAAATATGCTCTTATGTGATCAAAACACAGGTATAAAATTTTGAATGTGGAATTTCAATTTTTGATTGAAATGATACATGTGGAATTTCAATTTTTGATTGAAATGATACACTTCATTATGTAGGATGGATGTGATACCCTAAAGGTTTTTGGTAGTCTAAATTATTAGTGCACATGAAATATATAAAATAAAATAAATAAATACAAAAGTAAACACATTATGTTTCTGCTTGGTTTCACTAATGACCTTAAATCATGATTTCAAAATCGATTGCTTGGATGAAAAATCCAAAAAAATATATAACACTCGGTTGATGGACTTCATTGTTCATCATCAATCGACTAATGATAAAATAATAATAATTTCAATTTTTGATCAGTTAATAAAATGATTTTTTATCAATTCGATTTGTTTGATTTTCGTAGAAAAGTTCAATTGATATGATTACTTCAAAAAAAGTTGATTTGTCTGATTTTGATTTAATTAATTTAATCAATTTTATAATTAATCAATTGTTCATCTCTAGAAATGAAAGAAAGTGATCATAATTTTTCCCCCTTAATTAGCAATGCGAACTATTTGCTCTCCTTTTAATTTTATTTTTTAAAACATGTATATATACTTGCTCCGTGCTCTATGTTCTATACTCAGTTAAAATTTTAATAAATTATTTTGTGGATTTGTTTTTAAAGCTTGTTCACAATATTTTTTATCCCACTTTTTCAATAACCTTTGCAATTGATCAATTGAAATATAAAGTGCAACTTTTAGTTGTTTGCCCTTTGCAATTGATCAATTGAAATATAAAGGTGCAACTTTAATAGTTTTACATTTATCGTTTGTTTCACAAAAGGCAAACGAGAGAAATGACAAATACATGAAAGTCAAGACAATAAAAATTAATAAAATGATAAATTTATTTTATTTTTACAATTTATCTCATTTTTCATCGACTCTAAAATTGGACAAAAGATGAAATCTTTCTTCTTAAGTGATCTCTCACCCTTTCATTGAGCTCAACACCATCATATCAAGCTCTATGGTCGTGAATAATAATCACGATCTAGTCACAAGTGGCAATCTCACACTCATACCCCTGGCCTAATAGTGTCACAACCTTATAGCCTTGGCTTGACCATGGGGCACAAGAAAAAACTTTGCAATCATAGCTAACAATGAGTGATGCTCATGACTAGCTCATGCTTCTTTTCTCTCCTCCTTGCTCATTGTTTCTTTCTTTCCTTTTTTTTTATTTAACCTTCTTTGATCTACACTTCATGATAAATAAATTATTAAAATAATCATAGCCTAACAATTTTAAATTAGATTTCTAGGATGTATGTATTATTTTTATTTTACGTCTTTGAATTTTTTGAGCTAGCGGGCCGAAGGATGATGGGAGTTTGAGTGGAAGAAAAATTAAAAATGGTTGAAATGGGAGAAAGAATCATATGAATTTTGGATCATAAAATTATACTTTTAGATCCCACTTTTTCATTAACTGCTATCACCTTGGCAAGTCATCAATAGAAATACTAAAAAGCAACCTTGCTAGTTTTACCTTTACATATGAATAAAAAAATTATATCAAAGTCAGAATAATTTTCCTTATTAACATACCCAAAGATGAAGAAAAAAATAAATTCAATTTTCTTTCGAACTCTGTTCTTTACTATTCGTGTTCTGATTTGTTTCAATTACAACATTAAAACCCACCCATGAATGATTCTTAACCTACACTGATTCTTAACCCTAATTCCTAACTCTAATTCTAACCATAACTTTAACCCTAATTTCTAATGTAACTTCTAATGAGTTCTAGTATTGTGTTTTGCTGACCGATTACATCAATGAACCCCCAATCATACTTGTTCTTGCTATATGCTTCAATTGGAATTGCATGAGATGTTATATCACATGTTTGAATTTGTGTTGTTCATGTGTTTCACATGTTTGATTAGTTCAGTTGTGTGAATATGTTGTTTGGTTGAACATCTTGTTATGTGGTTTGGTTATTTGATTCATGTAAATGAGTTGTATGAATTGCGTTGTTGAATTTAGAATGTTCATACGATTGCTAATGAGTTGTTTGGTTTTGATAACATGAGTTTGTGTAAACCTGGGTGTTCTTGATTTGGTTGTGATAGGATTAAAATGTTGTAATCGGTTACAAACTGTTAAATGTTGTGAATTGGATTGTTGAAATGGTTTGAACATTGGAAAATGGAAATTGTTTGGTTGAGTAGGATGTATAATAAACTTTCTCACCTATTGTTGATGTTGTGCTTGTATGGTAATGTGGTGTTGATGGTAATGGAATTGGGTTTGTTTAATTGTGTAATAAGATCCCATACGATGTTTAATTGTGTCGTTGTAATGCCAGCTATAAGATTTGTAGAATTCATGATGGTACGAATGGAGTTATTTTGTATGTTTGTTTGTACATGCTATATGAATGGAAAGTATGTTGTATTTTGAAACTGCATTAATAAATAGAATTCATGTAATGTGTGTTTGATGTGTGTAATGAGCATGTATGTTTGTGCATATGTCTTGGCCTTGCTTGTAGTAATAAATAGATGATGTATAGTGTTGAATATGTTTATGTTCGTATAATTCATGTTTAGTTATGTATAGTTGTGGAGCAATTTGTAAATGGGTGGAACTTGTTGTATATTAATGTAAATAGGGATGTATCATAAGTTTTAAGAGTTATTATCATTAATATTCTTTTAGGTTAATAAATGGATTGTATATATAATTAGGAATGAATAAGGGCGATCAATAAATAAAAACCCCGTACCATGTTGTCTAAAATATCGTCATTGAGTCCATGAGAGACAACCTGGGCCCCTACTATATTACTTAAAGTGATAAATAGAGGTTTGGTAAATAAATAAATAAATTTTTTTAATTTTGATAGATTGACAGTGACCATCAGTACATCACAAGGAATAACCCTAACTCTCATACTTCTTCATCCTGCGGTTCTGCTAAACATGAATGGAGCCAAGCTCGTACGACCGGGAAAGTTCTGGGAAGGATGCGTTATGCTTAGGACTTCTAGATCGGTCTCTACATAAACGTTTGGTTATTTTATTTAAGTCTTACTTTTTGTACTTATCTTTATATTATTATTGAACTGTAAGGTGGGTTTCTTCGCTTTCAAAAAGATTCCGAAAAGGAGACCATGACTCAGTAAGCCCAGTGAACTTATACTCGCAAACAAAGAACTTAAAGGGGACTTGGGAAGGTGAAGAACATATTAAAACCATATATACCCATCCTGTGATGATTAATTAATTAGTGATGATGACATATAAGTTAGATTATATTGTTAGTATTCATTCCATTCTAATAACTCTTTTTTTCGACCACAGGCAAGAAACTTAAGGAGAAAAGCAACAACCCATGCAACGAGCACCTTTTAAACTAAGCTACAGACAAACTTGAAAAGGCCATTTGTCCCTCCCAGTTCTACATCACCTTAAAATCAATCTCTTGATTTCTATCACTTTACATGAATGAATCTCCTAACTCAAACCCATTCCTTCACAATCCTACACTTCTTCGCGAGTCCAAGTGACCTGGGTAAGCACCAGCTAATACATTTCTACCTTCCAAGTATGATAAGTAATAATGAATTGGCATATAATTGATATTAGTGTGGTACTTATAGGAATGAACTGAAACTAAACCTTCACTCTGTATACAACCAAAGTAGTCTAGCGACCGAATCAGACTCGTAACCCTCACTCAGCTTGCATGCTAAATTGAAACTGAACCTTCACTCTACGTACAACCAAAGTAGTCTAAAAACTGAATCAGACTCATAACCCTCAGCTTTCATGCTTACAATTCAATACGAGCCAGCATCTACAACTAATGAACCACTTAACAAGGGTTCACAACAGGAAGGTAGGGTTTAGAAGAAATTAAATCTACGACTAGTGTGTCTAGAAGAAATTTGGTTTCTCTTTCAAATTCCTTCATCTTTAATTATTTTTATTTCTAAAATAAGGCCTTTACTTCTAAAATCCCTTCATCTTTAAAAGATTAGCAAATACAATTAAGTGAACACAAAATGCATGCTTCAAATCACATAGATCGTGTCTAGTTTATTGAGAAAGAATTCTATTTTGGTATCCATCATGAACTTATTACAACTAAGTAGTTAATGTTGCATTTATTCCTTTCATATGTTACTAGAAATATTATCTTTGTAGGGATCTCCCCTTCTATTTTTTCTGGGAAAAATAATTTGGAAAAGATTCATGACATTAATAATGTGTTAAGGTGATCTTGGACTGTCAAACAATTTGGAAATAGAAAATAGATAGACAAGGAAAAAAAACTAGTAAACATGCCTCTCATCAACATACTTGTGGACTTGAGGTACCGTATGAGTCAATCGATATTCGAATAATTTCCAAAAACTAACAATGCATCTCCTATCCAAAGTCTATAATTATGCCTTTAACCTGGAAATGTTTTGATTTGAAATTCTATTTATGCAAAATATGCACCACACGACTATGATTAAGAGTAAAACAAATACAAAAAACTAAAATCAACCAATTCCAAATCTATAAATATAATATGTTGGTACGAAGACAATTTGAAATTCGAATTAAACCCAAGTGATGTTATAATCTAACTAGATCTACAGATGAAATAAAAACTACAAATTGTTACAACTACTCTTCTTGGTAGACCTTCAACTTATCTAACATGGAAGATCATAAATTTAAATAAGAAAATCATTTGCATACAATGCAACGACAAATCCAACCTAAAGTCACGAATGCAACGAAAATCCAAAAGAAATGAACCTAGGCTCAGACTCGTAGGTTATGGGTCCACCACGCTTCCGCTGCGCCACTCTGATACCACTAAATTATTATTAGATAGGCTACAATGCAACGAAAATCCGACAACTCTACATGGACCGTAATACTAAGCTCTGATACCACTAAATTTCCTCAACAAATTAACCATAGGTAGGAAACTCAAACATTTCACCCGATCCTTCCATCTCATTCTTACCGAAATCCAACAAGGAAATTCAAGAGACATAACAATGAAATCCTACAAGAATCGATTTCAAAGGCTTACCTCAGATTTGATTTTTAGCCCTAAATAAAGCTCCGATCCCTCACTCCTCTTCCACCCGATAGAGAACCAGCAACAGGGTCGGGAGAGGCAGAGGATCTCGACCGGTGAGGAGGCCCAATCACAGCCAACGTAGTGGCGCGATCACCGGGAAGAAGACAGCCCCCTGTTCCGCGTGTGTTTGGGTTTCCTGTTGTCGAACAGCGATGGCGTCGGCAGAGGAGGGGATCGCGAGGTCGAGACGCGACGACAGGGCGGCAGGGCTAAGCTCGCGGAGGTCAGCACCCACGACGGCAAGGCTACGTTGTCGGGATCCAACGGCAGGGCAGCGACAGAGGAGGAAGAAGAGAAGGAGAAGCAGAGGGGAGGGAGGCGCGACACAAGCAATAGGGGAATATCACGATTTCCCATGTTTTAAAGAGGAGTAACAGTAGCCTAAATCGGGTTTAATCCTAATCGGCACAATTAGACGGGCTAAACCGGTTTAAAAACCTAGGGTTTACCGTATCTATTGGATCAGTTACTGTAGCAAACCAGGTTCAATCTTGGTTCGCTTGGATTACTAACCAAACGACCTCCGATTTGATCAAAACTAGTTTTGTTCGTTTTGTCTTCTCAAGACAAAATTTCTTATTGCATCCGTTCTGACAAAATCTCCTCCATAACGAGTCAAACCAAGTTGGTTCAGTACCGAACACACACACACACACACACACACACACACACACACACACACACACACACACATATATATATATATATATATTTCACGTATGTTACATTCTCCCCTACTAATAAAATTTGATCCCCAAATTTTCTACTTATGTAGTATAGCACAAAATACCATAATTCCAATGATCGATTCCTCATTCCGCTGTGCCTCTACTCTGGTTGTAGCTAAATCTGAGACGTTGCTGTCGACGGATAGACATACTGATGTACAAGGCCATAAAATCAATGATCCCAATCACACCAGACTTAAGAACACATCAAGATTCAACAAGGTAAAGGTTGAGCTAATAGATGAAAATCCTATCACCATACAACAAACCTCTCCCTCTTCCTCCTCAGGTTTGACAACATCAAATCATCATCAGTCACCTAGCTTAGTGGATCAATGGATATGTTTGTAATCTGGTATATATTTTTCTCAGTTAAAAGTGGAAAAGGTAGTGATTGAGATGGATGATATTGCAAAATTAGTAAATCACAATTGAGCCATACACCACTTGAAGCAGAAGCCATAGTGAGCTGCTTTTACTAATCCACTAAGGTTTCACAGACAATAATCATTTTCTTCCGTTATCACTCAAAATATAATTTGGATTCTAGTTATCAGTTGTTACTCTTACAGTTTCACGAATTCAAAAACAAAACAAGGGGTATCTAAAAGCACACATAGTTGATGGCTTCAATCACAGATCAATTCAACATTATTAGTCTTGTGACCTTCTTCATTTGTAATTCTACTAAATCAAAAGTGATATACAAAGAAAATGATAGATGTATTTTGCTCTCTCTCTCTCTCTCTCTGCACAAGGCAAGTAAGTGTATTCTTTTCTTGTTAGATTCTCCAAACTGACTCAATATTTTTTTTTCTTTATGAAAGTGAAAGAGGTTAAGTTCCTTGACTGATTCCTTTACTTCACCGGAAAATGAAAGATGTTAAGTCCAAAACATCAATCAAAGTAGAGGAACAAGCCAATCCATTGTGCAAAATATACTTCATTTGCAAGGGACACCTGATCTATACCAGGTTTGAGTTTGCTTAACAATGAGAAAGTAAACCACACCATGTCAACTTTTTAATGTATATAGAAATGTTTGTTGTTGTAGTTGTCTTTATTAATTCTCCCATCATTTTCTGGGATGAGATACTAATATTGTAAAATGATCATGTTTATCTTTCCTATTAAAGTCATTATTAATAGGTTGACCTCTGAATACTTTCTATCATGAGTTTATAGTAACACTAAAATTTAGATACAAACACATTCTGCTTCTCCAACTTATCTATTTGTCCGTTTTGCTTTAGCTCTTCGTTAAAGGACCTTCTTAAGCCCTAATATGTATCTTATAAATATATATAAATTGCACTTTGTTTGACAGGGAATCTACTCTGCACGCATCTTGGATGGCACCTATGCCTAGTCAAAGCTCCATGGTCAGCCAAACGTCAAGTTTATCCTCAAGACAAACCTCCATGGTCAGCCTAAGTGAGCAGTCAAGGGCACCAAATGTATTCTAAGGCAAAATCAGTCCTTTAATTCGTATGTAAGCACTACAGAAGATTTTTCCAGACAAACATCTTTTAGCTCTAATGGCGACAGAAATGTAGCAGCATTGCCACCCACATTGCCTGTTAGGATTTCTCATAATAGAAGTGTTGGAGCTTCTTCCAACGATCCATGGGAAGGAATTTCAAGGAGTTCTCACAGTTCTAGTCCATCTTGTTAATTTTTTGAAGACATCATTAACTCTTGTTCGATATCAGTGGCAAATTACCAAGAGAGTGAAGCCGGATCACTAATCTTGCCTTCAATTAGTGAGCCTGAGAAGGAAAATACCTTTTTCATCTCCAAATCATGATATGGTAGGTCACAAGACAAATTTTGCTTATCTTAAGGAATGTTCAACAAATAATAAACATCTCTTGTAATTTGTCATGAGTTAAAACTGTTTCTAAGGTTTTCTTTGGGAGTAGTTGTCAAAGCATAGTCTTGGTTTTCTCAGGAAGCTTTTCATCACTTAGAGTGATATTAAATCTATATGATTGTAGTAAAAGAATATTTTTGTACATAGTTTAAAATTATAATCAGGATCCCAAGTCCTGACAAAAGCAATTGAATTTGTGACCATTATAATTTTACCATATATCCACCCTATATAGAGCGTCTTATCAAATGACAAATAAATTATAACTGACAACTAGCCACCTTATCAAATGACAATTAATTATAAATATAATAAGAGCATATAATATTCCACAAATTATCATCAATGATAATACATCCAAGATCCAGTGCATTCAAGCAAGATCACTCTAACAATGTTAGATGATGCAACTATGCCTTCACTAATATTTAAAAAAAATGAAGTAATTAGGTTAAATCAATGTCCTGATCTAACACTTAATTCCTTGACTCCAATTACACAACCTGAGACCTCAATAGAACTCATTCACCCTCAGCAAATGTTTCATCAAGACGCTTGTATTAGTGTTACATTTGGGTTTGTCACCTTAGTATTGCCAGACTAACTTTCAGAAGTCAAAAACTTGTTGCTTAGATTAAACAATCAATAGCTCAAAGTCATACCAGAATGTTCTAGATCATGAAGAACAAATGAGCAAGCAAAATGATTAGATATTTTACCTATTGTCGTCCGGAGATGCCCTATCGCCGCTAGTCCCAAAATACGACCTTGTCGCAACAATAACGATTCCAAAATAAAAATCCAAAACACCAAAATCGAAAAGCATTGCATACCTTTTCTCTGATACCAAAATAAATTGGTATCAGATAAACCAGAAATACCTTGACAACAACAAAAGAACCAAAAAGGACTTCGCAACCTACGCTCTAATACCACTAAAAATAGTGATCCATTAGTCAGTCCTATCATAAAGAGATCCATTCGTCAGTCTCAAGTCTTATCAGGAAACTTAATTTCTTTTTTTTCAGATGAGCTACAAATGTATAGGATCTGTAAAAAGTGTTGCAAGGCATACTAGAGATAAATTGTAGTGTGGATAATCAACCAAGCAATGATGGCAGAACTGCCAACATTTAATATAAACAAAAGATCTTGAAATTCATGCAAGGGGATATGTAAAAATATCTCATGACTAAATATTTATAAATGTTTGTTGAATATGAAAATAATCAACTAAAGAGAGAAGATAAAAATTGGCAAAGAGGCTATGACATCAAGCACAACAAGATGCTACATGCTATAGTATATCAAAGATGGTTGGTGTTTTATGAGGATTTGCATGAATGAAAGGCAACCTAGTTCAAGAGGTAAACGATCAGGCCTATTTGTGGAAAATGTATTTTAACATCTGAGAACCAAGGCGTCGACTAGAGTATAACGCACAGAAAAGTAAATGAATACAAAGTTTCAAGAACAGGCCATCAGCTAGCTTCCTACTACTTATTCCAATTTCCAAGAGTGATCAGTTTGTTAACATGGAAGCATCTTGTATGTTATGTAAAGACACAAATCAATCAACAAATACACTTCACTAAAAGGGATGAGAGTGCATAAGAATTAGGATGGGAACAAAATGTCACTTGTAGGGATAGTTTAATTTACCAAATAAATTGATTGGGATCACCAAAGCCATATCATGCGTAAAAGATTATTGCTAGAAGAGTAGTCTGGCAGCTAGCAATTCTACTTTTAACATCCCTTAAAATACCTTATCAAAATACAATGAACAAGTCACGTTGAGTGGTGGAAGTAGAGTAATTGCTCATCACTGATCTCAAGTTAGGTAAGGATTGTTAGAAGAACCTGCCATTAGTGATACAAACAAAATCAAACTGTTAGCATTATTTGGAAATCAAACTAAAGTTATTTTAGAAAGAAAAAGAAAAGAAAAGAAAGAGAACAAAATAAATGCTTCAAGAATATGCAGGAGGAAACTTAGGTCATGTTCATGCGTTGAATGTGGCTGCAATATATAAAAATAGATAACCAAGGAACTACAACTCTTGCAATGGTTAAGAATGTGTAAGGACTGCAGGGATTAAAATTTTGCGTTGAACCAGTCGAAACGGACTAAACATTTTGTTCCGCGGCCGATCGACACCAGAACGATCCGGTACCAGCCCAACCGCAAGAGGGATTGTGCGGAGGGGCTACATGATCCTGATGATCGCGCCGGAGTGGTCGCGCAACCCCGACAGCGGCACCGGAGGTGTCGCGAGACCTTGTGGCCGTGCCTAGAGGGATCGCATGACCCCGTGGTCGCGAATGATGGGTTGCACAACTATGGCGGCCTTGCCGGAGGGGTCATGCAAACCCAACGGCCTCACCGGAGGAGTAACGCAACAGCGGGGTCACACAACCTCGCGGCCTTGCCTGCCGAGATCACGTGTGTTAGGGAAAAGATTAGATTTTTTTAATTAAACCGCTAACTTTGATTAACTCCATTAAGATTTAATTAAACCCTAATAAATTTTCTATTAATTATATATTTTATTTATTTTATTTAAACCCTAATAAATTTTTATTTATTTATCACTTAATTATATTATTATTTTTTTAATGAATCCCATCAACCCCTAACCTAAATAAATAATCAAATATATTTCCTAAAATTCTAATCAAATTATCCCATTAAAATATATAAAAATTTATTTAAAATTTGAAGAAAATTTTATATATTGTTAAAACCCTCCATAAGGGTCGCGGTGCCACGACGGCCTCCACAGGCTATTGCAACCATGATTTTTTTATTTTTTAGTTTAGTTAAATTTTTATTTTTAAAATATATGTTTTTAAAAATAAACTATTATTAATAGTTATAAAATATTAAAAATTATTTCAAAATTTTTAAATAATTTTAAAAATTAATACATATTTTATAAAATAATTTAATTTTTAAAATTAAATATAAATTTAAAATAATCTAAAATTTTATAGAAAATATAATTCTTTTCAAACAAAATTTCAAATAAATTTTTTAAAATTAAAAATTTACAAATACATTCAAAAAAATAATTTAAGATTTTCAAATAATTTTATAATTATTTTTAAGCTTTCAAATTATTTTACAATTTTAAATTTAATTTTGAATTTTTAAAATTACTTTTTTTAAAAAATAATTTTTATAATAATTTAATAAGCATTATCTTATGAGAAAATATTGAAATATAAATTCAACATTTCAACATATAAAGCATATTTAATAATGAAATATTAATAAAATAAATACACATTTATATTTAAAATTTGAAAAATACCGAAACTATATTGACACGGCACGATACTATACTAAAATCGTATCGTTACAGTCCGGAATTGAAATCTCGACATGGATCGAGATTTTAAACCTTAAATGACTGACTGACAATTTCAACAATGGTTATGATATTGTTGACATCACTAGTGGATAAATCTCTTCTCATTTGTATTTTTAATTCTTAGGTAGAAGAAAAAGTGGCATACAGTACATCAAATCAATGATAACTTGGCAAATGCCTCTAATGGTCTCTCAAATATTAGGTTTCATAGGCAACTGGATGTTTGCATGTTGCAAATTAATAATATACGAGGGGAAAAAACTTATGACATCCCTCGCATCCCTAAAAAAGTAAAGATCTTCTAAATAATTAGCCTTTATCCAAATATATATACATTTTGAAAGTATGAGTGATTAGTTTATAGGCTCCCCAATTGACCAAGAATGGTGATTCCCTCTGTTGAAGGACATAAGACCGAAGAAGATTTTCATCTTGATTAAGAAAGAGAATAAGGATATCTGTCCACTAAATTAGCAATAGCATACACCAATAAAATATAGCAGTCAAGATTACACTATTTAAATTACCCAACAGAAAGGAGCTTTCTATCCTGACTCTGCGTTGTGCAAAAGCTATTTTCTGAACCATGCAAGACATATAACCTGGAGGAAAAGCTGTAAAACCCTTTAAATATGAAAAAGCACCACCATTGATTTAAAATAGTCACCAGTCAAACAAGACATCCTAAGCATCCTTAAGCACATCCGTAGTGATCATACAACCATTTCAAATAGCTACATGTCATCATCACTAGGTGGAGGAGACCGAGGAGGAGATTGAAATGCATATGCATTTTCTGCACCATGTCACATATGAGCTGCTGCTGTGCAAGGGCATCCTGCTGTCTTTGTGTGATAGCTTGAACTTCTTGACGCAGAACACGGATCTCCGCAAGACAAACTTTGACTCGCCTGTCAACATCAGAAACCATATTCTCCAGACGGGTAAGCCTCTCATCATCACTTGCATCTTTTTCCTCCTCAGAATCAGAAGAAATATTCACTTGAGCAGGTTTTTGAATCCAAGTCATAGCTCCTTTTGAATAGACAATCTTTGCTAGCTTCAAGTGACGAAGGTCAAGTTGATCATAGTCTTTTGATAGTTGTCGTATGGCTCCTACCGTTATATCAACACCCTGGAATGCTAAAAATTGAGTGATGATGTGACCGAAGGGCATGTAGATCTTGCCATTTGTGGAATCAGAGTGGTAGAGAATGGATCGATAGATATGGAGGGCAATGTCAATATCAAGATGCTGCTCTAGGGCATACATCATGATCAGATGAGGTATACGGATCATAGCCCGTCCTCGAGTCACTATGGGTAAGATGCAGTCAAGGATGATACGATACCAGACATAATGATCGGCAGACATTTTTATGGCATGAACTTTTCCTAGAGGGTTTTCTTAGGGTGTTTGAAGTAATATGTATGTATTTGTTCAATGGTCACGTTTGAGAAAGACCCTGTGATTTCACCAGTGACATCAGGAAAACACACAAATGGATTTGAGGATGTGCGGAGGCCAAGAAAAGATCAGATCTGATGGAAAAGTCCTGAAAAACCATTCCGGTAAATTCTTGCAGAATAAAAAAATTTTCGGAAATGATCTCAAGTTGTTCCGATGGTTGGGCTCTTGTGTTTGGTTTACAGGATCCAATATAAAAGCATAATTTAATTAAAGCAGAAACATTAAATTATACCTTTCTTCTGACGTTTCGGAAGGACGAAGTTTGTACCCGAAGACCTCTTGATCTTCTGCTGTATTCCTCTCCTCTTCTCGAACGTTGTGTGGGCAACGATCCTTCGAGAATATCTCCACCAGAATTCTTCCTCCGATGGCTATCAAGCTTTCCTCCCGAAGAGAAGAAAAGAAGAAGAAGAGGCTAAGAGGTTGGCTTGCCGAGAAGGTCTCGGCCACCACCCAAAGATTTCGTGTCTCCCAAAGCCAAGCCTTGTCCCTTCTTTTATAGCCTAGCCATCCCTTATTTATGGTATAATTTAAGCCATAAACATGGTATAATTGATCCATAAATATGGTATGATTTGAATCAATCAAATCAGAGATTTTGGAATGATTTCGGAAGTTTCCTATTCGAACCCGCGGCCTTTAATCGATCAAGGAATCAATTAACATACGTAACTTTTTCTCATTAACACTGGTAATCGATCAGGTGATCGATTACCAGGCTTGGTAATCGATCACCCGATCGATTACCTGCCTTTGTATGAGAAAACCTAGTAATCGATCAGGTGATCGATTACCAAGGTGTGTAATCGATCACCTGATCGATTACACTCCTTGTATTGGTTCGAAAGACTGGTTTCTTCATGAATTCATCCAAGGTGGACTTGAGGATTCTGAGAGGCTACAACAGGGACCTAGAGGAGGAATTTGTTTTGGCCTTCTGATGAGCTAAGGCTTCCCGTGTTCGTCCTGAATACACAACCTTAGTTCATACCACTAAAGAGTTATTATCAAACTACCGCACCAATCCCATATTACAATATGGGCTCCTTCTTACTATCAGTACATTAGTCTCCCTGTGTTTACGATATCGTATGTCCATCAATTAAATGAGTTACTGACAACTCATATTTAATTGACATCTAATCCAAGAGTAGTATCACTCAACCTTATTATCATGCGGACAAGGTCCACCTGCAGGGTTTACATGATATTCCTTATGAGCTCCTCAAGGAGACATCATCAACCTAGATTATAGGACACAGTTTCCTTCTATA
>NC_133870.1:764247-772382 GCF_044706935.1 Curcuma longa | reverse complement strand
ATATGGTAAGGTCGGGCGTTACACACCGGACGCGGAGCACTGATCCCTCGATTTGGATCACCAGACTACTTTGTTGTAGGGCGCGGAGTACTGATCCCCCGATGCCGGCCATACCCAGTCTCAGATGCTTGCACGAGTGCTGTAGCGTGTGCGGCAGTTGTATCATGCATATGCATATCATGTGCATTATATATATATGTATTGGACCGTACTGATCCTGCATTTTGGTTGTTTATTGTTTGAATCTTGATTGTTGCATTCTGTTTGACATGTCATTCATATAATGCATTACCTGAGACTATTCTAGTTGCTTACTACCTGCAGAGTTATTTCTGATATCTTGCTGAGATTTGGTATGTATCTTTATCATCTTTATTTATTTGTCATGTACTATCTTTCTATATTACCCACTGAGTATTTTGTACTCACCCCTTTGGACCCTGGGATTTTTCTGTCTTCCCAGGTACCAGGAAGGAGCTTACAGATGAAGTCAGGGATCTGCCAGCTGCGCCATCTCACATCAGAAGAATTGGTAGATTTAAGTTATTCATTTTAGTGTTAGTTCGATATGGTTGTATTAACATTCATTACATTCGGTATGGTTGTAGACATATTTTATACACTGATGCGGTGCTCGTCGTGTTTTCCGTTGCATAGATGTTTCATCTCATATGGATTTTCATATATACGGTTTTTTCGACTTTCTCATGATTTCATAAGTTGTACTTGTCATATTTCCGCTTACGCATGTGGGTATGATTGGACGTGTAGTCCATATGTCCGGCCGCATGTGGCCGAGTATATTCATGTTTGTATTCAGGGAATTGTCAGCGATATTGGGGAGGTGCTGTCGAAATTTTTCGGACGGCTATCTCTCGGGTCGTGACACAAGACCTCATGGGGCAATTCAAAAGTGACAAACAATCGGCCAAACTTCTTTGTGCAAATATATTTATTTCAATTTATTTTGATATCATTTGTGTATTTATATTTGACTTGTATTGTTTGTAAGAATAAGTATTATAAGAGGGTTTTTTTTTGTCTTTAGAACGGATTTGAGAAGGAGAATGGCATAGTGGTAGTTGCGCTGGGACTAGGTCATGAAGTAGGAATCAAAAATTCTGAACCATCTAAAAATTAAGGTGTTATGCTTGTGTTATTTATTGTATTTTATGTTTTTGTTTTCATTGTGTTCTAACTTTTGTAGACCAGCACAACGATCGACAAATAATGAAAGTCATGAATCACTATTCGTCATCTTCTAGCAATGTCACTGATTCTGTTAATGTATTCGCAAGATTCCCCTAGATGAGTTCATTACATTGCTTGAATTCTCCTAAATGTAATCAAATCCTCAAATCTAAATTCTATAGTCTAGATTGAGAACCGTAGATTTTTAAAATTTTTACAACCTTACGTTCAATTAATTAATGCGTAAAAATTAGTTGGTTGCTTATCCAAGTTTGCCACAACTCAATTGAAAACTTTGTAGTTGATTGACACAGTTGACTGGAGTCCACATATAGAGCATAGAAAGTTCATGAATCAATTGTGATAGTTGATTTTATACATAACAATTGACTAATGAGTTAGAAATAGTCGATTGCTAATAAAGAAGGATTATAATGAGAAAAAGATATATATTTTAATAAATATGAAACTTAGATATATAATTTGATTATTTTAAAAAGTTTAATTTGTGACTTAGTAAATTACTGAAAGATCTAACTTAAGACCTTTATTTAAACACAAGGTTGAATCTTATTACTTGAGGTACACTTGCATAATTTTATTATCTAAATTATAATTAAAGTAATTTTTCTTCACAAGCAATTACACTTTACCATCCTTCCTTTGTCATATCATTATTCAATTTAGTACTTTATTGTAACTTTTTTTCCTTATAAATAAGGTTGTTTATATTGTCAGAATTATGAGTTAAATTATATAAATTAATATATTCATAATTTTGCATAATATTTAGATATTTTTATCAATTTTTTATTAATTTTCATAGAATATTAATAATTAAATATGTTGGGGTGCATTGTCTTTTCAATATAATATGTATTAAAAATGTTTTAAAGAAGTATTTTTCTTTCAGCAACGCACGGGCGTTAGACTAATTAGAATTATAAATCCACCTGTGAATCGAACTGGTTATTAACTAGTATATTCATTAAATAATTTATTAATAAAAAGGGTGGCGCTTTTTTATACTATTTCAAAATTAGTGTTTTCAGCGTGGTCGGTTGATGCTCTATGGATGGGAGATCGGTACGCTGTTTTATGGCGGACACACTTCACACTCGAATAGGGATATATTCCCAGCAACGGATGTCCGCTTCTTTGAAACTCCTATGCGTACATCTCACGCGAGGAGACGAAGAGTCCATATCCCCCCGTCCACTTGTGCCCACCCGCATCTGACGGTTATATCCACTCCGGATGCGACAATGTGATCGTGTAAGTTTAATCCAAACCCTAAAGTTGCGGCTGGAATCCGGACTCCGCCCCCTCCCACTCCGGCCCTATATAAAGATACCCGCGCGCTGTGATCGCCGTCTCCTTCGCTACGGCTTCTGACGTCCTCTTCTGACAGTCAGTTCGCCAGCCACGACAGGTTTCAAATTTCTACACAATTTACTTCTCCCATTTAATTTTGAGCTGTATTTTTGTTTGAATCAAATTTGTCGAATTTCGGTTCCTTCTATCGATTTATGCATGTAGCGGTACCGGTAACCATGTCGGATGAAGAACACCATTTCGAATCGAAGGCCGATGCCGGTGCTTCCAAGACTTATCCGCAGCAGGCCGGAACAATCCGGAAAAATGGTTATATCGTCATCAAGGGGCGACCATGCAAGGTGCGCCTAACTTGATCTTGTTGTTCTTTTATTTACATGTGTTTAATGGAAAATTTGGTTCATTTCCATGAGTTTATTATCGATAATGCTATATATATATATATATATATATATATATATCTATGAAGCTCTATCATTATGAAAAGATCCATGTTCCTCCTCTGGGTTACCCTGGCTATTTGATGATCCATTGGTCATAATAGTAATATATGATTTTTCTATCATGCTTCTGTCATTTGATAGTTTAAAATTTTCATTAAGATTCAATGCATTAGAATTACCCCTGTGCATAGCAGCGGGTCATGAGCAGGGTTTGCAAGAACGGTCAAAATAAATATATAAATTATATTAGTAATAAAAAAATAAATTACGTGAAGCCATAAAAAAATTAATACATCAATCAGTACATAATTATCATACAAAAATAACACAATAAGAAAAAGTACAATAAAAATTGCACTTTCTTAAAACTAATACCATGAAGAGTGACAGGGAGGAACTAAATCTTCATTGTATTCTCCTTGAGTATCATGTTGATTAAATTAATCTCCAAAATATGAGTGTGCATATAAATTAGCAATAATTGTCCATATGAATATTCATTGATTGAATTGATGAAAGATATTCGGAATTAGATGATTGACTTTTTCTTGTACATTTACAAAATTATGAATCATATAAATTAAAAAAAGAAAAAATATTCAAATTTTGAAAGTTAATAAATTTATATTCTAATAGTTTAAATTAGGTGTACAATAAATTCAAAATCTAATAAATTATTTCTAGTCATCAAGTATTATACGTTAATCCGTTAATCACAAAGAATCATAATTTATTAATAATTATGAGTATAATTACAATCATTTTAATGTTCAATTTTCTTTTAATACATTTTCTATAAAATAAATAATGATGTGCTAACCATTCTTTTTTTTTAAATATCAAAAAAAGAAACAAATCTATATAAAAAACCAACTCTAATAAAAAAAACATTTTTGGATGGGAATGAATTGAAAAAGAGAAAAAAGTTAAAAAAAAAACCAATCTGAAACTTTGGTTCTTCTCGGAATTCAAATTTTCTTTTGATACATATAAGACATATAAGATTAAACTATGGATCATAGAGGATCAAAAAGCACTAGAGGGGAGGGTGAATAATGCATCGCTTTTTCTCATTTAAACTTTGATCCAGTGAATAAGATTTAGGATGATATGGAGGGCGGTAAAGCACGCGACATGAGGACGTGGGGAAGTGAAACCCAGAGCGATGCCCTCTCGCGATCAGGAGGAGGGTGAAAAAGAACCGACCTCCCCTAGAGACGAGCTCAGCCTTCAATACAGTAGGGGCAGATCTCTTACTAACCGACCAGACCCCCTATCTTACTGTCGACAACACTTAACGACCTAGCGAAATGCCGCCTTGGCTAGAAGGCAGCACACACCTCGGCACCCAAGGAGAATTTATGGCTCATGCTTATAGAGTATAACCTCTCAAGGACGACACGCCCCTTAGAACCCGACCTCATTACCAGGTTGGGTTCCCTGCTTTATACCCCATACTAAGTTTGAGCCCTCACAAAAATCCCCTAGCCGACCTCACTAAGAGGTCGGCCCAAGGTTCAAAACACAGGCTGAGCTCCTCTAGATCTCGGGGCGTAGACTCATATACCCCTTCGCAATACCTCCTTGACCAACCTCACTAGGAGATCGACATCAGATTCCAAATACAAACCGAGCTTTTCGGGACCCCGGTGCTAGTAACACAATCCTCCAAGACTATCGCAAACCCTGCAACGACCTCATGACAGGCCCCCGGCACCTCAGGCCTACCTTAATGACTGTTAGAATTAGCTCTTAGTGTCAATTCGGATTGAGTTGGACTCGAGTTGGACTCAAGTCAACTCAGATTGTGTGAGACTTGAGTTGGACTCAAGTCACACAAGCCAAATTCGAATTCATCAAAGATTATCATGCATGAGATGCATGATCATAAAAGGCTACATGATCTTCCTTAAAAGAAAAGAAAGATTATCATGCATGAGATGCATGATCTTCATTAAAGGAAGAGAAAGATCTTTATGCATGAGATGTATGGGAATTAATAAAATATTAATTTCTTAGATTACTAAAAGACAAAACCCTTCTTATCCCATGGTGGGATATAAAAGGGGTGAGAGGCTCTTGATGAAGAGTTGTTAGATGCTTTTGTTCTCCCTCTTCCTCTTCTCTTCCACCTTTGGCCGAATCCTCCTTTGTGGCTAGCACCACAGTTGAGTTCTTCTCTATATCAGTGTTCGTGTGGATACTGTGGAGGCACGAACGCACTGATCGTGCTGAGATCCGTCGACCTTGAAGGCAAAGAGTTGCTGTCGGGATTGCGAAGGGCACACATCGAAGGTAACCTCGATTCTAGTAGGTAGAATCGTCAAACGAGTATGTTTTTCGCATGGATCTTCTGGAGGGATCCTGTTTTCCGCTACGTTATATGCGGTTTAATTGTTTTTTCGCGCATATAGATCCCTACAGTGGTATCAGAGCCACTTGCGAAAGCACACTCGTTTTAGTTTTATGTGATATAACTTAGAACATGTTTATTATGATCTGCATGTTGATCATGAGATGATCTACTAATGTCGCAAAGGCGGAGCTAGTCGGACTGATCAGATCTGATGGTATCAATCTAATGGTGCAGATCGGACTGATCAGATCGGATGGTACCAATCTGATGGTGCAGATCGGATGGTATCGATCGGGTGGTCTTGGGTTCATCATGATGAACAGTATGGGTTCATCATGATGAACAGCGGGACCGCCGTGGCGTTGCGGCTCGTATCTTGTTTAGGATCATAATAAACAGTTTTATTTAGCCATTAATATTTTGAATGTTATATGACATGGTGCATGGTTATAACCTCAAACCCAATGTGATTGGATATGTGTGTGTGTTTGTTGTAATTCATAATACGGCCTGCGTGTCGTGCCTTTCACCTTCATTATTTTGGTTGTAAAAGTAGATTATTCTCAAATGTAACTTAAGGTTTCTTCCAATTGTAATGTACAATGAAGAATAGTTCTACACTACTGGAGGACGGTGCAAAAGATGGAGGCCAACAATACATAACAATCAAGGAAGCACTTGGAGAAGGTGCTAATCCCTAGGTTGACCATTCTAGTAGGTAGAATGGTGCAAAGAGTTGCTGTCGGGATTGCGAAGGGCACGCATCGAAGGTAACCTCGATTTTAGTAGGTAGAATCGTCAAACGAGTATGTTTTTCGCATGGATCTTCTGGAGGGATCCTGTTTTTCGCTGCGTTATATGCAGTTTAATCATTTTTTCGCGCATATAGATCCCTACAATGACATGGTCCCGACATCACAAGCCGACCTCATGACAGGCCCCCGGCACCTCAGACCTACCTCATGACATGGTCCCGGCATCGCAAGCCGACCTCATGACAGGTCCCCGGCACCTCAGGCCTACCCCCTAACGTAGCCCTGACATCACTAGTCGACCTCAGGACACGACTTCGGCGTCACAAGCAGACCTCATGACAAGGCTCTGGTACCACTAGCCGATCTCATTGCCTGATCCTCGTATCACCTCCCTCAGCTAAGACTCCCACAAGAAGCTCGGGGCACATCAGGTTCAGCCTATCAGCCTGTCTGAGCTCACCACCTGCGCAGCATGGCCACACCGACCAACTGGCCAACCCCGACCTCAGATGACGGAATAGATATCAGCGGATTGCTACGCTGACCCTTCATCAAGCTCAGCAACTTATCTGCGAAGGTTGGAGCATAGACCAAGTCCCCCTACTTGGTCTTGCATAATCTTAACCATCCAAAGAAGATAACCCACAGTGCTAGACCATCGGATCTGTAGAATCTGTCAGGAAGATGATCCGATGAGCTCGTCCTCGGCACCAATCACAAGCGCCGAAATCCGAAGATATCGCTCCTTCCACCCCTATATAAACCCCGCAGGTATGATAACAAAAGGGGATTTTTTCTTCACACTTTTTACCACCTCCATTTCTTCTTTCTGACTTGAGCGTCGGAGTGGCTACGCCGGGAATCCCCGGCGCCCAGCTAACCTGTGCGTTCTGTGTTCGCTCCTCTAGGTCCTTCCCGTCGATGTGAGGCAGCAGGTTGACGCGGCCCGATATTGTCTAGTAGTGTGGTTGTCGTTGGCAAGGAGCCGGAACATTTTAGCGCCGTCTGTGGGAACTCTGAGCTAGACGACACGATGGTTAACATCAGACGCACCGCTAGCAACCGAGAACCCGTCGAGGAAAGGAATCAGGAGGAAACAGTAACGATGACTAAGAACGATCTGAATCAGATCGTGCAACAGGTCATCGACGCTGCTCTACGCAATGCTCCAATCCAACCGCCGCCGATACCGGCGGGTCCAGCCGTCAAGGGGAGACAGAGACCTTCACCTATTGAAGAAATCTCAACACAGGCAGGATCCATTAATAGGGATCGGGGATATGGAGACGAAGACTCCAGTGAATCTCCAGCTGAGGAAATATTCTGAAATACCCGTAAGGGGAAAACGCCGGCAAACATGGTAGCCGACCTTCCCGACGTGCTATTTGCACGAGAAATCTTAAAGCAAGAGTTGCCTCGGCACTTCCGACCACCCCAAGTAGGAGAATATGATGGCTCCGCCGATCCGGAGGATCATTTATGTCGCTTTGAGAATGCCTGCTTACTGCATCAGTACTCTGATGGCATCAAGTGTAGGCTGTTTCTTTAACACACTCTCCGGGTCGGCTCAGTGTTGGTTCAACAAGCTACCAGGCTCTACGATACGTTCCTTCAAGGACTTCAAGGAGGCTTTCCTACATCAGTTCGCCAGCAGCAGGAAGCACCAGAAAACCCCTTTGAACTTCTTCACTATAAAACAGAAGCCCCGAGAGACTCTACGGGAATATCTACGCCGTTTCAATCAAGAAGCATGTGAAGTCCCCTCCATTCCTTCCGATGTTCTGACTAGTGCGTTCACACAAGGGTTGTCGGAAGGAGATGCTTAAGGTCCCTTGTGAAGAAATCGCCTGCCAGCTATCAAAAATTATCAAAAAGAGCCACCAAATACATACGTCTGGAGGAAACACAACTGGCCCGCCGAAGCAACCAGACGATAGCCCCTCCCCAGGGAAAGAGAAAGGGATCCCTCCGCCGAGGGAGGCGCCGGCCCGACCGCTCCAAAATGCCCCAGCACGCCGAGGTGAGCGGGTCGTGCAAGCCGGTTTGCCCCAAGTA
>NC_133870.1:738662-764190 GCF_044706935.1 Curcuma longa | reverse complement strand
TAAGTTAAATGAATGAATGAATAAACTGTAGCGTCCGTCAAGGCCCACGTAAAGGCGGGCGTTACATAAATGTTCACTCAATTCCATCATCCCGAGCTTGGGAAGGAGCCTCTGGTGAGCCTCCAGTCGCTCAGTGGCCGCTTCACAGACGGTACGTGAAAACAAACTCCCGGGATCGAGCTATATCTCAGATACAGGGACGGAGTGAGGTACGTAAGGTTCCACAATATTCGGCTCGACAACCACCACTGTACCCGATAAAATAGAGGAGGGCGCGTCATCCCTCAAGCCCTCTTCACAACCCCGATCCCTAAGTCGGGAGGAAGGAGGTCGGGACAACACGGCAGCTCTAAACCGGCCGGCTCGGCGTCCGCTAAGCAACGACGCTTGTTTAGAAGATCCTCCTCATCGGGGGATCGGATCTTCTGCTTCCTTGGCCGACCAGCCCCAGACGGTTGCGGCCTGGAAGAGCCCTCGGGGCCAGCTGCTTTTTTTTAGCCCAGGAGCACTACGAGCCAACTCATGACCTCGGGACTTCACTTGAGAAATGCCGCCGGCAGCTCGGCTTGTCGTAGGGGCACGAGACGGGGGTAGGACGCCGGGGTCCTCCGTAGGATCTTCGGACGCCCACATACTCTCCAGACGGATCAGGTCCCACTTGAGGACCTTGTTCATAGAAGCATTCAACGTAATGCGACCTGCAAAGAAAAGAAAAAGTTAATGAGCAATCGTGAAGGCGAATACCAAAGAAAACCCTTACTCAAGCGATCTCCTAGCCGGATTTGGATGGGGCTAAGCTCGGCCCGATATAACAAGGCCTCGTTCTCCACTAGATCGTTGACATTGAAGCTCAACCCGTCTAAAATAGCAGACGCCTCTGAAAAAACAGGAGAACGGCGTACCCACCCAGAGGCGGGAACTGAAGGTAGGTCGGTGGCCCACGAAGTGGGCCAGGTATAAGGCTGAGGAGGCTTAAGGAAGATGAAGCAATCCTTCCAGCTCTTATGAGAAGTCGGATACTTAACCAAGAAATTAAGTCCTTGCCTCGCCGAGAAGTAAAAAACCCCGCATTCAAACCGACGCAAGACATATAAGGCATTGAATAGAGGGGGGTTAGTCTAATCTGGTACAACCGACATATAATAACCGTACCACAAATAAGTCGATAAGAATTGGGAGCTAGTTGGGAGAGGTTGAGGCTATAATACCGCGCCAACTCTAAAAAGAAGCAAGGGATAGGAAAATCTAAGACCATTAGTCATCTGGTCATAAAAGATGGTTATGTGGCCTGTAGGAGGTCGACCAGGCCTCTGATCAGAAAGGGACACATATAGAGCATGATCATTAGGAATTTCAAATTGGCTCCTGAACAGGCCAGCAGCATCCGAATCATAAACGCTACGACGGGTCCTGAACCAGGGAGGTGAGGGAGACAAAGAAGCCATACAGATATACACTAAAAACGAGAGGGAAGCAAAACCAGGCTGAATAATCAAAAACAGCGTCCAGGCAAGTTAACGGGCATTGTAAGCAAGAATTATAAAAAGTACCGGCAGCAAGCCCGAGCTGAGTGGCAAGGTAGAACAAGGAGTTCGTCAAACACAGGGATTGGCACGCGTCGGCAATAGGAGGCGGCCGCGACCCCTTTATATAAAGAAACCCTGGGTCCTATGCTCAAGGAGGAAATAATCTCGCACCCCCGTTCCGGCGTAAGAAAAAGCACGCGCGCTAAGTCACAACAGAGGCTATCTTTGCGGAGGACTCAGTTCAGTAATTCTGAATCCATAAGAATGATCAAATCCTACAACCCATCTAGGAGCCCCAGGTGAAGGCCCGTTCGAGAAGCAGGCCTAAGAATAAAAACAAGCCCATATCCCAGAACGACACCCGTACCTCAAAGGTGATCGAGGGAGTATCGGTGGAAACACCACCACTACCAGGTGAACAAGAGCTTGGTACAGCAATCTCAAGTCTGTAAAAATTAAGGAAACTGATACAAAGGAACCAGACTGTGCGAGAAGCAAGGAAGGTCATCCAGCCAAACCCTGACGAGTATAAGACAGGTCCTATCATGAAGAGAGCTCGGCAAGAGTATCAGGACTCCCCGAGAAAGCCTAGCAAACTAGCTCAAGCTCAGAACGAGCTCTCCAAGCACCCGCAATGAAGCATGCCACCCCTCGGGAAGAGCCATAGGAGGTAAGCCCAGCTCAAAAAAGAGCTCGGTAAAAATCCAGCCAAACTTATCAAGCCTTGAGAAAGGTTCAGTAGGTAAAAAATTGGACTCGGCAGACACATAGTATACAAACAGGGACTTACATTAGACAGGGTAGCCCAACCCAGAAAGGGCCGCCGAAGAGTTAAATTGGTGTATATCTCCGGACCCACAACGCGAGCGCTGGTGTGCTAACCCAGCCAATTCACAGGGCATAACCCAAAACATGTACATAACAAAAGAAGAGTAACCAGCGAAAAGGGGAAAGAAAAAAAGAAGCTATTACCAATACTAAGTAAATATTACATTAATTTATCACTCCCTTGGGGGAGGCAAAAAAGTGGCACAACAAAGTTTACCAAAGTTAACTTAATAAAGTTAAAGGCACAAGACGACTTAACGACCTTGCTTCTCTGAGTCAGGCAGCTCATCCCAAACCTTCTCAGGGTTCAAGGAAATTCAGGTCTGCCCCCCTTGGTATCAATCCCGAGCGAACAAATTGCTTGCCGGCCCTATCGAAACCATGTTTAAGCATCCTGCCAGTCTTGGCTCCCAGCAGCTCGTAAAATTCAGGGGAATGCAGGAATGCTGCCTTCTTCTCTTGCCATCGGCTCTCCTCTCCTTCCCGTAGATCGGCTAGTTCTTTCCGAAGCGCTCCTAAATTCGAGGAAAGTTTTTCATTATCTGAGGACAGCTGTTCCCGTAGCCTCTTCTCCTCGGTCAGTTGGAGTTCTAGGGCTTGCCTTTGCTGCACACTCTCTAGGAGCTCCTTATGCAAGGCCCTCCTACTGCTGACGATGAGAGATCAGTTCATTCTCTCTTTTCTCTTTCTCTGCCCGTAATTGGTCCCTCTCCTTCTGAACGGAGGCAACCTCCCCCTGAAGGGCCTGCATAGCAGCCTGAGACGCTTGTACCTCTTGCTCTAACTGAAGGAGCCTACTTGTCCGGAGCTCCGCATCCCTTTTCATTTTCATAGAATCGTCTGAGAGTCGGCCATACCTCAGCACGAGCTTCCTCGGCTTCCCGGCAAGCAGACTTTAGCTTCAGCCAGCTCGATTTCGGGAGCAGAATTCTTTAAGTGGCCCTGGAGCTCGGCCACCTGAGTCTAATTGCCGATTGGCCAGAAGTAATTCGTGATATTCTTTCAAAACCTAAGGAAAACAAGTAGGAATGTACTTCACAAGAATCAGGAAGCATGAGAGAAAAGAACCATTTATGCGCTGCCATAACAGGTCGTTGGGCAGCTTCGGGAGGACCTCTGACTCATACCGTCGATAGTCCTCCACCGAAGTACAAGCTTCTCGGTTGGGACGGTTGGAGCAGCCTGAGAAGACGACCCGGAAGCAGTAGAAGGAGTCAGGGGAGGACGAACCGCTCGAGACTTCTTTGCAGATTTCGTGGGAGCAGTAGGAACCGGGGCTGTCTCGGAAGAAGTAGAGGGAGCTCGGGATTTCTTCTCACGCTTGGTGGAAGGGCTAGGAGCTGGAGCCACATCGAAAGCGGAGGAAGATTTTCCCTTGTCATGCCGATGCTTGGTCCGAACCTCAGGAGAAAGAGACCGCAGGGGGGAGACAACCAAGGGAACCACCGAAGAAGAAGTACCTTGGACCTCCGGTAGCTCGGTATTAGGGATCTCCAGAATCACTACCTCAGGCCTCGCTGGGTCTTCTGGAGCCTCCTCCCTCTCATCCCTGCTCCTCTTCTTAGTAGAAGTCTCCTTGACCAAGGCAGAAGTGGAAACCTTAAGCACCGACACCTCTGCTGGAAGCTCGACTGGTGGAGGAGGGATCAGTTCCACAACTACGTCTGAAGCCTCCCCCTCAAAAGATTCGAGAGGGACGTAAAAACGGACCAGGCCCTCGGAAGGGGCCGGGGGGGGGGGGGGGTGCACCATCCTTAGCGATAGGGATTGCCGAGGTCCTCGGCTCCTCAGCAGCTGCAGAATTCTCTGGCTCACTAGCAACAGCAGAGCCCTCTGGCTCTGGGGTAGCACCAGAAGAGCCGGTAGCGTCCTCAGACACCCACCAACTATCTGTGGTGGTGAGGTCCCACTTCAGATTATGTTTGACGGAGGCACTCAGCAGAACTTTATCTACAAGTCATGAAAAGAGAAAATTAGTCAGTAGTGACAAGAACCCTACGAAGAAGAGAAGACTTACGCAAAGAAGCATCCAGGGGGATGACATTGGGACTCAGACCGACCCGATAAAGAAGAGCCTCGTTAGCTACTAACTTAGTAGCATCAAACAGCAAATGGGACAGAATTCCCTTGGCATGCAAGAAAGATACTCTTGACTGATATGAGCCTAAGGAGGGTTGGGGAGGCATTACAGGTTTCCAAGAGGTCGGCCAGGTATAAGGAACAGGAGGCCTCACATAGAAGAATTTATGCTTCCAGCCTTTGTGGGAGGTCGGACACTTATCCAAAAATCTAACACCTGGCCTAGAAGAGAAATAAACCACCCCGACCTTACCTTTTTTCGGGGCAAAGAAACAATGGAAGGTCTGAGCATCGAAAGGAACCTGATAAATTTGAAAAATTACAGAAGCACTGCAGATCAAGCGATAGGAGTTCGGGGCCAATTGGGATAGAGAACACTGGAAGTAGGTGGCTAAGTCTTGAAGGAAGCGCGAAATGGGGAACCTCAGACCACCCTCTAACTGTCCCTGGAAGAAAGTAACATAGCCGGGGGGAGGCTCATGTGGCCGTTGCGTAGAGGAGGGCATTCTAATCCTGTGATCATAGGGGATGCCGTACTGATTCCGCAACAGTATCTCGTCATCCTCCGAGGATAACAGGGAGGTCTCGGTCTCATACCAGGAAGCTAGGGTTTCCATGAGGTGGCGGCAAAGCCTCGCGAAAGGAAAAGGAGAATAGACCGACCGAACCAATAGAATAGAAGGGGAAGCAAAGGAATGAGAGGAAGTGCAGGCTAACCCAAGACACAGGAGAAAAGGGGAAGGAGCCGCGAGGTGCGACGACAATACAGGAAAAAGTAAAGACACCTAAAAGCGGAGGATTCAAAGACCAGACTTACTGGAGGGAGTAGACATGGTCGAAAGGAGGGCGAACCACAGAGAGAGCCGAACACGGGAGAGCTAGGGTTCTAGCACCGATAGGACGAAAGCGATGAGATCGAAGAAGGAGAAGGGAAGCGAGCGTTAAGTTCAGGCGGCGGACCTATCCTTGCCATCGAAAATCAAATCAAGGGGGGAGATAAATCGGTAAATGAGAAAGAAAGCTTACCAAAATAATCGCCAGTAGAAGTAAATCGAAGGAAAGAAGAAGGGTTTAGCCGAACGGTCAGTTAATCACAACCGCCCCATACCGCACGTTTTAGATCAACGAACAAGAACGGTTGATCAATAAGGTGGAAAAACCTACTGACATGGACCGCATTAAAATCAGATCGAAGGTAGTATCAGCGGGTTAACTCAAGTTCAGTCAGTCGAACTACGTCTCCTTCGACTAAACTAAGTCGGGAGGCTTGTGATCCGGTGAATAAGATTCAGGATGACATGGAGGGCGGTAAAGCACGCGGCATGAGGACGTGGGGAAGTGAAACCCAGAGCGATGCCCTCTCGCGATCAGGAGGAGGGTGAAAAAGAACCGACCTCCCCTAGAGACGAGCTCATCCTTCAATACAGTAGGGGCAGATTTCTTACTAACCGACCAGACCCCCTATCTTACTGCCGATAGCACTTAACGACCTAGCGAAATGCCGCCTCGGCTAGAAGGCAGTACACACCTCGGCACCCAAAGAGAATTCATGGCTCATGCTTATAGAGTATAACCTCTCAAGGACGACATGCCCCTTAGAACCCGACCTCATTACCAGGTTGGGTTCCCTGCTCTATACCCCATACTAAGTTTGAGCCCTCACAAAATCCCCTAGCCGACCTCACTAAGAGGTCGGCCTAAGGTTCAAAACACAGGCCGAGCTCTTCTAGATCTCGGGGCGTAGACTCATATACCCCTCCGCAATACCTCCTTGACCAACCTCACTAGGAGATCGACATCAGATTCCAAATACAAACCGAGCTTTTCGGGACCCCAGTGCTAGTAACACAATCCTCCAAGACTATCGCAAACCCTGCAACGACCTCATGACAGGCCCCTGGCACCTCAGGCCTACCTCATGACATGGTCCCGGCATCACAAGCTGATCTCATGACAGGCCCCCGGCACCTCAGGCCTACCTCATGACATGGTCCCGGCATCGCAAGCCGACCTCATGACAGGTCCCCGGCACCTCAGGCCTACCCCCTGACGTAGCCCCGGCATCACTAGTCGACCTCAGGACACGGCCTCGGCGTCACAAGCAGACCTCATGACAAGGCTCCGGTACCACTAGCCGATCTCATTGCCTGATCCTCGTATCACCTCCCTCAGCTAAGACTCCCACAAGAAGCTCGGAGCACATCAGGTTCAGCCTATCAGCCTGTCTGAGCTCACCACCCGCACAGCATAGCCACACCGACCAACCGGCCAACCCCGACCTCAGATGACGGAATAGATATCAGCGGATTGCTACGCTGACCCTTTCATCAAGCTCAGCAAATTATCTGCGAAGGTTGGAGCATAGACCAAGTCCCCCTACTTGGTCCTGTATAATCTCAACCATCCAAAGAAGATAACCCACAGTGCTAGACCGTCGGATTTGTAGAATCTGTCAGGCAGATGATCCGATGAGCTCGTCCTCGGCACCAATCACAAGCGCCGAAATCCGAAGATATCGCTCCTTCCACCCCTATATAAACCCCGCAGGTATGATAACAAAAGGGGATTTTTTCTTCACACTTTTTACCACCTCCATTTCTCCTTTCTAACTTGAGCGTCGGAGTGGCTACGCCGGGAATCCCCGGCGCCCAACTAATCCGTGCGTTCTGTGTTCGCTCCTCCAGGTCCTTCCCGTCGACGTGAGGCAGCAGGTTGACGCGGCCCGATATTGTCTGGTAGTGTGGCTGTCATCGGTAAGGAGCCGGAACAAACTTGTTTTTTCATTTCAGAGTTAAGCAGCAGAAATAGACACACTCAAGCACACACTAAAAAGATATTTTGTTTTTACTTGGTTCACAACTTGCGGTTGTTACTCCAAGGTCTGTGATTTTTGATCGCTTCGATGGACAATTCACTATTAATCTCTTTCTCGCAAGAGAAAAAGAAAGAGACTTGTCTTTACAAAGGATTAGGAACGGTTATAGAATCATGTATGAAAGACAATAAGAAAAACCAAAAACAATTATAATGAAAACTAAGAATCTGGAGTAGAGTGTGATTGTTGGAGCAGCAAATCGTCATAGCTTTGGCGTTTCGAAGTGAGGCGAGAGTAGAAACACTTGAGAATTGATGATGATGCTTTTGTCGAGGCCTTCTTTTATAAGCTTAGATGGTCTACTGATCAGTCTGATTGGTATATCGATTAGTCTGATCGGTATATTGATTGCTTCGATAATCAGATCCAAATTTGGTTGATCGGTCTACTGATCACCAGGATCGGTCTATCGATCTGTTTGTCCTCCAACCTGCTTTGACCACGTTAGTTTGTTAATGAAGATCTTCTACCACGTCAGCATCACACTGCTTATCCTTGACCGTTCCTTCTGCCATGTTAGTAGGTCAAGGTTATCCTCGCGTCACGTTAGTAAGTTCATCTTTATCCTGTGCATGTCAGTGATCCGAGACTTATCCAACCCACCTCGAATGTCACGTCAGCATGCGGGACAACTGGACTAACACTTCAGTCTTCGGTCTACAGAACCAGCCGTTGGTTAGTACAGTAATAGGAAATTTAACTAAAATTGAGTCTGATAGTTCCCTTGACCTTGGAATTCGAGTGACCCCTTAGTTGGACTGTTTCCTAAGGCTGTTCCCGTAAAGAGGACTTGTTGTTACTCGTTCTAACTTTCGGAAAAACCACTCCACTCCAAGAGTTTATCTTAACTTATTGTTGGCTTGGTCTTCTAGACCCATTTTGACTTCCTCTGCTCAATATTCGATTACTTGACTCCCAGGACTTTTTGACTTGATCTTTGATCAAGTCCCTCCTGCTAAATGTTCAGTCCATTAACCCATTTAGATTTAGTCATTTGGTATTCTTGATCTGCTAATGCTTCCTCAACATTCAATTACTTGACCCCCATGACTTTTTGACTTGATCTTTGATCCTCTCTAACTCATCAAGTCCCTCCTGCTAAATGTTTAGTCCATTGACCCATCTAGATTTAGTCATTTGGTATTCTTGATTTACTATGGCTTCCTTACCTAGTATCCGGTTCAGCTGACCTATTAGAGATTTAACTTGTCTAGTATCCGTCAATTTGAACTACTAAGACTTCCTATGTAGAGCTACCTGCACACTCAGTAACCTTATTAGATCACAAGTAAGCTTAACTTTGAACCTTTGCTAACATCAAAATATAAGTTCGATTATCTAGTGCACTCTGCACTAACAATCTCTCACTTTTTTATTATGACAATCTAGTTCAAAGTTGTCACGTCCCGAGAGACAGCTGTCCAAAAAATTTTGGCAACATCTCCCCTGTAACAATTCAACTTTCCCTGAATATATAGGGAGACAGGCCCACACGGCCATCTACAATCCAATATACATACACAAGGGCCCACACGACCATAACTACAATCCAACATACATACACAAGGGCCCACACGACCATAACTACATATACATATATGCATCCACTACTATAACAAATCTACATATAACAACGAAAATGCCAAAAGCACCATAATAGTGCTTACAATAAAAATCCAACGACAAACTCCACGAACCACACATCGGAAACAATATAGAACTACACAACCAAATAAAATTCGAACAAAAATCATACAAAGTACTTAACAATCCAAAAACACACGAAGGAAGACCAATTTCGCCTTGCTGTGAGATGGGGTAGTCCGATAGAACTCCAAGTTTTGTTATGCTTATCTACTACCTGAGGAGACAGAAAATCCCAGAGTCGTGGTGGTGAGTATAAAAATACTTAGTGGGTACTAGAATAAAAGTGCACAACATAACAAGGTATCAAAGGAATATAAGTATGGATATCAAAGGTATACAGTCTCAATATAGACAAGGTCAACTACGTATAACTAACAGGTATCATATATGTCATGTCAATGCAATAATCATATAATAATAAGTGCATAATCATATAACAGCAAGTGCATCAAGTATAAATGCAGTAAACAACTAACAACAAATGCATACATGGTCACTATCTGCACTCGCTACCCCTAGTCACTCACCCATTGCAGTGAACTGGGCACAAAACATGACAACTACACACACTCCAACAACAGACCACTACACGTGAGTGAGGAGCGGGGAAAGTATCACTGTCTACCGTCAACATCCCCAGACACCCACACTGTGCAGTGAACTGGGATGCACGGTAGGAATCACCAGCTTTAACAACAAATCACTACACGCGAGGGGAAAGGGCAGTCTTCAGGAGAGCTATCTAGCTAGTCCTAGTAGCACCTACGCAGGTAGTGCTATAATGCTCTCACCCACATAGGCAGTGAGAGTTAACAACAACATATTATACTATGATGCACAGTTCAACAGATAACTACTACAATATCAAGATATGTGTAACATCAATCATGATAAGTCAACACAGATAAACAAGAATTAAGGAGACTGTATTGAAGATAAACAGATTATATCAGGGTTAGCAGTAAGTGTCAAGCATGAATCAAGCAACAAATCAAGCAATAAACGTAATAAGGATAGCAACAGGATAATTATGCACTACGAAAAGAAGACCTGTGCTGACCAAGCACAGGAGTACCCACCTGATTGAAGAATCGTCGAAATAAAACTCTAATAAAATCCTCCGTGTATGGCAGGATCAATAGATCAAGGTCTTGCAATTAAAATAAATATCTTCTAAATATTATATTTAATTTTCAACAAAGTAAACTATAGTCGATTCTAATGTTAATCTAACCCAATTAAACTTCCAATTAACTCAATTTAACACAACTCGGTTATTTTAACTGAAGCTAACTGTAGAGAATTCTATGCGACAAAATCAAAAATCACAACGGAAAATAGGATCCCTCGAGCGATCCATGCGAAAAAAAACTCGTACAAATTTAAAACATAAAATTCTATCTAATAGAAATCATCTTTGATGCGTGCCCTTCGCTTATCCCGCTCGTCCAAAGGTCGTCGGATCTCTAGCATGTTCAAGTGTCCGTGCCTCTATGCGTATTCACACGAACACTCACTATTGGAGAAAGATGGTTGTGCTAGCAACCTTTGTGGATTTTGGCCAAAAGGGGGAAGAGGAATTTCATGCACAATAAGGGAAGGAGGAAGAAAAATGAACCAACAAGAGTTCTTGCAAGAAGAGCTCTTTTATACACATGCCATGAATACCAAGGGTTTTTAGGCTTTTGGTATTCCTTATCAATGCATGATAAATCCTATTAATCAAGCATGATAACTCTCATGCATGTAACCTCTCATGCATGTAACTTCTCATGCATGTAACCTCCTCCTCTTCATTGCATGATTAATTCACATTAATCATGCATGATGAATCAAATCTAATTTGATTCAATTTGAGTCTAACTCAAATTCAACTCATGCATGATAACTTCCATGCATGTAACTTCCTCTTCTTTATTCCATAATTAATCCACATTAATCATGCATGATGAATCAAAATTCATCTTGGTTTAATTTGAGTCTAACTCAAATTCAACCAAATTGAGTCTAACTCAAGTCTAGGCCATCCAATAAGCTTAATTGTTCTTTTAGTCAAACTAAAATGAATCCATCTCCAAATAGAGTGTTATTTGTGTGTGACCCAATAGGTTCTTGTAACGTTGACAATGTTTCTAAAACTCATATTTAGAAACATAAGCAATGAGCGACATCTAGCAATGCATCATTGCTACCCAAGTGACAAGAATGTCGAGATCCGACATAACCTCCGTGACTATGATAATGTATGACCATGTCCTTCTATCCTCGATATCTAGATTGATCAATGAGGCATAGACCGTGTCATCCTCTTATCAATCTTTATGTTTCTTGTTCCCTAAGTAGACTCACTCAAACAAATAAGTTCAATATCTCATATTGACTCATTTGAGCATGACCATGCATTTCGTGGTCCTACTCTATCAAGAGGCTGTAAGATATCACTCCCGTTATATAGGAGAGATAGATCCCTTCTACATCACTCACATTCTTCTGTATAATTTGTTACATACCCAGTGATCGCCTTTATAGTCTACCCTGTTACGGGTGACGTTTGACGATACCAAAGTACATAACTCCTTATGGAGGGAACTGTAGTGACTTCAGGTCTGAGGACTATTCATACCAATAGTCATATGAGAAAGTTTATGACACTCATATAACGATTCATGAAACTTTCTCATGGCGGATCAATTCAGTATACATTCTCTAATGTATAACCATGTGTTAACTCGATATCTCATATTCATGACTTGTGAGATCAAGTCATCTAGTTGACCTACATGCTAGTCTTAACGCATTAATATCGTCCCTGAATATTAATGCTTGACTAGGAATGATTAAGAATAGTGTTCTTTATATCATCTCACTATCGATTCAAACAATCGATATAATATAGATTAGAACTAGCTATCTAAGGACATTATTGCTTGGGTCCGGTAGCATCAACAACATATTGCTTGGGTACCCAAGCTTGCACAGTTTTAATCTTAGAAACATTATGTTTACTGGTCAAAGACATGAAATTTACTTTCTTTTGTTTTGGTTTGTATCATAAACCAGCCTTGTTATAAACAGCTCTTTGAGCTCCTAAAATCATGTCTAAATATTTTGAGCTTGATGTAAACTTTTCTAATGCCCTCCTAAGATCATCTACTTGCATTTTCAAGGCTGCATTCTCATTTTCAAGTTCATGCAATGAAGTATGACTACTTTCATGATGCAAACAATAATCACATGATGATAATGTATTTTCATGTTCAATCATTTTTAGCTCATTTTACAATCTCTTAATCTTACTTTTGGATTTTGATAAGGTATTAGTTAAGCATGCAATCGTAGCATACATCTTCTCAAGTTTAGGTGACATTACCTCGTCATCACTAGATGATGACTCACTTGATGAATCTTCATCTTGACTTCTTTCACTCTCATTGCTGTCTACATTGCTCACGGCCATAAGTGCCACGTGTGTAGTCTTTATCTCTATTTCTTCCTCCGATGAGCTTGAAGAGGAATCATCCCAAGTGGCTTTCAAGGTCTTCTTCTTCTTCTTAAGTTTGTCTTCTTGCTTCTTCACTTCCGGGCAATCGTTCTTGATATGTCCTCTTTTGTGACATTCATAGCAAACCACATCAGTTTTAAACTTAGAATTTTCATGAAATTTACCTTTTCTATTTTTATCCGCCAACATCCTTTTCACATCGTTCTTGTTGAATCTCCGTGATCTCCTCATCATTTTTCTTACGAAATTTGTCATTTCGCTTGATGAACTCTCCTCCTCGCTATCACTTCCATCATTTGATTCGGATGAAGACTCTTCTTTCCTTTCCTTCTTCTTCTCCTTCCCCTTTTTCTTACTCTTTTCACCTGCAACCAAAGCTATACCCTTCTCCTTATAGCTTGCATTAGCTTGTTAATGCAGTTCAAGTTCACAAAACAATTCATCTAACTTAATAGTTGATAAATTCCTTGAAACTTTGTGGGCATCCACTATGGATGACCACAATGAGTCTCTAGGGAAAGATTTCAAGGCATACCTGATGAGATCTCTGTTTTCTAACCTTTCTCCGATAGCATGAAGTCCATTCAGTAGCTCTTTGAACCTTCCGTGAAGTTGACTCACGGTTTCACCTTCCTTCATCGAGAAGTTCTGCATTTGGTTGATGAGGAGGTCTCTCTTTGCAACTCTTGAGTCTTTGGTGCCCTTGTTAAGCTCAATCATCTTGTCCCACAGCTCTTTTGCGCTTCGAAATGGACCGACCTTGATCAATTGCTCGGAGCTCAAACCACATTGCATGGTTACCACCGCCTTGGCATTTGCTTGTGACTTCCATTTTTGATCAAGGGACCATCATGAAGACTCTAGTACTCTTCCATTTTCGTCGGTTGGTTCAGTGAAGCCCTCGGTTACGGAGAACCACATGTCTACTTCAGTTCTCAAGTAATACTCCATGCAACTCTTCCAATAGGTGAAGTTGCTTCCCTCAAAGAACAGTGGCCATGTAGTACTATGACCTTCCTTCAGCGACATCTTGTAGTTCTTAGCTTGGCTACTTTGGATGTGAATCCTCCGAAGCAACCTTACTCTGATACCATTTGTAAGGACCTTGTGAGCTAGAAGGGGGTTGAATAGCTTCACTCGAACAAGCTTGAACTTTTTTCGCTGAAGAAAGTACTCTCTACACACCCAAACAATTCAACAATGCTAACAAGGAAGGATTTTACTTGGTATCCGCCTTCTTGAGGCGACTAATTCAAGAATCTTCACTCAGCTCACTCTTCCACTATATTCTCTCCTTCTCGGACAAATCCCGAAGGCGGAGAAATCTTCTTACAGCAATTTACACAATGTATACAAACAATCAAGCAATACAATGAAGAAGAAGAGAAGAGAGGTTACACGATGAGGATGCTTCTTCTTATTCAAGAGATTGCTCCAAGCTTTGAGGATGAACACTAGATGATTTCTTGATCACTAGGGCACAAAAACTTGGAGCATGAATAGTAGTAAAGTGTTTCTTTCACGAAGTGCACTCACCATTTAAACCAGTTCAGTTTTTGAGTTATCAGTCGACTGAGTTTACCCTCCCAGTCGACTGATTTAGTCAAACACAGAAAACGGCCACTGAACTGCTGAAGTTATGCCTGATTTTTATCAGAATTCAAATTTCAGTCGACTAACTTTTCCCATCAGTCGACTGACTTTAGTTCAGTCGATTGATGTGGGCGATCAGTCGAGTCGTTTAACCTTCTATTTGTTCCCAGTCGACTGAAGTATAAACCCAGTGGAGTCGATTCTCTTCTGTTTGCTTCCGAAGTAACCTTAGTCGACTGATCTTCAATCTCGGTCGACTGAGCAAAGAAACCCACTCGATTGGCGTGTATTTTAGTCAACTAACGCAGAGTATCAGGCGTGCCAGTCGACTGACCTTACTAAATCAGTCGATTGACATCAGGATATAGTGGTTGAAATGAAGTCTTACCGAGTTCTTTCCTCGCTTGATCAAGAGTCTGGTCGTCGACCTTCTTGATTTTCCCGTGCTAAGAGTTCGCTCCTCGACCCTCTTGGACTTTCCTTTTGCCTTACGTACGGTCTTCTCACCCGCAAGGACTTTCCACCATTTGCCTTACCCCGTAAGGACTTTCTCATGCCAAGAGTTCGCTCCTCGACCCTCTTGGACTCTCCTTTTGCCTTGCATCCGGTCTTCTTACCCGCAAGGGCTTTCTTCCATTTGCCTTATCATGTAAGGACTTTCCTGCACACTTGACACACAAGTTAGATTTCTCATCTTGTGTTCTAAAGTTTATTGATGCCAAACATCAAAATATAGCTTATGAACATGATTGTAACAACAATCTGATTGCAACAACAGAAAGTACCCTAATGTGCCAATTATATAGGATTTGTGCTTAGCAATCTTTTTTTAAACTCATTGACACAACTTAGAACCCTTTAATATGCT
Organism: Curcuma longa; assembly: GCF_044706935.1. NCBI lineage: Eukaryota > Viridiplantae > Streptophyta > Magnoliopsida > Zingiberales > Zingiberaceae > Curcuma > Curcuma longa. Next base: position 749,272 of record NC_133870.1, on the reverse strand, counting down.
GAACTCATTCTTTATAATCCAAAACATATTGGTCCTAGTTGGGTTTACAAGTGTTCACTAAAGATGGCCTCTTTGTGCACCTTTCTAAGTTTAAATCTAAGAAAGATACTCTAGAATATATGCCTCCTGATGGGAAAGTCTTGAAAAACCGTTCCGGTAGATTCTTGCAGAACAAAAATTTTTTCGAAACGATCTCAAATTGCCCTCATAGTCGATCAAACGAAATTTGATCTACTCGTTTAGATCATTGGACTCTTGTGTTTGGTTTACAAGATCCAATATGAAAAGCATAATTTAATTAATGCGGAAACATTAAATTATACCTTTCTTCGAACTATTACGAAGGATGTAGATGATCTCTCGATCTTCTGCTGTATCCCTCTCCTCTTCTCGAACGTTGTGTGGGCAACGATCCTTCGAGAATATCTCCACCAGAATTCTCCCTCCGATGGCTAGCAAGCTTTCTCGTTGTGAGAAGGGAAGAAGAAGAGGCTGCCGAGAGTTTCTCTCGGCCACCAAGGCTTAATATCGTGTGTCTCTCAAAGCCAAGCAAGCCTCTTCTTTTATAGCCTAGCCATCTCCCAAATATGGTATAATTTGAGCCATAAACATGGTATGATTGATTTGTAAACATGGTATGATTTGAATCAATCAAATCGGGGAATTTTGGAATGATTTCGGAAGTTACCAAATCGAACCCGCGGCCTTTAATCGATCAAACAATCGATTAAACTCCGTAACTTTTTCTCATTAACACTGGTAATCGATCAGGTGATCGATTACCAGGCTGGTAATCGATCACCTGATCGATTACCTGTCTTCGTATGAGAAACTCTGGTAATCGATCAGGTGATCGATTACCAAGGTGTGTAATCGATCACCTGATCGATTACACTCCTTTGTATTGGTTCGAAAGACTAGTTTCTTCACGAATTCATCCACGGTGAACTTGAGGATTCCCAGAGGCTACAATAGGGACCTAGAAGAGGAATTGGTTTTGGCCTTCTGATGAGCTAAGGCTTCCCGTGTTCGCCCCGAACACACAACCTTAGTCCATCAATAATAACTCATACCACTAAAGAGTTATTATCGAACTACCGCACCAATCCCATATTACAATATGGACTCCTTCTTACTACAAGTACATTAGTCTCCCTGTGTTTAAGATATCGTATGTCCGTCAATTAAATGAGTTACTGACAACTCGTATTTAATCGACATCTAATCCAAGAGTAGTACCACTCAACCTTATTATCATGCGGACAAGGTCCACCTGCAGGGTTTACATGATAATCCTTATGAGCTCCTCAAGGGGACATCATCAACCTAGATTATAGGACACAGATTCCTTCTATAATCAACAACACACCATGTACATAATACTACTTCCCAACTCATCGGGTCTTTTGATTTATCGTTCTAAATCTCACCCTTTGATGAATTAAAGAAGTACATACTAAGTACATGTGTTTGTTATTATATCGGGATTAAGAGCATGTACATCTATAGTAACAGAGGTTTAGTTCGATTATATAGTCAGTATAAATCGAATAATCCTCAGATGGTTCTGTTCAATACACACTTAGTGTACTAGTGTAATTCTATAGTCAAGACAGACTAAGACCGAATTACACTACAACCTCTCTAATGGTTTGTCCAATCCATCTTGGTTGTGAACACTGTTTATAATCTACAAGGGACTGATAACATGGTCTTCTGTGTGTGACTCCGCACACCATGCTTATCTACAATATAGATTAAATGGACACTTGCAAAATATTGACCAAATGTGATTCTTATTTCAGAATGTTTATTTACACAGCTAGGATTCTAGTATACATCCCAACACCTCCAACGATGGTTTGTATTCCTTAGCATCGTATTTAAAGCCTTAGACCTATTAGTAAAGCTTTCTAGGGTCTTTTCCATAGATTCAAGTCTTGGCCTCAAAGTTTGATTCTCTAACTCTAAATTCTTTAATCTAAAATTTCCATACTTAGCTAGCATGCTCCTAAACCTAGCCATACTTAGCTAGCATGTTTACCTTTCTTAGGTTGATTCTTAAGTTTTATTATCTAGTTTACTAACCTTAAGCAAACATACATTATCATGCAAAATTTGAATTATGCATAGGCAATTTAAAATTAAACGTAGGAACAGATACCTTATCTTTTATCTTTGGAGCTCCCTCTTAATTTGAGCTTCCAATTTCCTTTCGTTCTTTCTTAGGTTTTTATTCTTCGCTACTTTTTGTTTGGTAGTTTATATGGTAACAATGTCTCTCATAACACGTGAAGCAACTGATGTGATCATTCTTCTTTTTTGTTTATTTTTGTCTACAAGTTGGGTTAGTAATATTATTGAAATTACAAAGTTTAGGATTCATTACCTTCTTTATCTCCTTCCAGCATGTGGACTTTTGTTTTTATAATGCCCTTTTCATTGTACGAAAGAAGTAATGTCCTTAGTCTTGATTTGAATAGAGGAGCTTGAGGTTGCAACTTTTAAAGTCTCTTTCTTCGTTGTCTTTGTTTCATGCTCATTCCATGAAGAGGGTGAAGGTCTTTGTCTTCATTGATTACCAAAGTCTATTCTTTTTGATCCCCTTGATTTACTTCATCTCGTAAAGCTTTGGGTTCTTCTTGTACCTCTTTCACTACCTCTTCTTGAGCTTCTTGCTTCTCATGATTAAGGTTTAAAATATTGAGCCGTGTCGAGGTTTTGATTCTGGACCGAAACGATATAGTTTTGGTATCGTATTGTACCGTGCTGATATAGTTTTGGTATTTTTAAAATATAAAATATATTAACTAAAAATAAAAAATTTAATCTAAAAATTTAAAAATAAAAAATAATATATTTTTTAAAAAATAATAGAATAATTTTTTGAGATTTTAATTAAGTCTATTTAAATTATCCCAATTATAGTTAGGAGTTGATTAAAATTATTAATCTAAGTTATTATTAAAACCTAAGTTTAAAAACTCGATCCATTCATTGTTCTGTTGCGCGATTGGGGCATGCGCGACCCGTGCGATGTCTTTGGAGGCATCGCCGAACCTGAATGACGCCTCTAGTGGTGTGGTTGGACTTGGACGACGCCTCTAGATAGCATCCCGATCGAAACTGCTGGTTTCGGTGTCGATGCCAGTTTGTTGGTTGAACTTGAACGACGACTTCGGACAGCGTCCCGGTTGGAACCGTCGGTACCGGTCCACTGGTAGAATGAGAAATTTCATCAGTTTCGAGCGAATAGACTTGAGATCTCAATTCTTGCTCGTGATAATGAATGATGCTTTCCAAATATCCTTTAAATTTTCATGCTCAACATTCCCAAAATAACATATGGAAAATAGAAATACTTGAATATAATAGCCTTAATGTTACCTTCACAAATCTCAGTTTGTTATTATGTCTATTTAATTTCTTCCTTTCTTGTCTTTTGTGATTTCAAATCTCCATTCCATGGCAAGAAACATTATAAAATCAATTGGTTTTTAATGAAGTTCCATCTTTCTTTTCCAAAAACTGAAATCTTATTGGTGTGTTGAAACTTCATAGAGCGAATATTGGTCTGTTGGAATTTCATAGAGCATTTTATCTGTTCTTGTGCCTTTGACAAAGAGACCACTTATTAGGGTGGTAATGAAATGCTTTCTCCTTAAATAGATGCTCGTTCGATGGTGAGTTATCAAGTGGCCGATGGAAAGTGGCCCAAAGGCTAGAGAGGGATAAATAACACTTGACCTTGAAATATAAGTATATACTTTTGCTAATACCTTTGCAAGGTCACACAAGAAAAGAATATATGCAATAGAAATAAAAGCATGTGCAATACAATGCTAACAATGCCTACTCCACAATATATGACTCTTCAGCGAGTCACTCTTAAATCCCAAAGCTTACTATTTCTTGGATAGCTTTCGAAGGTGAAGAAACTTCTTACAAGAAGATGAATAAGAAATAAGGACAAAATGAAAAATTAACTAAGTTATGAATACGACAAGGAAGCTCAAGAATGTTAGAATGATTGCTCAAGATTTGCCTTCTTCCTGCTATTATCAATGGTGAACCATGATACTCCTCATCCTATGTTCCTTGGGTATGCCATTCCATCCTTCTTTGATCTCCAACATACCTTGAGCCACTGAGCCAACCGATTTGGCCATGTCCGAGTCAAGTTTGATGAGCTACTCCAACATAACACAGTGCTTCTTGTCTTGCAATCTCTCAGATGTCTCATCCATCCTTTTGTAAACTTCATCACACTTTCTAGCCATTGAGTATGTAGCCTTTGCCTCACCAAATCATCATTCTCACTCGACCATGTCGAGTCACGAGCTCGATGAGCTCCATGTGTGGACTATCAAGTTCTTGCACAATTTAACGAACATATCAAATATATATGCAAGACCTAATTTAACTTTTGTTGAATCTGTGTCTGATTACTTAGGGCACAATTGCACCAACACTATGATCGAGGAGGTCCTCTGGATAAATTTTGTGCACTCTTTCGTAGAGAAAAAGGAGGAAGTTTCAAAATGGTACCAGATAATTTAATATCTTCTTAACATAAAATTTTTTTCATGTATTTGTCTCCTTAACCAACAATCATATGGGTTTCTTTTTGGTCTAATTGGATGGAGTTCTATGGCAAGGGCTGATTCTATATATTTATTTGTCTGTTGGCTTTTGCTACAATATTAGATCATAATTCCATCATACTATTAATCTTTTGTCATTTACTAATATGGTTTATTATTGCTCTAATATAATTTTTATAATTAAATTAAAATAATAGTTTATTCTAGGATCATATCAGTGCCTCTAGATTCTTGCACTCCCTTTTTCTTCTGTACCTCTCATGTTTATAATTGTTTAATGGAATGCCCATTGGAAAGAAGCAAGGATGGTAGAATTTCGTTCAGAATATCTACTTTTCATATTTGTTGATTCTTTGATATTTCTTTATATGGGCAGCCTAATTGTAACTGTGCAAGCGATTGCATGGCTTATGGCTACATTATGATTTTACTGATACTGCAGAACCATAGCTATGTAATGCCTTACATTGTTGTACATTCATATTGACCCATCAGAAGCTAGTTTTTCTTATGATCTAATCATATTTTAAAATGATTTTGTGACATGAAGTTTTACTCTTCATTTCTACTGGAGCTGTTTCTGTGACTTTCCTGTAGTTCTGCTTTGTTTCTGTTGTTAATGTTACTGATATGAATAGGTTTTACTTGTCTTCCAGGTTGTAGAAGTTTCCACCTCCAAGACAGGGAAACATGGTCATGCTAAATGTCACTTTGTTGGCATTGATATATTCAATGCAAAGAAACTTGAAGATATTGTCCCATCTTCTCACAACTGTGATGCAAGTCAAATATTTCACTTTGTTCCTGAATAGTTGTTTTCTAAGACTCTGAATTTTAATTTTCAATGGATTGCAGGTTCCCCATGTCACTCGTACTGACTATCAGCTGATTGATATTTCTGAAGATGGATTTGTAAGACTAAAACATAATGTTATTAATTTAGTTGTTTTTATTGTTCATAGTATTCTTGATCTCTTTCATTACACTCAGGTGAGTCTGCTCACTGAAAATGGTAATACAAAGGATGATCTGAGACTTCCAACTGATGAAAATCTTCTTTCTCAGGTTAGTGCACCATATATATGTGGTTCAATTAAATTAGACAATTAAGTTTGTTTTTTGTTGGGTTAATTTCTAACTCTATTTTTGAATTTTCAAATCTATCATGAAGTTTCAAAATTTCAAATTTATTATATATTCTATATATCAATAACATCACCTATTGGAATTCCATCCATCTACTATTAGCTTGTTGACATGGCGGAATACCAACTTAGTCAAGTGATCAATATTGCTTGCCAACTAAAAAACATATCAACCTTATATAATTATTAAATAATTAAAAATGAAAAATAAAAATCCTTAAATCTCTAATCTCTAATTCCCTTAATTTTCTCTTTTCTAGAAGATGGCATTTTGTAAAAATCTAACCTGTTACCAAGCTCTGTCGCAGTGAGGTGTGCTAGCTCTATTTCTGAGAGGTAGCAATTGAGCATGCAATGCGAGCTAATTTTTGTGGAAGGGGAGATCTAAAAAATTGATGAACTGTACAAGGCCAAGGTTGTGAGGTGAGCTATTCATGTGCATCTGGAGGCTCTTTTGGCAGCTGTGCTTGAAAGATGTCATTCGGAAGTAGCATTTAAGTTGGTTCAAGGTCACACAAAAATGGTGCAATTCAATGAGCTCGCTAAGCTTTGTTGAGATGTGGTCAAAGAGCTTGGCTATAATTTAGGGATGCTTCCACGTAGATGGTTAACAGAAAGGTTGAGGTAGGAGAGTTGCGAGAGTTTGTCGAGTCACGGTCGTTCTCCCTTTAAGGTTATAGTGACCAAGGGAGCATCTCAAGGTTGAGCTGGTGAACTGGTTGTAGCATAGGTTAATGTTGTGGAGCATGGTAAGGTCACCAATTCAGTTGTAGAAGAGTTAGTGTCTTTGGTGTGTGTGTGTTGGAGGACCAGTCAAATGGTAGTAGAATTCAGTTGGTCAACAATTCCACTGAAGTACGTAAGTAGGAGAGGTTGAGGTACATAGGTTTGGGTAGTGCCACAAGCATGTAGGGGAGTGGGTCGACAAAGTCATTTTACAGGTCAAGGACAAGGTGTTGTTTGATGATGAGGGTGCTGCCAATGAGAGAGTTGAGGTAGCTGGAGAGCTTAAATGAGGCAATAAGGGCGGACAAAAGAATGGGCAAATATCTAAATCTATGTTTTTTAATTTGCCAAATTTTTGATGAATTGTATTCCATCCCGGTGAGTTGGTGTTTCAGCACATCAGTGCCACATCAGCAACTTAACAATGAATGGAGGATGATTTAACTGGTGATAAATTTATTGTTGAATCAAAAACATTATAATAGATTCGAGAAGTTTAAAATGTTGTGATAAATTTGAAAATCTGTACAGATTATGCCATAGATTTGGATTTTGACCTCCCTTTTTGTTACCAACGTTGGTAATATTTTAGATTGGGTTGGCATGTTTCTCTCTTTGTTTAGCTAGTAGCTCTTTGTGATTTCTAGTCTTTGACTCAGGCTGATTAGTTTGCCAAAGTCCAAGGGATCTGCACATCGCTGAGCACATCCAGATTATTTCTGTTCCTTTTATGCATTTAAGTGCATGGCTGGTTGAGTCCTCACTAGTTCAATTTTGAAGGTGCAAATAATAATATATTATTGCCATGTATAACTAAATGCAAAAGTGTCAGTTGAAACACCTAGCAAAACTATTGATGGAAACATCTTTTTTCTTTGTGGATTATTGACTTCACAGTCAGAAGTAATTCACGCATCTTCGTGTTCAACAGGTAATGAAAGTTGTTTATATTCTATACATTTTGGGACAAAAGAGAATTATGTGCTTTGGTGCTATTCCATGTATTAAAATAATTAAAAATATTTAGTTTTTTGAACTGAAAGTTAAAAAAAAAAAAAACAGAGAGTGCCAGTGTAGAAAGGATCTCTTTTGTACAATAGTAGTCTGGTCCGATCTGAGGGCGTGGCATTCTTCCTTGGATTATAACTGATGTTGAGGAAAATGGGTCGGTCATAGAGGATTGTGCAGCCTCTTAACTTTTCAACTGCATGGGTCCTGGGCTGGGAGCACAACTGTGTCAAGACAAATGCTAAGAGATTGATCTTTCATAACCGAATAAAAATTGAAACATGGAGCATGATAGTTGTGTCTAGTCAAATTTCGTGACTGGTCTCCGGTTCATATACTCCCAAATTAAAAATTGAAATATGATAATATTGCACATGAGTTAATTGAGGTCCGGTTCTGCAATTGTCAAATTTGCACTGAATGCGTGTAAAAAAAGGTCATAGCAATCTAGACTTACCTAGGGATTTCTCCATGTGGCAGATCAAAGATGGCTTTGCTGAAGGAAAAGATCTGGTAGTGACTGTAATGTCTGCAATGGGCGAAGAACAGATCTGTGCACTCAAGGACATTGGCCCTAAGTAGATATACTTATGTTGCTGTTTTTATTTATCTGCTGTGGATTTGTAAGAAGATAATGGGTGCATTTGAGACCGCCTAAAGACTTTGCCTATAATTGGCTTGAACTGCTTTTGCCTTCAGAAACAGAAACAGACTGTACTGGATCATATATAATTACGCACAACACCTTGAAATTTACCTATTTTCCTCGTGGTCAATTGTTTCATGTTGTGTTTGATTTTATTGCTCGTAGCTCGTATGAATACTAAAATTATGCATCAAACTAATTTTCATTTTTGGCGTTTGTGTTCAGAAATATGAATTTTTAACTGTTTTGTTGAAATAGTTATTTTATTTCTGATGAATTTTAACTTTTTTTTGCATATTTAGTTACAAAATTAAATAGGAATATGATTTAGAATTGCCATTTACTCAAGGAATGTATATTCCAATCATATTCAATTTCTTTTTTATTTTTGAGAAATAGTTATGTTATACTTGGATCTTATACTATTCAGAGAACCTCCTACATGTGTTTTTAAATTCTACTATAATTACCCATTACTTTCATAATGCTCTGCCATCCATGTGCTACTTGAGTTAGAAGTGCATGATCATTTTGTACAATGGACATTTGTGTGTTGTTACAGTGAGGTTTTAGAAATTTCACTAGCGTATGAATAGTTTGGCCCAAGCTAGTTCGTTTAGTATATATGACCTGTGGATAGGTTTAACTAAACAGGCGCTTGTGGGCGTCTGTTGATCGGATAACCTTTCGAATTGCGCTGGCCTAACCTGTTCACTCGACCTCACTTTGTGCATGCGATTAGGGTTTTTGTCGTGGCATCGACGAGAGCTTAGGTCTATTTGGAATGAAGGAACGCAGGATGGCAAGACATGACATAAATAGAGACTTTGTCTTCATAACAAAGGAAACGAAGAGAGACACTCTTCTCTTTCTCTAGAAAGGGTGATGGACACGGTGGACACTTGAGAGCTTCTCTGGAGGGCAGCTGGAGTGCTCTTCGAAAAGTAGCAACTGAAGACTGTAGGGAGGTCCAGTACTCACAGAAGTTGCCTGTTGATTGCAACTGATAGAGGCAAGTGCTCCAACTGACGGCTATAGGGATCGAGGGAGAGGAAAGCCGATGGAACCACAGTGCGTTGCCATGCAGCGCCACTGGCTGAATGTTGCAACAGGGTGCACTGCTGGCCACCTTGCAGGGTAGTAAAGGTATTATCACTTGCTACAAAGCCAGTTAGAGGTGGTGGAGGGTACCATAGTCGCATCCCTTGCAACTTGGGGCAATGACTAAAAAAAATGGATCTGCTATCTCAACGACTCTCTAGAGTCGGTTTCACAAGTAAATTCATGTACACAGGTAATCACATAGTTGGGTGAATGATAGATTGTGAATTTCTGTGAGATTCGATGCCTAATTGTTATACTAGAAATGTGTTCACTGTCTGTGTTATGCCCTGAAGGGTGGAACAATGACTACTGATCCGGATGGAATGACATGGGCAAAACACGTAGGATAAAGAGAGTCCCTCAGAAGACACGTGGCAAGGACGGAGCATCCAACAAGGAAAATCCAATTCTCCTAGGAGGAGAGGAAGGTGATTTAAACCCAAATCCTAGGCAGGAGAATCACCCCCCGGCACCACGGCTGAGAAGTCCTACTAACAACCCCAACCTGTTCCCAGGAGAAGAACTACCCGGGGCCCACCTAGCCTCGAGATCGACACACACCTTAACATCTTAGATGCGCCCCCTACAGCTAGGGATAACGCTCTACGCAGACTATACAACCGACCTCGCTAAGGGATTATACGTCTGCGCTATTAGCATCTGGCAAACTCAAATAGGCACAACATCCCCGGGCCTACCTGCCTGCCAGGTCAGAACGGCTACCATTATCCCAGCCGAGCTCCTCCAAACTCCGGTACCCAATATCCTGTAACGCTCGCCGACCTCGTGATTTGGTCTCGAGATCATAAGCCGACCTCATAGCAGGATCACCGCACTAGGTGCCTACCCTAGGATAAGGGCCCCACATTGATCCCTACAGTAACAAAACAGGTAACAAGCTCGGGACGGACCAAGCACCCCCTATCAACGCAGTTGAGAATACCGGGCAGCCACGCATCTCAACCGCACATACCGGTCACTCCTGACACCTAGAGGATACCAACGGATCGATGCGCCTCCTTCCTCCAAGGCTTTATCCACAAGAGGCGATGGGTACACCAAGTCTCTTTACTTGGCCCCACTCGATCACAGCCCTCCAAAAAGGATAAGCCGCACGGACAAACAGTCCGATTTGCGGAATCTGTCACACGCGTGACCCAGCAATTCCGCCCGCTCCTCCAATGACAGGCGCATAGATCCGAAGGCATCTCCTCCCCTCGCCCTATATAAACCTCTCAGGTATGACATTCTGCCCATTTTGAATTCGGAGGGTACACTTGCATTCTTCTCTTGATCTGACTTGAGCGTCGAAGTGGCCACGCCGGGATCCCCCGGCGCCCCGCTAATCCGTGCGTTCAGTGCCCCCTTTGCAGGTCC
>NC_133870.1:734579-738562 GCF_044706935.1 Curcuma longa | reverse complement strand
GAGACTCCCTTCAATATCCTCACATCTCCTCTATTGATGATCTCTTGAATGAGATAAAAGTGTCGTAGTATGTGTTTGGAACGCTGATGAGAGCGAAGTTCCTTAGCCTATGCAATAGCTCCATTGTTGTCATAATAGAGGTTTATTAGGTCTACGCTTGGAACCACCCCAAGCTCTGCAAGAAACTTTCGGATCCAAACAGCCTCCTTTGATGCATCAGATGCAGTAATATATTCGACTTCTGTTGTAGAATCTATAACTATCTCTTGCTTCGAACTCTTCCAGCTCACAACACCACCATTTAAGTAAAATACATACTCTGAATGTGACTGGAATCATCCTTATCAATTTGGAATTTTGTATTACTGTAATCCTTTACAGTTAGCTCCTCGTCACACCTGAATATCAAGAAATATTCTTTTATCTTCGTAAGTACTTAAGAATTTTTTTGATAGCTGTTCTAGTGACTTTCACTTGGATCTGACTGGTATCTGATCGTCATGCTAACGCATATGAGATATTGGGGCAAGTACATAATATGACGTATATAATAGACCATATAATAGATGCATAAGGGATCTGATCCACGTGGTCTCTCTCCTCCTTAGAAGAGGGACATTGAGTCTTCGAAAGATTCACATCATGTGACATCAGCAAAAATTCCTTCTTGAAATTATGCATGACAAAACGATGTAATACCTTATCAATTTATGTACTTTGACTTAGGCCAAGCAATCTCTGAGATCTATCTCTATAGATCTTGATGTCTAGAATGTAGGTGTTTCACCTAAGTCTTTCATTGAGAAATAATTTCCCAACCATGTTTTTACAGACTGTAGTAAAGGGATATCATTTCCAATGAGGAGTATGTCATCTATATACAAAATCAAGAAGATAATTATGCTCCTACTAACCCTCTTATAGACACAAGGTTCATTTTGATTCTTGATGAAACCAAACTCTTTGATCACATCATCAAATCAAAGATTTTAGTTTCAAGAAGCTTGTTTTAGCCCATAAATAGACTTTTGCAACTTACATACCTTTTCAACATTTTTTAGATCTACAAAACCTTTAGGTTATGTCATGTACATATCCTCGAGTAGGTTTTCATTTAGAAATATGATTTTGACATCCATATGCCAGATCTCATAATCATGGTAAGTTGCAATACCAAACATGATCCGAATAGATTAAAGCATCGCAACTGATGAAAATGTTTCATCATAGATGTTTCAGCCGATACACCGTGGATGGTACAAATGCTGGTTCAAGATTCAGTCGACGTGCACGCTCTCTGAAGAGAATTGTCCAGAAGGAAGAGAGGTCCTAAAAAATGCTTAGAAAGAAGAGGGATAGAATGGTGCCGGGTTCCGGCAAACCACTCCGACGCTTAAGTTAGGGTTCGACGCAAAGAGTTTACATGCTTGAAGAAATTAGGGAAGATATGTGTGCGTATCTCTACCCATGAGCATGTGTTCTCTTTTTATAGTAGTTGATCTCCGAAATATTAGCATCCGCTTAGAAATATTCTCATATACTCGTTCAACTTTAGAAGATTCTGTCTATTGCTAAATATTTGAGAGTGCGTTCCTGTTTTTACGAAAGAATCGGTTATATCCTATCCGGATTAGGCGGAACGACCTTGTCTTCAATAAATATCACGTGTAGAAAGTTAATATGTAGAGATCGTGTCGAGACCAGGTCATGAGGTTGGCACATGATGTTGGAACTAAATTATGAGGTCGGCGCGTGATGCTGAGACCAAATTCTGATGTCGACGCATGGAGTGGGAGATATGTAAAGATTGTGGCAGGAGCTCGGTGTTCGCTTAAAGAGATCGGTTGTAGCTAGAGAGAGTTCGGCATATGCTTGAAGAAGCATATTGATATCAGAGAGAGTTCGGCACAATGCTTAAGGTCACAAACCGAGACCCGAGAGAGCTCTACACAATGCTTAAGGACCTATACTGAGGCTAGAGAGAGAGATCAGGATTTCCTAAATTGATGAATGCTTATTTTTACTTATTTTTTTCGTATCTCCCATCGTACCCGAAGTCCACGTAATCGCTGATTATCCTTGCCGGATCATAACCCCCCCTCGATTTAGTTTAGTCGAAGGAGGTGGAGTCCGACTAACTAGACTTGAGTAGAGTATAAAGCGTTAAACTCCTTTAGCCCTTCTTAATCCTGTCCTGGCTTATATTAATCGAGGTCATCGCTGTAAGCTTTTTTGACTTATTTACCAACTTGTCCCATCCCTTGATTTGATCTGCATCGGTGGAGGCCATTTGGTTTAAACCTGATGCCTTTCTTCTTCACTATCTTCGTCAACGAACCCTAGCTTTCTCGAAAGGAGCCGACCTGAATTTTTTGGATCCTCAAAAAGTTTGGGACAGTTTGTCGGAGTCGGAGACGCAAGACTAACAATCTCTTTATATGATGTATTGAATCTTATTGAACTTGGGAACTCCCTTATGTAATATTTTTAGGCTTTTTATTTCTGCATTTTATTTTATACTGCGTAGCAATTGCACAATTAGTGTTGAATGAGATCCCTATTTTGGTATGGACTTGAGTTTCTAATTTCAGAGTTTTCCCTGATCTAACCATCTTTGCTTCGACGCGGTTCAAATAAGTTCTCTATCAACAATACTATCATTGGGCGATTTCTTATGGTTTCTTTTTGGGTGTTGTTTGTGGTGACAATCTTTTCATGTTGGTCAACCCTTCCTTATGATGTTGTCATAAGGTGAAGCCCTCGAGCTCAGAGTTTGGAAGTCCGACCTGTTATAAGGCGAAGTCCTCAAGCTTTGAGCTCGAAAATCCTGTCTGTCGCAAGGCAAAGTCATCGAGTTGTGAGCTCGAAAGCTCCTGGTCTGTTGTAAGACAAAGTGCTCAAACTTTGAGCTCAAAACAAAGTCATCGAGCTGTGAGCTCAGAATAAAGTCATAGAACTGTGAGCTCGGAACAAAGTCATCGAGCTGTGAGTTCGGAAGCTCCTGGCCTATCGTAAGACAAAGTCATCGAGCTGTGAGCTCAGAACAAAATCATCAAGCTGTGAGCTCGAAAGAATGTCATCGAACTGTGAGCTCGGAACAAAGTCATCGAGCTGTGAGTTCGGAAGCTCCTGGCCTGTCGTAAGGCAAAGTCATCGAGCTGTGAGCTCGGAACAAAGTCATCGAGCTGTGAGCTCGAAAGAAAGTCATCGAACTATGAGTTTGGAAGCTTCTAGCCTGTCGTAAGGCAAAGTCATCGAGCTGTGAGCTCAGTACAAAGTCATCGAGCTGTGAACTCAGAATAAAGTCATCAAACTGTGAGCTCGCAACAAAGTCATCGCGCTGTGAGTTCGGAAGCTTCTGGCCTGTCGTAAGGCAAAGTCTTGCTGAAGACTTATTTGAAGATCTACTCAATTCTTCCATTGATTATATATTGGATAATGATGTGGTAAGAAGTTATATAAGGACTCAAATTAAGTTGAAAATATCTAAAGAGTGGCTTTCTTCATATCCATACTGTTGGTGCAAGATGCACTAAGATCTTGCCTAGAGTTTCGATGTTTGACAATACACCTAAGTAGGTCAGTTTGACCAAGGGGTGATCCAAACAGGACTTGATGTTTGGATGTGTGGAAGTGAAAGGGGTGATCCAAACATGACTTGATGTTTGGATGTATGGAAGTAAGCAAGAAGACCTAGTTGGTTAGACTAGGTAGTGGAAGTCCTAATCTGGAAGATTGGGCAAGGGAAGTCCTAGTGAGTGAAGCTGGGCAAGGGAAAGTCCTAGTTGTAGGTTAGGCAAAGGGAAAGTCCTGATTTGGAGGATCAGGCTGAAGTCTTGGCAGAGTCAAAGTGCACCAGGCACAAGTCTGGACTTGGTCAGGAGGATCAAGTTGCAGATGGCTGGACTTGGTCAGGAGGACCAAGTTACAGCGGAAAAATGGACTGATCAGGAGGACCAAGTTACAGCGGAAAAATGGACTTG
>NC_133870.1:697474-734479 GCF_044706935.1 Curcuma longa | reverse complement strand
AAAAACGTACCTGTTCCCTTGAGAGGTTTTGAGGAAGTGTTTCTTCAGAGGTAGAAGAGACAGTGTGCACCATACGTTTCTCTTTTCGAGCAGGTATATAGAGTCCACGCGGTAATCCCTTGTGATGTATAGATGGAGAAGTCTTCCTTTTTGATTTATAGTTGACCGAGCTATCTCCATGCCGAGCCAGTTGAGTTTCCTCCAGATGTATGTACTTTTCAGCTCTTTCCAACAACTTTGCATAATTGGCAGGTGGTTTCTTCACCAATGATCAAAAAAATTCTCCATCCATCAATCCTTGGGAGAAGGCACTGGTCAATACCTCCGTGGGCGTGGAAGGAACATCCCAAACAACTCTGTCAAATCTCTGAATATATTCTCTGAGAGTTTCTCGGGCTTCTGCTTCATGGTGAATAGGTTCAAGTGCATTTTCAGGGATCTTTTGCTGCTAGCGAATTGATGAAGGAAAGGTAGTTTTGAAATCAGCAAAAGAATGTATAGAGGAGGGAGGAAGATGACTAAACCATCTTTGTGCAGAGCCCGACAAGGTTGTCAGGAAAATCTGGCACTTAAATCCATCAGAATATTGGTGCAGCAGAGCAGCATTCTCGAAACAACACAGATGATCTTCCGGATCTGTGGATCCTGTATATTCTCCTAGCTGGGGTTGTCGAAAGTGCCGAGGTAGTTCCTGCTCCAGGATTTTCTTAGAAAAAGGTGTACGTGACATGTTTACCTTGCCTTCTATGACTGTCTTGTTTTTGTAGTCAGGCGACATAGGTCGGCTCTGGATTCATGCGAGTCTTCTTCCAGAAAGGCATCCTCCCTGTGAAGGGGCACGTTCTCCTCCCTCGACGTGGGTCATCTTCGATGAGGAGAAAGGTCTTCCGGCAGAGGTGTCAGGAATTCTTGAAGGAGGTAACAACGAGTGTTGTTGTAATACCTTTATCATAGTCTGTGAAACTAATTCATTAATCTTTTCAGGAGTGACCATCATCTTGTTGCCGTAACTCTTTTCAACAAAATCGTGCTCGCCGCCTTTTCCTCCACTATTTTTCATCGTGTCGTCTCTGCTCAGTTTTCTCATAGATAGTGCCAATTTATTCCGGCCGATACATCATGGATGGTACAAATGCTAGTTCAAGGTTAGAAACATCATAATGACAAACAAATAGTTAACCTACAATCATGCTGTAAACTTTAATTATCATGCACATCATTCAAACATTCCGTAGCAACTATTATATTGCAGGGAGGGGATACTTACAAACCTAAAACAGATTTAAGCAAGAAACTATAAACATACCTGCCTTAAACTTTTAACGAATCATAAGTTTTTCAACAGAAACATAGAAAAGCACATACATCTTAACTATTATACCGCAGGTGAGAAGGAACTTACAGTGGGTTCGAAGGTTTCTAAAGGTTATACCCAGCCAATAATTTCTTCTTAATCTTCCTAGCCTTTGCCCCGCTTTCTCCAGGTTGAGGAGAAGCCTCCAATGCCTTCGGCGCCTTCGGCCAGAGGAGGAGAAGAAGAAGAAGAGAGCAACGGGAAAAAAAAAAACGGCTCGAGGAGAGGGTTTATAAAGGGAGAAGGGTCAGTTAGTTAGAGCCACAACTTACCCATCATCCCACGATGCAACCCCACTACTGCCTCTCCGTTTGATTTAATGAAATTTCATGAACCCTTAGCTTTAACAAGCATTTCCCTCATGCCTTTAACAAGAATTAACTACTATCTCATATGGTTAACTTGGCTTGCTACATATTGGGGGTCCAAGGGTCAATCCCTGGCACCTCCACATTTCCTTTTTTTTTTTCTTTTCTTTCCTTCTAGCAAAGCCTTCATGGATTCAACCTAACATCTTAGGTCATGCTTAAAACATAAGTATTCATTCTTTTTATCATAATCAATCCATCATTTATGCATAAATATCCAGAAATTATCGAAGGAACTTTCGGGTATTACAATGGAACCCTTGATTAACTTTAAACCTAGCCACATAAAAACCTTATATCATGTTAGGAATCCATTACATAGCATTTGAAACCATAATCAAGTTTGAACCTTAACCTAATCCTATTACACATGCCTTGGCCGAAACCTTTAAAAACAAATAACATGGAGTAGATCCAAACAAATGAATCCTAAAACATGTTAAACCATCTCATAGCATATTCAATCATTTCTAGGTTAAACATAACTTGAAACCCTAAAGATCTCTTACATGGCCGAAACCCCTATTGTTCATGGAAACCCTAGTTTTATTCACATGGAGAAACTAACTCATATAAAACTTTATCATGCATCCTTTACAACCATAGCATGCTCAAAAACATCACTTTGAAGCCCTAACATATGCTAGCCGAAAACTTAAAAATTTACAATATGAAGTCCTAAACTTTAACCACATGGTAAACAACCAAGTTCTTACTTAAACATCTTCATGAATCATATAGAACAAAACTTATTCAAAACATGCTTTTAAAACCTAACTTAACCACCATGGCCGAAACTCAAGAACAAGATTTCTTCATGCTTTTAACACATAAACTTTAGAAACACTAAGAAATCATGAAACCATCAAGGAGCTATTATGTTGCAAGGTGAGGGGTTATTCAGATCCTTGACGGACGCTACAGTTTGCTTTCATTCATTCATACTAATAATCACATATAAAAATCCCAAAAATTTGTAGCGGAAAAATATAAAATATCGATCGAAATAGGGAATTCATATATGATAAATAAAAAACATCATATGCATGCATTGTCTAGATTTTTAAGTTCTACTTCAACCATCATAGCATAGCAAGTCTTAAACCAACCAGTTAATAATCCAAACATCCAACATGCAAATATTACAATTTCATATTCCTGTCACGGCACTACCACACACATCATATATCAGCCTTGTCCTGCTGCCTCCCATTGCTTAATGACTTCGGTTTGGCTCTGCAACATAAGAAAGAAAACTATAAGCACGAGGCTTAGTAAGCTCCTTTCCTACTCACCAAAAACCAATCGTCACTTCAAGCATAACATTTACATCATATGATAAACACATAAGCATATTAAAGCACATTAGCACATTAGCATTTAGCACATTAGCACATTAACATTCCTTCACCTTAACATTGAAATCATATGCATATAAAATGATGAAAATGCCTTTGAAAACTTATTATCATAATAGATAAACATAATCATCATCATCATTCTTTGGGGTCCCCGGCTTGTACCCATTCATTCATTTGCGCGCCATTCCTTCAAGTAGTACGAGATAGCTAGTCTCGACTACTTGGTAACTAGGTCTTCTGTCTTTCGACCTAGGGGCGTTCATTAGGTGCCCATCCCTTGGATCCCTTTCGGGTTCCGGTACAAGCCATTCATTAAAGTAAAATAATGTACATGCTTTCATTTCCTTTTCATCATGAATGTTCCTTATCATTTCATCTTTCATCATCCATTTAACATGGTGAACATTCAGACATCATTTCATGCAGCATGTTATAACATAACATGATCTCATTTCATAACATTAGCATGAAATAAACATATATCATGGATAACATTATTGAAACCCTTGTTTGACCTAAACCCTAACCTTTCCTTAGGGTTAAGCAAAACTTATAGGTTTCTTTTCCTTAGGGTCTTGTCATTCTTACTACATGAAACTTAACAAGTTTAATCATAGTTATCCATTTCATGGTTGATCACATAAGAAACCCTAGACCCAACCAAAACCCTAATTTCTTAAGGTTGGTCGAATCATCTTAGAGTCCCCTTTAGATTCTTAATCCTATCATGAAACCCTAATCCATTTTATCATCATAGGAGAACATCAAATGATATGTAAACCTATTAACTAGATTTAACACATCACTTGAGCTCCCTACATGGTTTGGCCGAAACCTCATGGCTTTGAAACCCTAGGTTAGGCTTAACCACTTGATACCCTAAGTCTTGTTAAAGTTTCTCTAATCCTTTAAAACCATTTGTTAGGGTTAGAACATCACTTAAGCCTCTTGTTTTAAGGTTGGCCGAAACCCCCATTTGACATGAACCCATTGATTTGTTTTAGATCTAACCACATGAGACCTTAAACCATAATAGGAATTTATTACATAGCATTTGCAACCTTAGTTAGGTTTGAAACCTAACCTAATTCCCTTTAATCTTGATCTGGCCGCTACAGTTCTTACATTCATTCATTCTTTCATTCAAGTACTATCATATATAAAAAAAAAACTTAAACTAAACTAAACATGCAGCGGAACATACTACTAATCTAAAACAGATTCATATATGATAGCAGTGTAATAATAAACAATACCAACTAACAGAATAATAGAACCAACCTAAGTTGTATGGCAGATACTAGGTCATACAGTTCTAAACAGGATAATTAACACATGATATTAAAACATCGTTCAACATGAAATAAACATTGGTTTCATGGCCAAGGCATAATCAAGTCACCCCACACACATCTTCACTGCCCTGTCCTGCTGCCTCCCATTTGTTCAGTACCTGTTAACTGGATCTGCAATATAAGAAAAGTATCTATAAGCATAAAGCTTAGTAAGTTCCTTTCCTACTCACAAAATCCTTCGTTACGTAAAAGCATAAACATACATACATGTCCATATTTCCTAAACAGGTATAATCAATCATTGACATCTTCATCATATGCATGAAACATAGAAATCATTTTTCCCTTTTGAAAAAAAATATTATCTTAATAGATAAACATAATCATCAACATCTTTGGGGATCCCTGGCTTGTACCCATTCATTTCTTTTGCGCGCAC
Organism: Curcuma longa; assembly: GCF_044706935.1. Lineage (NCBI taxonomy): Eukaryota > Viridiplantae > Streptophyta > Magnoliopsida > Zingiberales > Zingiberaceae > Curcuma > Curcuma longa. The sequence continues at coordinate 729,662 of NC_133870.1, read as the reverse complement.
ATACCAAGTAGTACGAGGTAGCTAATCCCGACTACACGGTTACTAGGTCTTCTCAGATGTCCTTCGACCTAGGGGCAACTTTTGGAGCCCATCCCTGGAATCCCTTTCGGGTTCCGGTACAAGCCATTCATTCAAAGTAAAATACTTGTTATGCATTCCTTTCCATGAACATCCTTGTCATTCAATCCATTCATCATAACATTGTACATAACATACTGCTTAACAGTGTTTACACCTTAACTTTAGGTTTGGTTGTACTTTCTTCATCAGACTTAACTTTATTACTTTTAACCTGACCACATTAGGAGATTTATATCCCTATCACTGATCGGAAGATCAAGTAATAGCCTTAAATCGATCCAAGGTCGGTTCTGTTGCAAATTCTCGTCACAGTAGCGTCTGTAATCGATCAACCGATCGATTACAGGGGCTTAATCGATCAGAAGATCGATTACCCCTTTCGGTGTTCACAGTACGTGCGGTAATCGATTAACCAATCGATTACAGCCTCGTAATCGATCAACCGATCGATTACGGCCTCTTAATCGATCGGGTGATCGATTAAGAGTCGCGATTTTTGTTTCTCTTTAAAGCGTGTAATCGATCAACCGATCGATTACACTTAATGGTAATCGACCAACAGGTCGATTACCAGTGTTTTTGTTCTCGGTTAAGTTCTGTCTAACGAACAATTAAAACAATACAAACCCTATCTTAATTCTTTTGTTCTTGACGAATCCTAACATGAAAATTTCTAGGTTTTTACGGAAGTCCTAATCTAGAAGATTGGGCAAGGGAAGTCCTGGTGAGTGAAGTTGAGCAAGGGAAAGTCCTAGTTGTAGGCTAGGTAAAGGGAAGGCTTGATTTAGAGGATCAGGCAGAATCTTGCAAGGGAGCCAAAGTCACCAGTGAAGTCTGAGCCTGGCAGGAGGACCACGCCGCAGCAAAAGTCTGGGCTTAGTCAGGAGGACCAAGTTGCAGTAAGTCTGGGCTTGGTCAGGAGGACCAAAGTTACAGCAGAAGACTGGACTGATCAGGAGGATCAGTTGCAGCACAAATCCTGGGGGGTGAGGACAGAGCCGAAGCAAAAGTCCAACAAGTCTTGAGGACTTAGTTGGCATAAATTCTCCAGAGTGGAGTGGGTTAGACTAATCCAATATTTCTATAGAAATCTGAAGTTAGACCCACAGATAAGGTTAGGTTGTCTTGTTTGCTTGTATGCTTGTTTTGCAGGGACCAGAAGCTGGAAGCAAGAGCAAAGGTGAAGTAAACCAAGGCAATTGAACCAAGTCAGCTCAACTGAGTCAACTCAGATGAAGGCTTACGTCGACTCCAGCTGATTCAGTCGAAATCTTGAAGTCAGCGCATCGGTTTTCTGTTCAGTCGGCATAGAGTCGACTCAGGTAAGGTTTTAGGTCGACTCAGGCTGATTCAGAGTCAAAAGTTATCGCAGTTGAAGCCACAGCAATTGGAGTCGACTCAGGAGGAAACTAGAGTCGACTCAGAGAGGATAACGAGCGGAAGCGATAAAAGTTAATCTGCCACGTCGGCTGGAGTCGACTCAGATGGAGAGTTGAGTCGACTCAGGACCAGTATAAAAGAAGCCTTCGACTAGCAGCTCATAACACAATTTCATACGTCCACCTTTACGACAAGAGTCGCTACCGAACGCAACAGAGGCCAACTGCTTGCAACCGAGGAAGATCCAGGAGGAGTGTGCAGCGCTCATGACTTCCGAATCGGCTAAGTGCTTGAAAATTGAACGAATTTTCATCGCCAATTGGCGACGAACTTTATTCGTCGCCAATTGGCGATGAATAACTGATTCGTCGCCAATTGGCGATGAATTCTACGATGAATCTGATTTTTCTTCACAAAATTTTATGACAAAAATTGATTTTTCATTGCTAATTTTTGCGATGACTTATTTGCAATGAATTTTTATTTGTTGTTAATTTCGTCGCAAAGTCGTTTGCGATGAATTTTTTGGAAAAATCAGTCACAAAGTTCGTCGCAAAACTGATATTTTTTTGTAGTGACCCACGAAAGGGGTGAAGAGGTTCGGACTGAAGGGAAAGTTGGCTCCACGCTACATTGGTCCCTTTGAGATACTAGAGCGGATTGGCGAGGTGACATACCACCTGGCATTACCGCCGACACTTGCTAGTGTTCATAACGTATTTCATATTTCTATACTGTGGAAATATGTACCTCATCCTTCGCATGTGTTGAAGGAAGTACTTGTTCCTCTCTAGCTAGACGCGACTTATGAGGAAATTCTTGTGCGGATTCTTGGCCATAGGGAGCGAAAGTTGCGGAACAAAACCATTCGACTTGTAAAAGTAGGATGACAGCATCATTCAGATGAGGAAGCTACATGGGAGCTAGAGGATATTATCTGAGCTCGATATCCCCATCTATTTGCTTGAGCTATGATTTTAATTTTATTAGTATTTTTGCATTGTAGTATGAAGTTAACAAATTTGGGGATCAAATTTTTGTTAGTGGGGAGAATGTAAAATACTAAACATTTAGGGGTAATTTGAAAATAAATTAACCCTAATTAAAAGTTAATTCCCAACCTAATTACATAGCTAATTAAATGAATCCTAATAATCCTAATAACAAGCCCAATTAAGAACTCCATTTATAAAGCCCAATTAGCCTTAATTTCAGCCCATTTACTATAATAGGTTATAGGGTTATTGGTTGAGTTTGGATCCGAAAGCTTGATCTGCCCGATAAGAAAGCCTTAAGCCACGACTCCTCCATTTCTCTTCCGTGATTCTTTCCCCTGTTTCATCGCGGTGTCCTCTATTCTTCCTCCTCGGCTCCCGATCAAGCGTCCACAAGCAAGAGCAGCCGGTGCCGATGAAGATAAGGGTTACCGGTGACCAGAGGCGTTGGTACTTGGTTCATATTCTTGCCGAGGGGTTGTATTCTACTGGGTGGTCGGCGATCGGCGAGCATCAACAGAGAAGAAGAAGATGAAGGAGGAAATCGATAAGTTTGGATTTCAGAAGATTTGTTGGATTTCTTTTAAGAATTTCTTTAGATTATTCGGTTCTTCACTGCTTGATTTGGAATCGAATTGTGGAGGGGATCTTGTTGAAGAGCTTGAATCCGATTGGGCGGCGGCATTGAGGAAGTGAATCCAAGGCTTGGATTGCTATGTTTCGATAAGTTAAGCTGAGATCTCTCCTATTCTAGGGTTCTTGAGTTTAGATCTGTGGTTTCTGGGGGTTTCAGAGTTTGGATCTTGGGTGGGGGCTATCCTTGAGTTTCGACCGAAAGGAGAAGAAGAAGGAGAAGTCAATTAGGGCACGGTTGGAGCTGGTTTGAGGTGAGTTTATTTTCTTGATTTCAATAGGTTTGATGGTGAATATTTGTAAATTAGTTGGTGATCAATACTTGCTCCATTTGGTAGGTTTCTTCTAGATTGGCAGAGAGGAAGGGAGAAGTGAAATCAGAGCCTAGATCTATAATTTTTAGGGTTGATTGGGATTGATCTTGGAGGTAAGATCTTGGTTCCATGTTGATTTAATTCTTGATTAGTTTTAGTATTGATCTTGTTTACTGTTGGATTAGGGTAGTTTTTCTTTTACTGCTGATTGGTTTGTTAGGATTAAGATCAGTATTATGAATGTAATGTTTAGTGTGGTTAGGATGTTGGATGAATAGGATCTGTTTTGTTTTAGTTGTGGAATCTTAAACTAGTGTTTGATCTAGTTTTATTGCTATGATCAAGATTTTATTTATTAGGGTGAATTGATGTTGAATCGGTCGATTGTTGGCAAATTCTTTGAAACCGAGTCTTGAAGGATTGGTTCTTTACTGTTCTTCTGGAGTTGGTTTTTTAGAAATTTATCTAATCAATTAGGATTAGGTTTTAAATTAGTGAGGTTGGAACTAGGTCTAATCCAAATGGATTGATCTGTTTCAAACCATACTTATAATTATAAACCTAATCAGGTAAGATTAACCTAATGTGGGTTTAACTTGGGTTGATTTAAGTATGAAATTAATTATATTAATTAGTTAATACAATTAATTAATTAATTAGTTAATTCATGTTAATAACAACCCACTAATTAGATTAGTCTAACCTAAGTTGAGTTAATTAAATAGAATTAAACAAACTCTATATTGATTAGAATTTCTTGGTTATGTTCTGGCATTTAGGGATATTATCATGGTATTTATAGGACCTTGAGTGATCCGTGGAGTTTGATATTGGTGCAAGATGCACTAAGATCTTGTCTAGAGTTTCGATGTTTGACAATACACCTAGGTCTGGTCAGTTTGACCAAGGGGTTGATCCAAACAGGACTTGATGTTTGGATGTGTGGAAGTGAGTGCAGTCTAGTCAGATGACTAGCGAGAAGTCCTAGTCGGTTAGACTAGGCAGTGGAAGTCCTAATCTGGATGATCGGGCAAGGGAAGTCCTGGTAAGTGAAGCTAGGCAAGAGAAAGTCCTAGTTGTAGGCTAGGCAAAGGGAAAGTCCTGGTTTGGAGGATCAGGCAGAAGTCTTGGCATAGTCGAAGCACTAGGTGAAGTCTGGGCTAGTCTAGAGGACCGAGTCACAGCAGAAGTCTGGGCTGGTCTGGGTGACCGAGTCACAACAGAAGTCTGGGCTGATCTAGAGGATCGAGTCGCAGTAGAAGTCTGGGTTGGTTAGAGAGAACCGAACCACAACACAAATCCTAGGGGCTGAGGACAGAGCCAAGCAAAAGTCCAACAAGTCATGAGGACTTGGTTGGCAAAGGTAAATTCTCCAGAGTGAAGTGGGTTAGGACGCGTTCCAGGAGTGGAACAGTAGGCGTCAGACTAACCTAGAATTTCGGTAGAAATTCGAAGTTAGACCCACAAGGTAAGGCTTAGGATTATTTGCATATTTGTCTTGCAGGAACCAGAAGATGGACCTATAACTCCAATCGACTGGAAAGTGGATAAACGAGCGGAAAGAAGGTTTATCTACCACGTCGACTGGAGTCGACTCAGATCAGCCTGGAGTCGACTCAGGAGCAGTATAAAAGGGGGTGAACGTGCAGAAACAAGATCATTCAAGCCATAAACTTCCCTCTTCATATAGAAGTATTTTGGAACGCGAACGAGGCTAGACACGTGCAACCGGGGAAGATCCAGGAGGAGTGCGCGACGCTCAAGACTTCTAGATCGGATAAGTGTTTGATTTTCTTTATTATTGTATTTACTTTCAGTCATTATTCTTGTTATAATTTATGAACTGTAAGATGGGTTTCTCCGCCTCCGAACAAGGTTCGGAAAGGAGACCACTAGTGGACGGGCACCTCCCGTACTAAGGCCTTGGACATACTAACCCTGGGGGGTTAGTAACCAAGTAAATCTGCTTGTCTTTTGTGTTTATTTTTAATATTCCGCTGCTTAGTTTTTGATAGAATCGAACGAAGAAAAAAGCGACAATGCGCTATTCACCCCCCCTCTAGCGCGTACACGATCCTATATTTGATACTATACGAGGATATATTTCTAGGGGTTCTATTAAATTTACTTACGATACATCAGGTGGATAATTTACTGTATTTGGTCAATACAATTCCTTTCTATTCTAGTGCATGTTTTATTCTCTATTATTGTTGAGTAGTCTCTTGATCACTTTCCTATTCTTAAATGTGGATTAGATACTTATTATACTCATGTTTATACCATGCTTGTCCTTATTCCTGTTGATCTTGGATTATCAATTTGGTTGTATGAATCCTTTGACCTATGGGTTATTGTTCTTATCCTTGCTTACGTCATTTGTGATCATTATTGGTTATAGTTCTTTTCTTATGATACCTGTGATTATTAGGGCTTTATACCTACGCATGTTGATTAGCATGGTAGAGGTAGATATGTGATTTGATCATCGCATCATGATGCATGATAACGATTGTAAATCTCAATGTTGTGGGTTTATCGTTCTGGTAGTTGGCCTTTAGTGGTATTTCTATATAGGTGGTTATTATACCCTATTTCCATCATGGTGATGGTGGTTGTGTGGCAGTGTACGCAGCCAAGTCGACGATCTGACCTTGACACCGATTAGGGGTGGTACTCAGAGAGTATAGGGTTGATACTCGGGGATGAGTATTAGAGGATAGATATTGGCCATAGGATGTACGTAGCTATATATGGCTACCTACTTTGGGTCACCAGACTACTTTACTGTAGGGCTGGAGGTATGGCCATTTGGATGTCGGACACCCTCAGACTCATATATATACATGAATGCTGTAGCGAGTGTAGGCAGTTGCATCATGCATATGCGCATCTTGTGCATGATATATATGTATTGGACTGCACTTATACTGCATTTTAATTGTCTACTTGATTGACTCTTGATTGTTGCATTATGTGTGACTTGTCATTTATATGGCTCATTGTACTCCATGAGATCCATGTTAGTTGTATTTACCTGCAGAGATATTATTGATTACTTGTTGATTTCCTGTATCTATCTGTACTCATTTTGTTCATGCATTGTCCTTTCTTATTATCCATTGAGTATTTTTATACTCACCAATTGGACTTTGAGATTTTTCTGTCTTCCTAGATATCAGGTTGGAGCTTACAGATGAGGCCAGAGATCTGCCAGTCATGCCGTCTCACAGCGAGGACTTCATATGTGTCTTGGGTGGTTGTATGTGTTGTGTGTGTGGATTGTGATGTGGCATCCTGTGTGTAGTTTGTCTACTTTTTGTAGTTTTGGATTTCTATTTCCTATCCGTGATTTTATCGTTGTATTCCTTTACGTTTCTACATACATAACTTCAGACTTTCGTTACTTTATGAGTTTATTCATTAATAGTTGTGTAGAATTAGAATTTCTATATTATGCATGTGTAGGATGTGTAAGTGGTCGTGTGGGTCACCTTTACTTTTTGTGTAGTTATATAAATCCATATTTTGTAATATGGATAGGCCGTGTGGGCGTTATTACATGTTTGTATTCAGGGAATTGTCATGGATACTTGGGAGATGCTGTCAAAATTTTTTGAACGGCTATCTCTCAGGTCGTGACAAATTAATCTCATTTATTTTACGAATTCACTACAAAAATACATCTCTTTTGCGATGAATTTTGCGACGAAAAAATAAAAAATTTTCGTCGCAAAATAGTTTTGCGACGAATTTTGCGACGAAAATTTTTCGTTGCCAAAAAAGCCCGTCGCAACGTGTGGCGACGAAAAATTAAAAATTCGTTGCAAATATTGCGATGAAATTTCAATTCGTCGCCAAATTCGTCGCAAATATTTGCGACAAAATAGGTTTTTCGTCCTAAAATTTGGCGACAAAAATGATTTTTCGTCGCCAATTTTGGGACGAAAATATTTTTTCGTCGCCAAATTTTGGGACGAAAAACCAATTTCATCGCCAACGTGGACGAGTAATTAAAATTGGCGACGAGATGTTAGGCAAAATTAGTGATGAAACAGAAATTTCGTCGCCAAATTGGCGATGAAACAGGAATTTCGTCGCCAATTTGGCGACGAAAAACGTTTTCATCGCCAATTTGCAACGAAAACTTTGATTTCATTGCCAAATTGGCGATGAAAATCTTGTTTCGTCGCCAATATTACGATACAACAGTATAATTTCGATATATTTGCGACGAAACCAACTCGCAAAATTCATCGCAAATCAAAAAAAAATTTCACAGCTTCAATCTGTTTCTTCGAAATATGAATCCTGTTTACATATCAACATACTATACAATCACATTCACACATCAAATCATATAATCCATACACATCCTAATTACACATCCTACATCACATATAAACACATCCTAATCACATCCATAAACACATCCTAATGATCAAATAAACACATCCTAACACATAAGAAAACATTAATTCAAATGTATACAAACTACATAAACATAACATCCAAATATACATAACTCCAAACTCCAAATGTATCAAACAATCCAAACATCATATCCAAACAAACAACATCCATCCATAATAAAATACATAAATAAAAAGTATCCAAATGACCAGAAAAAAAAAATATCACCGTCCACGGCATCGGCCTCGGGTAATACTTTCTGCGTCACTCTCTTCTTCATCATAATTTCTTTTTCTTTTCCTACATCAGAAAATAAAAATATTATAACATTATTTTGTACAAATAAAGTATAATATGTAAAAATTTACCTCTTCGCCATCCTTGGTTTCATCAACCCTGTTCGAAATAAAATAACAATATTAATCAGTAAAAAATAAAAGAGTTACAAATAGGAAAAAATAAAAGCAATACTAATTGTGAAAAAAATTATATTGATACACAACTAGGCTATGAAGAATCGTCGTCGTCACCGTCATCACCACCGTCATCACCGGGAACTGGAGGAGGAAGCTGACTCGGAGCGGAGCCTAACTGAAGATGGTGCATAATCCAATCCTGCTGTCTGCGCATTTCTCTCATTTCTTCATCTCTTTGCAAAATTATTCCTTTTAAATGAGAGACTTCTTCAGTTAGGCTGTCTATTTGTGCCCTCATTGCTGGTTGGGTGGAAGAAGATGTGGCAGGAACTCGATGAGTTCTGCTCAGAGAACTCATTCCCAATATCCTCCCCCCTTTGATCCTCCACTCGCCTCCAACCAGATACTCAGGTCATTTCCAACGGAGGGCTCAGATCCATCAGCATTATCACTAGCACTTGAACTTCTCTGTGCTAGCTCGAGCTCATCATATTTTTCCTGTATTGAAATATAAATACATTTAATAAGTTAGAAGATACATAACTATTAAAATTCAATTAAGTTAAATATTAAAATTTAAACCTTCATAGCTCTAGCTCTCTCCCCGCTCCAAGTCTTATCTTTTTTTTGAAAAGTGCGGGTAAATGTCTCAATAAAAAGTGGCTCCTTCCCCATCTCCTTAGCCTAAAAAAATATTGTTAGAAATATACTAATAATTTAAATTTAATTAATAATATAGTGTTTATAAGAAATTACTAATCTGCGTGTGTGTTCGTCGATGTTGATGGAGCCTCCCGCATATGTAGCAGATGAGTCACCAGAATTAAATGTTTGATTTGCTTTGTTCTGGTGACTTCTTTGTTTACTTTCCTCGGTTTCCAAACACCGAGGATCCTCGTCCAGTTTTCATCGGTGATGCACGCTGGTTTTTTGCTTCTGGTCTTGGCATGATTTAGAGTATGCCGAATATGATCCCCATATTTTTTTAAAAAAAATCCGCTTTATTTCCATTTCTTCTGATGGATCCCAAGTAAATGCTCGCTAAAATAAAAAAAATAACAAATGATTAGATATATTCAATTTAATTTGATATATCAATTAAATTAAGAAAATATATACCTTAAATTCATTCCACCATAAATCTTTTGTGGGTGATGGAGTGCTAGTGTAAGTCATAAGAAGCCCCTCCCCAATGGTTATTCACGATTTTATTAATTTCACGAATAATTGATACAGAATTTTGAAATCTATACAAAAATTTCAAACAAACATTAATTAGTAACCTAAAAAAAATAAAATCTGAATATAAAAAAAATGATAAATACTTACGAATCGCCCTGAGGGACTATAAACTCCCGAGTCTTCTGCATCTCAGTAGCGGACTGTCTGGGAGAAGGGTCTGGAGACTGTAACGGCGACGACTGTGGTGGCGAAGGTGCATGCGAAGGTCCTGCAGCGCCAGGTGGTGAAGGAGACTGGCAGGTGCTGAAGGAGACTGGCCAGGTGCTGAAGGTCCTGACTGGCCAGGTGCTGAAGCAGACTGGCCAGGAGTACTCCGTCTATGACCACCTCTGCGAAACTGTCAAACAAAATTGTTATGAGATAAAATAATAAATATTCATTACATAAAGAGGAATATGAAAAAACTTACCATATGTGCTACGTACGAGATAAGCAGGTGTAAAACAGAATATGCAAATAATATCACCTGTAATAACATATAAGAAAAAATACAGTGCATCAACAGTTAATTACAAATATTTAACAATACGACAGTATATAAACAAGTAAATAAGCAACAAGTTATATAAATATGCAGAATAAAACTAAATTACTCATAAAAATTTTCTTACCATTTATAAAAGATCTCATTTTTTATATAATATCAAAGTCCTCATTTTCATTGTCATTATCATCGTCGTCGTCGTCGTCGTCGTCGTCGTCTTCGTCGTCATCGTTGTCGTCGTCTCGTCGTCGTCTTCATTATCATTAATTTCACTTGCATCCACATTTATTACAATTCCGCTGGGATCTCGTAATGTTGAAATAATATGTTCTTCAGTCTCAAATGTGTTTCTAACTTCCTCTTGTTGATATGCAATGTCTTCCCAACGTTCCTCAATTTTTGTCCGTGCTTTAGTTTTACAAACAACCCACCAATCATTTTTGTCACGTCTCAAACTAGGATACGAAGCATAGAATACCTGAATAGCTTGTTGTGCCAACACAAATGGTTCATATCTTTTATAAAATCTCTTATGATTTATTTCAACCAAATTGTAGTGTGGATGCACCTTCATTCCTCTGACAGGGTCAAACCAGCGACACATAAATAAAATAACTCGCATTTCTGGTCCGGGGTATTCTACCTCTATAATTTCATCCAGCAAACCATAAAAATCATTGCTTGCACTGCCTCTATCATTATCTGATGACTGAACACATACCCCACTATTCATTGTACTTTTTCCCATTCCATATTCTTGAGTATGAAAAATATATCCATTTATGAAATATGCTGGCCAAGTGCGTACCAATGCTTTTGGACCCCAAGAAAGATGAAATAGAAATTCCTGCTCAAGGTGAGCTTGATTATCATGAACCTAAAATCAAAAAAATATGTTTAAAAATTTACATATGTATAAATGATAGTACAAGTTTAATGTTAAGGAATGATAAGAGGAATGATAGTTAAATGATAAGGCATGTGAAAAGTATAACCATCGAGGGAAATGAACCGTGCAGGAGCGTTAGGCTTTTGCTTTATTACACCTTAATACTATCCTTAATGCTGTGGTAAATGCACACTACGTTATGTTACCGACCCTTAGGCCTATAAGTAAGAGGGATTGCCTTCTTCTTCTTTTCTTCCTTGTCGAAACTCTGCCGAAGTTGCTGGAGCTTTGAGATTTAGAGGTTGAAGAGGTCACGAAGGTCTATTGGTCAACAGAGGGTCACCTTTCTAGTTAGCACAAGAGCTGTAAGTATCCCCTCCTGCAGCATAATAGCGATCGTTTGTATGTCTGATTGGGTGTTATTGTGCTTCGTGATGTAGTATAATCATCCGTATGATGTCAAGTTAATTGTTATGCCATGTTATTGTTATGTTTATGGTATTACAGTATGGTTACATGTAGAGTTAAGGATGCTACGTTATGTTGTGATCACGTTTAGGTCTAGGTTTAGACGGCTTGAACAAATAGGTTTCGGGATAGTTTGATTATAGTTATAGGGTGTTAATCAATCAAGAGATCGACTAGGGTATATTGTAATCGATCATTGGATCGATTACAGAGACGTATAATCGATCACCCGATCGATTATACGGTTTAATGAGAAACGGAGATCGTCAACGGATCGATCACTGGATCGATTAAAGAGGGTTAATCGATCATTGGATCGATTACCAGGCTTCGGTGAACGGTTTACGTATTGTAATCGATCCTCTGATCGATTAAGAAGGAGTGTAATCGATCCTTTGATCGATTACCAAACCTTCTGTTCAGAAACATGATAATAAAGCTTAATCGATCGTTCGATCGATTCAAAGAGGCTTGATCGATCCTCTGATCGATTAAGACCTTGGTTTAGGTCTCAAATGGTTAAATCACATTATGATGCAAGTTTACAAGGTTAGCCAAACTTAGACTGGTTATAGTAAACCAAAGATATCAAAGATTATGGTAGAGTTAAGAACCTAAGAACCCTAAGAAGATTTTAACCCTAAGAACTTAGGACTTGTTAAAGGTTAGGGTTAATTAAAGTAGAAGTTGAATAACGTTGACCATGATGTTATATCTGGTAAATATGATATCAAATGAAATGAAATGAGATACCATGGCTTTACGAAGGTTCGATCACCTTAAAGGAAGGTTAGGGTTTGGTCGAATCGGTATGACGTATCTCAGGCAAGGATATGTAATGAAGTTATGATAAGATAAGTTATGATATGATATAACATGCTATAGAACATGAAATGAGAATGATGCATGAATGTTCATATGAAATGAAAGGAACATTCATGAAATGAGAATGATGCGTAAATGTTCGCATGAAATGAAAGGAACATTCATGAAAATGAAAAGAAAGCATGTATATCATTATTTTACTTTAATGCATGGCTGGTACCCGACTTCCAAGGTTGTCGTTAAACAAATCCAGGTGACCAATATCTAGACTCTGGGCCTGATATCCAGGTGACCAAGACAGCGATTTTGGGCCTGGTAAGACCCTTTTAGGCTGGTGGTTAGCTACCCCAGTGACTATGAGGGAGCGCGCTTAGGTACCAAGCCAGGGATCCCAAAGAATGATGATGATGAGTATATTGATCTATTATGATAATAAGTTTTAAAGGACATTTCCATCATTTGTATGTCATGACTTTAATACCAAGGATGAAAGTATACTCAAATGTTATACGAATGTTATGTTATATGAATGTCATGCTAATATGATAGGAATGTTATGTTTATGAGGATGTCACGTTTATGTCAATACTATGTTTCATGCTTATGTCAATACTATGTTTATGGAAATGACATGATTATATGTTTTAAGTAACGTTATTGTATATGCGTGTTTATGGCAAGGCAATGCATATCGATATGGTTGGTTTTGTGAGTAGGAAAGGAGCTTACTAAGCATTCGTGCTTATAGACTTACTTTCTTATGTTGCAGATCCATCTAGCAGACAGTGATCCGAGGGAAGTAGCAGGAAAAGGCTAATGGAGATGTGTGTGATGGTGACATGGCTAAGTCTGGGATCAAATATGAATGTTATATTTGCATTCTTTATGTTGGATGTTGGTTGTCAAGATGTTTTACCAACTTAATCACTAAACATTAAATGCATGTTTAATTACCACATATGCAACTATTGCCATGTTATGATTTATGTTTTTCCGCTGCGAAGTTTCGTGGTTTTCGTATGTGGTAACAGTTTAAATGAATGTTAAAGAGTAAACTGTAGCGTCTGTCTAGGCCCACGTAAGGGCGGGCGTTACAGAATGGTATCAGAGCCGTTGCCATCTCATCACACACACATCAAGCCTGTATCCTGCCGCTTCCAAGTAAGAAAACTCATACCTGATTTATTATTAGTAAAGTATGTTATTTGGAATGAGAAAGTTATGAAGAATGAAACTATACATGATGGAAGTATAATGTTACTTTAAAAGAAAAAAAAAAAAAAAAGAGGTTACCTTATGACGAAGAATGTTTTAAATGCATGCATATTGATGGAAACAATAATCCTATGTGCTTATGATAAGGAAATGTGTTAAGAATAAATATGCATGAAAATAGGTAGGAATGATAATCTTACGCTAGCCTTGCATTATGTATGAAGATGAGCATGGCTACAAGCCATATTGACAACATCAATGAGATAATACCGAGTGAAAGTGGAAGTGGTAATTATCTTATGCTAGCTTTGTTATCATATAGGAAGATAAGAATGGCTAGAAGAGGTAACAGAAGGAATGAAACCGTCAATCAGCCGGACCTGACACAGCTGGTGGCTGATCTCCAGCGTCAGATCGCTGAACAACAGCAGACAATCAGTACCCTGATGAATCAGCAAGGAAACGCTGTCCCTTCACCAGCGGTACCGGTAGCACCTCCGATTACGCCCGGACCCTTAGCTGGCCCTGCCTCTGGGATGAGACCGGAAGCTTACTTGATCCAGTGGCAAAGACTGAAGCCAGAGACTTTCTCAGGTGCTGGTGAACCATGGGATGCACAGGCCTGGTTCAAAACTGTAGAAAGTATTGTGGAGCTGCTGGACTGGCCAGAATATGAAAAAGTTAAGTGTGCATCGTTCTGCCTTTCTGGTGATGCTAGAATGTGGTGGGAAAGGGTTAAGTCCAAGAGACTGGTGAACGAGATGAAATGGACAGACTTCGAGTCAGAGTTTTTCGAGGAATTCTTTCATATGCGGGTTACTAATAAGCATTATGATGAGTTCCTGGAATTCCGACAAGGAGAGATGTCAGTTAGCGAGGCGGTCAAGAAGTTCAACCGGCTAGCTCGACTATGTCCTGAGTTGATGAGTACTGAGAAGGAAAAGGTGCGTCTCATGCTGAAGATGTTACGACCTGAGATAGCTTTGAACGTAGCAGGCGGGGTTAATAAACCGCGGACCACGGAAGAGCTGATTAGTAGTGCCTTGGTCACGGAGCACTACTTAAACAATATTAATCAGCAGAAGAAGACGTCAGCTGAAAACCAAAATCCTTCTAACTCAGGAGGTAATAACCGCAAGGACAAGAGGAAATGGAATAGTTCTGAAGATGATTCATCGAACAAAAAGCCTAAGTCTACCCTATGTGAAAAATGTGGGAGACCGCATTATGGAGAATGCCGTATGGGTACGAATAAGTGTTTTATCTGTGGGGTGGAAGGGCATAAGGCTAAAGTCTGCCCTAATAAGTTTCAAGCATCGTCTCAACAGCCTCAGCAGCAAGTGCAATATCAGAAGGCACCTGCTCAACTGCATTACATGCAAGCTGCACTGGAAGGACCTCACATAAATCAAGGAAGGGTAGAGGCTCCTCCAGTTATGACAAATGCTAGGGTGTTCTCGATTACCAAGGAAGATATGGCGAATACTTCAACTGTTGTTCCAGGTCAGATATGTATTTACAATTAGTATAGTACTGCATTATCGGATATAGAGGCAACGTATTCGTTCATTTTAGGTTATATGATGGGAAAATAGACATACTCTCACAAGTAGTAAATGTTAGAAGTCTGGTGGTAGAGTCAATGGTTTGAGGATGATGTGAAACGAGGATATCCGGAATTAGTTAAGTTCGAGGACGAACTTTTCAGAAGGTGGGGAGGATTGTAACACCCGCAATTTTCCTACGATAATTCCTGGATATTTATGAATAATAGCCTGGCCATGAGATCTTTAGTAGAAATACTAAACATGGGCTTAAGCTAAAGGGTTAGAACCCTAAATGAATCAAAAGTAGGATAAGTTCTAATGAGTCTATAAGTTAATGTTGTATGTAGGCTTTGACAAAAGAAAAGAAAAGGAAAGAAAAAGAAGAGGTGCCAAGGATTTGAACCTTGGACCTCATGCAAGGTATGAAGCATGAGTTAGCCATAAGTGCTAGCAATTTAATGTTAAGGAATGATAAGAGGAATGATAGTTAAATGATAAGGCATGTGAAAAGTATAACCATCGAGGGAAATGAACCGTGCAGGAGCGTTAGGCTTTTGCTTTATTACACCTTAATACTATCCTTAATGCTGTGGTAAATGCACACTACGTTATGTTACCGACCCTTAGGCCTATAAGTAAGAGGGATTGCCTTCTTCTTCTTTTCTTCCTTGTCGAAACTCTGCCGAAGTTGCTGGAGCTTTGAGATTTAGAGGTTGAAGAGGTCACGAAGGTCTATTGGTCAACAGAGGGTCACCTTTCTAGTTAGCACAAGAGCTGTAAGTATCCCCTCCTGCAGCATAATAGCGATCGTTTGTATGTCTGATTGGGTGTTATTGTGCTTCGTGATGTAGTATAATCATCCGTATGATGTCAAGTTAATTGTTATGCCATGTTATTGTTATGTTTATGGTATTACAGTATGGTTACATGTAGAGTTAAGGATGCTACGTTATGTTGTGATCACGTTTAGGTCTAGGTTTAGACGGCTTGAACAAATAGGTTTCGGGATAGTTTGATTATAGTTATAGGGTGTTAATCAATCAAGAGATCGACTAGGGTATATTGTAATCGATCATTGGATCGATTACAGAGACGTATAATCGATCACCCGATCGATTATACGGTTTAATGAGAAACGGAGATCGTCAACGGATCGATCACTGGATCGATTAAAGAGGGTTAATCGATCATTGGATCGATTACCAGGCTTCGGTGAACGGTTTACGTATTGTAATCGATCCTCTGATCGATTAAGAAGGAGTGTAATCGATCCTTTGATCGATTACCAAACCTTCTGTTCAGAAACATGATAATAAAGCTTAATCGATCGTTCGATCGATTCAAAGAGGCTTGATCGATCCTCTGATCGATTAAGACCTTGGTTTAGGTCTCAAATGGTTAAATCACATTATGATGCAAGTTTACAAGGTTAGCCAAACTTAGACTGGTTATAGTAAACCAAAGATATCAAAGATTATGGTAGAGTTAAGAACCTAAGAACCCTAAGAAGATTTTAACCCTAAGAACTTAGGACTTGTTAAAGGTTAGGGTTAATTAAAGTAGAAGTTGAATAACGTTGACCATGATGTTATATCTGGTAAATATGATATCAAATGAAATGAAATGAGATACCATGGCTTTACGAAGGTTCGATCACCTTAAAGGAAGGTTAGGGTTTGGTCGAATCGGTATGACGTATCTCAGGCAAGGATATGTAATGAAGTTATGATAAGATAAGTTATGATATGATATAACATGCTATAGAACATGAAATGAGAATGATGCATGAATGTTCATATGAAATGAAAGGAACATTCATGAAATGAGAATGATGCGTAAATGTTCGCATGAAATGAAAGGAACATTCATGAAAATGAAAAGAAAGCATGTATATCATTATTTTACTTTAATGCATGGCTGGTACCCGACTTCCAAGGTTGTCGTTAAACAAATCCAGGTGACCAATATCTAGACTCTGGGCCTGATATCCAGGTGACCAAGACAGCGATTTTGGGCCTGGTAAGACCCTTTTAGGCTGGTGGTTAGCTACCCCAGTGACTATGAGGGAGCGCGCTTAGGTACCAAGCCAGGGATCCCAAAGAATGATGATGATGAGTATATTGATCTATTATGATAATAAGTTTTAAAGGACATTTCCATCATTTGTATGTCATGACTTTAATACCAAGGATGAAAGTATACTCAAATGTTATACGAATGTTATGTTATATGAATGTCATGCTAATATGATAGGAATGTTATGTTTATGAGGATGTCACGTTTATGTCAATACTATGTTTCATGCTTATGTCAATACTATGTTTATGGAAATGACATGATTATATGTTTTAAGTAACGTTATTGTATATGCGTGTTTATGGCAAGGCAATGCATATCGATATGGTTGGTTTTGTGAGTAGGAAAGGAGCTTACTAAGCATTCGTGCTTATAGACTTACTTTCTTATGTTGCAGATCCATCTAGCAGACAGTGATCCGAGGGAAGTAGCAGGAAAAGGCTAATGGAGATGTGTGTGATGGTGACATGGCTAAGTCTGGGATCAAATATGAATGTTATATTTGCATTCTTTATGTTGGATGTTGGTTGTCAAGATGTTTTACCAACTTAATCACTAAACACTAAATGCATGTTTAATTACCACATATGCAACTATTGCCATGTTATGATTTATGTTTTTCCGCTGCGAAGTTTCGTGGTTTTCGTATGTGGTAACAGTTTAAATGAATGTTAAAGAGTAAACTGTAGCGTCTGTCTAGGCCCACGTAAGGGCGGGCGTTACATTTGGCCCCAGTCGGCTGCAGCTACAGTGCCAGTCGACTGATGCTTCTGAGTTCGCTTGTGTGTGCTTCTGATCAACCACCAGTTGACTACTGGCAGGGCCAGTCGACTGGTCAAGCTGAAAACTTCCCCTTTCAGCTTCTTCTTCACCCGCTTAGCCTTGACGCAAGCCTTCAAACGCCTTCCACAAGCCTCGTGCCCTTCCTTGCACTAGCTTGAGACGTTTCCCTCGGCTTCGTCATGCTAAGTCTTCCTTTGCCAAGAGGCCTCGCCTCCGGGACTTCATCCTTTGCCAAGAGGCCTCGCCTCCGGGACTTCATCCTTTGCTAAGAGGCCGCGCCTCCGGGACTTCATCCTTTGCCAAGAGACCTCGCCTCCGGGACTTCATCCTTTGCCAAGAGGCCGCGCCTCCGGGACTTCACCAAACGCCAAGACTCCATTCCTGGACTTTCTTGTGAACTCAAGTCACACATGTTAGATCATAAACATTGCCTAACTTAAACTCACTTTGCCAAACATTAAAATCCAAATCACTTGGGGCAAGATTGCACTAACAATCTCCCCCTTTTTGATGTTTGACAAAAATTAGTTAAGTTAGGTCTTTAATATAGCATGTATAACATCACAATAAATATTTTCAGTGATAATGCTTTAATCAGAATTAATAAGCATGAATAACCACCATGAAAGCTAAGCATGAATAAATAAATATGAATAACCATCATAAAAGTCTAACTTTACCAATTCATTCTCCCCCTTTTTGACATACAGCAAAAAGCAATCATAATTAACAGGAAAAATAAAACCAGGTAAAAAGAATCTCAATAGGTAGTATTTATCATGATAGTATTGGTATTTTCTCCTCCTTATCACATACTCCTCCTTTGTTCAAGCACCAACAATATGGTTTATAAGTCTAATCATATCTTTGAACAATGAATAGAGTAAACATTGACTAATAGGTGGCAAAGTAGTATTTCAATGAAAATTCTGTAAAAAAAACCTTGAAAACAGAGGCAGCAGTCGACTGGCCTCTGCCGCAGTCGACTGATGTCTGAATTTTCTATTTTTCAGAACCAATTTCGAAAAAACATAACTAATTCAGTTTTATTCAAAAAATTTTGAATTTTGACACTATGATTAATCAACCCATAAGTAATTAGAGAGAAATAGTTTTAAAGGATTTTCATCATTAAAATACCATATTGATACTATGTATCATAAGTTGAGTATTTGAGTCAATATGTCAAAGTTGAAAGAACTTATAGATTTCAAACAGCTATATATATCTTAGAATGTAGATGACATAATAATAAACATGTTGAAACACGTAAATCATAATTCCATTCCTCCATTTTGTAAATGAAACTCCCCCTAAATACCATGCATATCAAGCAATTCATCAATCTAAAAGGAAACCAATAAGGAAGAAATAAAAAGATTGATTTAACAATCCAAGAAGGAGCATAACATGTTAAACTTATCAAAATTTTGCATAAGCTCCCTCTGAAATCATACACCTTTATGCACCAACAATTTTGCATAAGCTCCCTCTGAAATGTTAGGTTTAGACCAGTCCAATTGACCAATAATGTAATTCTAGGGCATACATCAAGAGTTTGATGTCAAAGAATGGTCAATTTCCAAGGAACAGGTCAAAAATACAATAAAACAGAGACATCAGTTGACTGGTATCTGCATCAGTCGACTGATGACTGTAAAGCATGATTCTTCAGCACAACTTCAAAAATTCATAACTAATTCAATTTTTATCAAAAAATTATAAAATCTGACATTGTAATTTCTTAACTCATTTGTCATTAGGGAAAATTAGTTTCATAAATTTTGCATCATTAAAATGTTGTTTTGATACAATGTATCAAAAACTTGAAACTTTAAGTTTCTTATGATCAAGGTATCAACAATAAACATGAATAGATATGCTCACCAATTAAAGGGCCTAGGATGTGTAATATCCTACAAGAAATGTCATGAATTCTTAATTATTGAGATTTGCTAATGTGTTCTTGAGAAAAATTATTGTAGCCTAAAACACTCCCCCTAAATCCATGCAAGAGTTTCAAAATTTTATTTTCAATCTAAAACTCCCTCTTTATCCATGCAAGAGTTTCAAATTTTCATTTTCAATCTAAAACTCCCCGTTTATCCATGTAGGAGTTTCATTTTCAGTTTAAATACTCCCCCTTAATTCATCACATTCTCTTAGAAATTACCTAACAAAAGTATGATTAAACAACACAAAAGCAAAAGCATAAAACTACCACAAACACTTAACATGATGTATCATCATTCTTAAAACAAGTAGTGTAAAGCTTCTAGAATCAATGAATATTCTTACATCACTTATCCAGCTTTGGAAGGTGATTTTGAGCTCATGTCTGGTTTTATTCATCTGCTTCCAAAGTTTCAGGGTTTACCAGGGGAAGATCCTACTCAGAACTTACATGAGTTCCATATGGTTTGCTCCACTATAAAGCCATATGACATTTCTGAGTGTGATATTAAGTTGAGGGCTTTTCCATTTTCTTTGACTGG
This sequence comes from Curcuma longa, assembly GCF_044706935.1. NCBI lineage: Eukaryota > Viridiplantae > Streptophyta > Magnoliopsida > Zingiberales > Zingiberaceae > Curcuma > Curcuma longa. Next base: position 709,406 of record NC_133870.1, on the reverse strand, counting down.
ATCAGCGAAAGAATGGTTGTATTATCTTCCAGCTGGATACATTACTAATTGGATTGATATGAAAAAGGCATTTTTATAGAAATTCGTTTTGAGGTATAGAAAAATGCATTTATCAACAACAATCTTCCCAACAACCTCAACATTCAAATCAACCCCATTTCCAAAATTTTCAATAACAATTTCAACCTGAAAATCAGAATTTTCAGAGTGGGCAGTTTCAACAAGGTTTCTAACAGCAGTCCAATCAATTTCAGCAACCAAACAATCATTCCAACACCCAAATCAAGCATTTCAACAACCGTATCAACAACAACAAAGTTTTCAACAACCCTACAACAATTTTCAGCCTCAATTTCATCATTCACAGCATCAAAATAGTTCATTTCAGCAAGCATAATTTCAGCCTTCAAACCAGGGTTTTTCACAGCTTGATGGTGGTTTCCAACAACCCATAAATCAAAGTTTTCAAGGCACAAATTTCAGCAACCTCCTTCGAACTTTCAAGCAAGTTTTCAACATCAAAATTCATCATTCAAGCCCAAAATCAATGCCAACCACCACTTTCTCAAAGTGGACAGATTTATATTCAAAATTAGCAGCCCCATCAATTTCAACCTCAATAAAAATCCAACGCAAATCAAGAGAATTTTGGGAGTTGTAGTGGGCTTGTTCAACAACAACAAAGACTTGAGGAGACGATGCAACAAATCATTCAAGAACAACTAATCTTGCTACAACAACAAAGTTAGAAAAATGAATATGCTTTTCAAAACCTTGAAAGACAAGTTGGACCATTCCACTCTTTTCTTGAAATTTCTTTTGTCTTGAATTTTTCTTTCTACATTTTCTAATTCCTTTGCCTCAGTTATTGCTTCCTTACATTTTCAATAAACCCTAATAGGTGTGGATTCCAAATCAAGAATGGTGGTGGAGAGTAGAGAACAAGCAAGTTTATGGTAGTGCATGAACTTGAGTTGCTTGAGTGAGCTCCATTTCACATTGATCATGAATTAGAATTTAAGATGAGAGCTACTGAATTTATTTATCAAAAATAACCTCATGAGATTTAGTGTGATACATTTATCTCAATTAATCATGAAGGGTGAAACTTGCTATGTAGTGAACCAAGTACAGGAGTCTAGTCCATGAGCTTAAATTTTTGAGACTCTACAACTTTAGGTAATTCTCTTTTAATTATTTCTAATTATGATTGAGAATAATCTAGGGGGTACAAGGGTAGTTGAGTTTCTTAGTTTTATTTTGTTGACTGGAGCGAGACGCACAAGGGAAAGTGTGGGGAAATTTGATGAGTTAGGATTTTTATGCACTTTATTGATTTAATTTTAGGTTCTTGCATGAAAATAAATTATTTAATGATTTAATTTGATTATATTTATGATATGATGCATAATTGGATGGTTGATGATAATTTCTGTGATTTAATGGCTAATTTTGCATTAATTAAATTTGATTGATTGTAGGGCTCAAATTGAACCTAGATCGAGCTCAACCATGATCGAATCGAGCCAAGATTGACCCAATTGATCGATCCAACTTCATGAATCAAGACTCAAGTATGATTATGATGGAACCCATGCGAACCGGAGCTAATTTGGAGCTAAATTGAGTGAATTTGGTTGAAACGGGCTAACTCGGACTCAAGTCAGGCTAACTAAACCCGCTGCTACAGTACCCTAGCTTTAACGAGAAAGTTGCAGTGCTGAAAATCACGGTTACTGTAGCGGGGTTACTGTAGCAGTTCCGTCTTCCTTGGTTTCCTTCATTTTTTTCTCAATTTTTTTTCATCGAAAGCTCGGATTTCTTCATCCCAATTCAATCCTCGGATTCCAGAGAGCAACCACGACCCTAGTTTGGCAGCAATTGATGGTGATTTCGTCCGATGGGGGTTTCACCGGAGGAGTCTGTTCCGCCACAAATTCCAGCTGGTTTCCTTGGATTTAATTTACCGAAGCATTCAAGAACATTAGGAGGGGTTCTCCGAAGGTTTTTGATGGTTCCTGAACTTCAATGTGCAAACAATTCAAGGGATTTTCAGTTGGAACCTTAAATCTTTATTTCGGCTCTGATCGACGTGTTTCTGAGGGTTTCAGAGCTGCATTGATCGGGAGTTGAATCAAAGCAGTTCGAGCTTGGTTCGTGAGAAGCTAATCTAGGATTTCTGTTCTCTTGATTGGTTCTTGTGTGACAGCAAGAAGAAATCAGTTGAGGGAAGAATCCGAGCTGCCGTTTTATCCCTATTTTTGCCTGTTTCTGCAGTTTTGTTTCTGTCAATTTTGTTTCTGAACAATTGCTACTCCGGTCCTTGAATTCACTTTGCTTGGTTAAATCATCATGTTTGTATGAGTTGTCCTGGTTTGTTTGGTAATGTTCATGAATTCTTGTTAGCATTTCTTCTTGTTTCAAGGTGTTAACTGTTCCGTGCCATTTGAATTTCGAGTATTAGCTTGTGAAGTTTGATAGGTTTAAGCATTGGTCTACGGCTAGCTAAGCAAGATTGGATAGTTATATTTCATATTTGGCCAGCAAGTTAAATTCATTTTTTTAAAACCCAATTTGATACCTAGCCTAGTTTGTGTTTTTTTCTTTATTTCTCTAATTGCATTACGTGTTTCAACTTTTCACTTCATTGCTTTGATGATTTTTAGAGCTTTACATTAGGGTTTCATAATCATTAGTTTTGAGTTCTAAATTCCTACAATCGGTTTTACTCCTTGAAATTGAATTGAATTGCATCTTTAGATTTGCTTTGATACCTTAGTTCAATAGTCTCATTTCTAGATTAGCAACTTGCATTTTTCATTTACTTGCTAATTTTGAATTACATTTCATTTTTCACTTCAAAATCTCAAAACCCATTTACATTCGAAAAACTCAAAAAAGAACGACACAAAAGCTCAATTTAAATAATTTTCTATTAGCCCCTTGGAAAAATATGACTTGAGGCCCCTATACTACATTTGTTTGTATTCATCGTGGGTTTTTGAAAATTTAAAATTCAATTTACAACCCTAAGCATGACATATCAAATCTAGGGTTGTCAGTGACCAAACAGAGAAATAGTCAAGTCCATCAGTCGACTGGCATCAGTCGACTGGTGATGGTGCAGTCGACTGATAGACTACCGTTGGGGTGACAGTTGGCCGATTAAATACAGATTAAAGAGCCATTGAAGCCCATCAGTCGATTGGCCCTTGGAGCAGTCAACTGATGTACGGAAATACATAAAAATAGAAGTCAATCTCGAAGAAAAATACAGTTCATTTTCTCATCTTTCTGGCAAAACTCTAACTCTGAAAAGCTCTCTTCTTCTTCCTCAAACTTCACTTATATCTTGTAAAAGGAAGAGACTGATTGTGTGAGGGTTTCTCCCCCTTCAAACTGTTCTTTAAAAAGGTTAATTTTCATAGTAGAAAAGGTCGTTTGTGTGTGTGGATCATTGGATTAGTCACCTGATAGAGGTGGATACCAAGTAAACAAACCAGGTTAGCATTGGTTTCTTCTATCTTACTTTTTGTCTTTGTGCTTCCGCTGACAATCTTGCAAGCAAGAGCAAAAAATGCTATTCACCCTCCTCTAGCGAACGTATCTGTCCCAACAAGTGGTATCAGAGTGAGGCTCTTTTCGGAAGAATCAACGTTCAACCGAGAAACATATCAATAGCGTTTCAAGAGGGTTACAACATCGCATGCCCTCCCTAGTTCGACGACAATGATTTTGCCTATTGGAAAGGTAGGATGGAGTACTATCTTATGAATGATATTGACAACTAGTTCAGTGTTGTAGATGGATTTGAAAAACCAAGGGATGCTTCTGGAGTGCCTCTTCCTACAAAAGATTGGTCCAAAGACATATGCAAGAAGGCACAGGCAAATGCGAAAGCCACGACTACATTACAGTGTGGATTTTTAAAAGAACAACTGAGCAAGGTCGGTCCATTCAATTCGGCCAAGGAACTCTGGGAAAAGCTCATCGAACTGAATGAAGGATCAAGCGAATCGAGACGAGCTAAGAGGGATCTCTTGGTTGGACAACTCCAATCCTTTACGATGAAGTCAAACGAGATGGTGAGTCAAATGCACGGGAGGTTCAAGGAGATCGTGAATGGTCTCCATGTTATAGGTGAGAAGATCGGCAACCACGATCTAGTGAGGTATGTTCTTCAAGCTTTCCCCCGAATCACTCTATGGCATTGATGGTTGATGCTTATAAAGTGTCAAGGGACTTATCTACTATCAAGTTAGATGAGTTATTTTGTGAATTCGAACTACATGAACAAGCTAACTTGTCAACAAAAGAGAAAGGTATAGCTTTACTTGTAGAAAAGAATGACAAGAAGAAGAAGAAGGAGTTGTTAGTGAGAGCCCTAGAGCCAATCATGTGATGATTGATGTATGGACTCAATGTATCATATTCTATTTATTTATAAAGGCATTTCTTTTGTGGTTATTATACTTACTTGTATTGGTGCCAAATAACTAAGTATAATAATGTCCTTGAGTAGTAGGTTCATATCTATATCAATCGATTGGTTGAATCGATAGTGAGATGATATAGAGAACACTACTCTAAAGCATTCCTAGTCAAGTATTAACATTCAAGGACAATGTTAATACGTTGAGACTAGCATGTAGGTCAACATGATGACTTGATCTCACAAGTCATGGATATGAGATATCAAGTTGACACATGGGTATGCATTGGAGAATGTATACTGAATGACCCGCCATGAGAAAGTATCATGGATCGTTATATGAGTGTCATATACTTTCTCATGTGGCTATTAGTATGACTATTAGTCCTTAGACCTGAAGTCACCATGGTTCCCAACATAAGGAGTTACATACTTTGGCTTCGTCAAACGTCACCCGTAACTGGGTGGACTATAAAGGCGATTACTGGGTATGTAACAAATTATGTAGTGGGATGTGAGTGATGTAGATGGGATCTATCCCTCCTATATGACGGGAGTGATATCTTAGTTCTTGATAGAGTGAGACCACTAAAGTGCATGGCCATGCCCAAATGAGTCAACATGAGATGTTGAGCTCGTTTGATTGAGTGAGTCTACTTGGAGTTCAAGACATAGATTGATTAGAGGATGACACGGTCTATGCCTCGGTTTAATCAATCTTGATATCAAGGATAGAAGGACATGGTCACATATTGTGAGAGTCACAATTAGTAGTCACAAGGTGATGTTGGATCTCAACATTCTTGTAGCTTGGGTAGTAGTGATGTGTTGCTAGATACCGCTCACTACTTATGCACCTAAATGAGTTTAGGGCATTGCCAACGTTACAAGAACCTATAGGGTCACACTCAAAGGGCAATTAGGTGGAAATAAGGTTCATGTGATGAACCAAGAGGATTAGATTCATGTGATGAATCAAGTTGGGTTAGGTGTAATCCAAACTAGACTAGTGGAGTTGATTTGATCAACTTTGGGAGATTAGAAGTCAAGTTTGACTTGACTTGAGAAGGAGAAATTTTGGGAGTCAAGTTTGACTTGACTTTGTGCCATGTCATCATAAATGTTGACTTGACTTTTTGCCATGTCATCATTTATGTTGACTTGACTCATGCCACCTCATGGTCAATTATTGACTTGACCATTTGACCTTGAGGTGAGGTGGCATGAGTGATGGCCAATGGTGAGCCTCCACATCATCATGCCACCTCATGGGAGGTTACAAGAGGGGTTTGTAACTCATGTGGTTTTAATGCCTTTTAATAGAGATTAATTGGCTTGAATGCATTTGTGGTGGCCCACCACAAGAGGATGAAAAAGGTGGAAAAGTTGGCTTTTTCTTAGATTCTCAACGTGAATGAGATTTTCATCTTCTCTCTTCTTGGTTTTCTTCTCCCTCTCCCTCTCCTCTTGCTAGCCAAACAAAGCTAAGGTGCTAGCACACCTTTTGTTTCGGTTCCACCACCCATTTGTCCGAGTGGATACCATAGAGGAGACTACGCGTGTAGCTCTTGAGATCCGACTCCCTTTTGGACGAGCGGGATACGCGAAGGGCACGCATCGAGGGTAACGTTCTCATCTTGTAGATCTAGTGTAGATCTAGGTTTTAAACATGTGCATGAACGTATTTTATGTTTTATCTTCGCACGGATCCAATGGCAAGGGTGTTCCGAGGTTTCCGCAACGCAAAAAGCGATTTTTGCGGCTCGGAAAACCCAACAACATTATCATACTTGGGTAGCAATGATGCATTACTTACTTATGTTTCTAAAATGAGTTTTAGAAACCTTGCCAATGTTACAAGAACCTATTGGGTCACACACAAATAACACTCTATTTGGAGATGAGTTTAATGGATGGCCTAGACTTGAGTTAGACTCAAGTTGGTTGAATTTGAGTTAGACTCAAATTAAACCAAGATGAATTTTAATTCATCATGCATGATTAATGTTGATTAATCATGCAATTAAGAAGAGGAAATTATATGCATGGAATTTATCATGCATGAGTTGAATTTGAGTTAGACTCAAATTGAATCAAATTGGATTTGATTCATCATGCATGATTATTGTGGATTAATCATGCAATGAAGAGGAGGAGGTTACATGCATGAGAAGTTACATGCATGAGAGGTTACATGCATGAGAGTTATCATGCTTGATTAATAGGATTTATCATGCATTGATAAGGAATACCAAAAGCCTAAAGACCCTTGGTATTCATGGCATGTGTATAAAAAGAGCTCTTCTTGCAAGAACTCTTGTTGGTTCATTTTTCTTCCTCCTTCCCTTATTGTGCACGAAATTCTTTTTCCCCCCTCTTGGCCAAAATCCACAAAGGTTGCTAGCACAACCATCTTTCTCCAATAGTGAGTGTTCATGTGGATTCGCATAGAGGTACGGACACTTGAATGTGCTAGAGATCCGATGACCTTTGGACGAGCAGGATAAGCGAAGGGCATGCAGCAAAGGTGATTTCTATTAGATAGAATTTTATGTTTTAAATTTATACGAGTTTTCTTTCGCATGGATTGCTCGAAGGATCTTATTTCCGCTATGATTTTGATTTTGTTGCATAGGATTCTCAACAGTATGCATCATCTATTTTCTTTTAAGCAATAAAATAAGTCATTTTAGAAAATCTATCCACGACCACAAAAATAGATGATTAATCCTATAACAAAGTCAATGGAAATATAAACCAAGGTTTAAAGGAATTGGTAGAGGTCTGAACAATCCATGAGGTAAAGATCTATATTTTGCTTGCTTACATGTGATTACACTTGTCACAAAATTTGATTATATCTCATTTCATGTGACACCAAAATAAATACTCAACCAAAATGATGGAGTCAAACCAAGTGAACAAATTTCCCAACAAGCTAATATGGATCATACTCAACCCACTCTAGATATTGTTGACATCAATGGAGGTCATGTTACAAGGGCTAAGAAGATGAAGGAAGCACTTAATATACTAATTGAAGATGTGAAAGACAAAGTTACAAATGAAGAAAGTTTGACCAACAGTAAATCATGTGGTTTAGTCAACTCAATTTAGGCTCAATTTCTAGCTTTATTTGGATTGTAATGATGTCATAAGCTTAAAATGACTATGTAGTCTATATAGGTCTTTACTAAATGGGCTTTCTTTTAGCCTTTTAGGGTTTTTAGGTTATCCTATAGCTATAAATAACGGGGGTGACGATCACACATGTATCTTTTAGCATATTTTCAATCTACAGCATGGTAAGGCTCTAACTTGTTAGCCTTTTAAGTCAAGGCATCCTCTTGTCGCGTTCAAAGACTTAACAACCTCCATCCCAAGGTTGTGGCATCTTCCCTCTTCCTCTATACCAAGGTTTAGTGTTCTTATTAAGCATTGGGTCGAGGTTTTAGTTATCCTTCTTATCGATTTATATTCTTCTTTCTTTCTTCAAATTGTTGTGGGTTCTTGAGATTTTTCTCTCATGGGTTCACATCGTTTGGTATCAGAGCTTTGATTTTTCTAAATCAATTTAATTATCCTTTTCTTTTTGTGCTTGAATCTTTATCTATTTTGTTCATGATTTAATACTTATTGTTATCATTTCTTTCAATCTTTATAAGTCTTATTTGTTTGTTGCTATAAAAAAAAGAGAAAAATTGAGCTTCTTGGCCCTTCTGAATCAGATACGGATCCGTGGCTTATATTGGAGTTGCTATATGATTCGGTTGCCTTGTTTTAATCATAAATTAATAATTAAACAAAAATAATTAATAATTAAAATAAACATAATTCAAAAATATAATTAAAAGCCATGAACATAATTATAATAAAATCCTTATAATTATCTATACTGCTTGGTATTTCTATCTGAATCTAGACGCAGGTTTTTACTTCAAGACAAGCAAAGGTTTAAGTCTGAGGGTGTAATGTGCGTAGGGAATATATATGTTTCTGAGATTTTCATTGTACATCTTTTTGTATTTCTTGTCATTTTCTTACGTTTATTGCATCCTTTATCTATGCATTAGGCATGTTTTCTCCATTTTCTGGTTCGAAGGTCTGCTCCTGTATTTATGCTTTTGTAGGATGAAAATGGAGCGAAAGAAGGTGAAACAGAGAATTAACCGAAGACAAGGCAAGACAGGGTCGTGCCTCCAAGGCACGGCCGTGTCTCAATCTCCAAGGGGTCGTGCCCACCAGTGCATGGCTGTGCCCCACCACCAGAGGAGCACCTACCCCTGACCGTGCGCACCAGGCATGGCCATGCCTTCATCTAGAAAACTAGCTGCCCACGGCCGTGTCTCCATTTTAGCCTTGAGCCAAGGCCTGGCCATGCCCACCAAGCACGGTTGTGCCTTCATCTAGAGGAGCAAATGTTTCTGGCCGTGCCACACAAGTACGACCGTGCCAGAATTCCAGAAGCTCAACAGGCTCTGGCCGTTCCTTATTTTCAAAGGCTCAACAGCACACATTGTGCTTACCAGGCACGACTGTGCCTTGTTTCCAAGGTGTTAGCAGCACAAACCATGCCTACCAGGCACGGCCGTGTGATAGAGCGTGCCAGCCGTGTGCTCTGAGCCGTGTGACTAGACACAGTCTTGTGGTGAGGACTTGATAGCGGGAGCATATAAATACACCCTTATTTTCCCTAAAAGAGGAGGGAGACCTTGGGAGTGATAGTAAGCCACTATAAACACCATCCGGAGTGAAAATCGACGATCTGTCCATCCTTTCGGGACTACTCCGTCGCATCTATCCACCGTCGACGAGGAGATTGCAAGGCGAAGAAGAAGACATCCACTGATAAATTTTATTTCCTTTTGCTAGGATCTAAAATGTATTTCTTTACATCTTCTTTGTGTTGTATCCCTTCCGTCACAGAGTAGAACCTTAGATTCTATGATGTAAGAGAAATCGTGGTGTATTATGGATGATTGTAACTATGGATTTGTGTTTACCATGTTCTATGATATATTTGTGCATTTACTTTATAGATATTATGCCTTGAGCTTATTTGATGATATGAATGTGAATGGTATGAATCTATAAGGATGAGGGTGAGTTGTGGTTTAAGGAAATCTTAGGATCGTATGACCGGGGTGCCTTATGACAGAAGGTGAACCTTTAACTGGACTTTCCGAGGAAATTCTTAGGTTGCAATGAATCTTTATGAGAGATAGCTAATGGTTATTGATTGTTAATGAGAGATCCGTAATTGGATACCCGGTGAGAGGGGTAGGACACTAGTAGTATGCTGGAGTGCTCGGTGACAACGGGAGAGCTATAACCAGGCTATCTGGGGTCATCTCAAATTAGCAATCGTAACGTTAGAGGATTATTGATTTTATTCCGAGGAAACTTGATGAGGTCTAATTGAATATTTTGGTTAGAATATCTACAAATGTGTAAACATTGAGGAATGGTAAGGAGTCCATAGGCAATCAAACATAATCTCGAGGAATCTGAAATCCTAGAATCATTTTCCCAATTCTGTCACTAGTTGATTTTACTTTGATTGAGGTTTAAGAGCTCGACTACACTCTCACCTTCTCCATCTCAATCCAATTTACATGATCTCTCCACTCTTCTTGTGTTAGTTTAGTGATTGATTCCTCGGTCCCTGTGGTTCGATATTTTTTATCACTTGATGACATTCCGTATACTTGCGGAAGCCCATCAGACTTCACTTCCTTATATCCGATCACTTGATCTGTAAGGATTTTTGTTGGTGCAGGGAGCACCAAAGATCAAGTTTCTTTTTAACTTTATTTTTCAAATATAAGAAAGAAATGTTTTTGCCTTAGACTATGTGCAATCCCCTAGAAAGTATGATCCTATAGATTTAGGTGGACATCTCACAAAGCACACTAGATACCTTGATTGTGTTTGTTAAACATAGAACGGTGTGAGATATATAGGCCTCTAGTCTAAGTACTAAGATGCTTAAGTCAGTGCATCGAACCTTACTTAGACTTTAAACTCATATTGATCAAGTTAAGTGTCCCAAGAAGAAAAATTTATATTCTAAATTGGGATGATACACTTACACTTGGCTAACTGGGTCAAGCTTCTACTTTCTAGTAGTTAGCTAAAACCTAAGTTGGACAGCGCCCCGAAAAATAATTTTTTTCTAAGTATTTTTTATTAAGCGTAGCTTGGACTCAAAACACTTAGAATATTTTTTGATTATGTCAAAGGGGGAGATCAGTAATTCAAGGTTTCAAGGAAATTGAGGGTTCAAAAATTTGGGTTTTTCAAACTTGGGTTTCAAAAGGTAAACTTATTTTTCAAAGGGGGAGAATTCACGGTTTCTAAAACAAACCTGGGTTTCAAAACATAACTTGTTTGGCTTTAAACTGTCAACAATTTTTCAAAAAACTTTCAAAGGTTTTAATCTATTAAAGGGGGAGAAAGATAAGAGGATTGAATTTAGGGGGAGAACTAAAAGTTATTTGAGTATGAATTCAGGGGGAGTTTGAAAACCACACTTGCATGTTTATCTTTGTATATTTATTTTTCAAACTGGTTTATGAAGTTCAATTATGAATATTACTGGACTTACTGTTTTCAAGCTTAGATATGGTTTTAACTTAAATTGAAACCTTAAGTTGTCATAATCAAAAAGGGGGAGATTGTTGGTGTAGGGAGCACCAGCAGATCAAACCTGAGTTTTGATAATGGAACTAGGTTCAAGTTAAGTGTGTTATTGGACTAAACAAGTGATCTAAGTGTGCAGGAAGCACAGGGTTAAGTCCTAGTGGAAGCTAGGCATGAAGTCTTGGCAGAGTCAAGAGCACCAGGTGAAGTCTGGGATGGTCAGGAGGACCAGACCGCAGCAGAAGTCTGGGTTGGTCAGGAGGACCAAGCCGCAGCAGAAGACTGGACTGATCAGGAAGGATCGAGTCGCAGCAGAAGACTGGGTTGGTCGGGAAGGACCTAGCCGCAGCACAAACCCTGGGGGCCAAGGACAGAGCCGAGCAAAAGTCCAACGAGTCAGGAGGACTAGGTTGGCATCAGGTAAATTCTCCTGAGTGGAGTGGGTGAGGACGCGTTCCCAAGGGGAACATTAGGCGTCGGTCTAACCCAGGGTTTCACTGGAAATCTGAAGTTAAGACCTTGAGTTGGTTCGAAGAACTGGCTCAAAAATAATCTTATTTTGCATGTTATTTGCTAACACTTTTGCAGGAATGGAAAAATCGATCGAAATCTAACTTTGGGATAAAAAGTTGATTTTTATCACTGGAGTTGACCCAGATGGGACTGGAGTCGACTCCAGCTGAGTCAGCCGAAACCCGAAGTCAGCGCGACGATTTTCCGCCACTTCGACTGGAGTCGACTCGAGTGGACTCTGAAGTCGACTTAGGGTCAAAAGCTATTGGGTTGACGCCACGGCGACTGGAGTCGACTCAGGCGGCAGTGGAGTCGACTCAGGCAAGATAACGAGCGGGATAATTC
>NC_133870.1:679161-697374 GCF_044706935.1 Curcuma longa | reverse complement strand
AAATATTAGATTTAGAAGTTTAAAAGTTAATTTATCTTATGTAATTGGACTTGGAATAGCATATAAAAATTTACACGTATATATACACAAAATTTTAAAAAAAATCCCTCTTTTTTATATCAGTATTTTACTCTTTGATATATGAATCAATTTATAAAATTCAAAAATTTTAAAAATATATGAAAAAACTAAACATTCTTCTATCAATACCCTTTCTCCCAAATTCTTTTGAAGCATATTATTCTCTTCTCTCATAACTTGTATCTCAGAATTAGATTTTGTTATTTGTTATAGCGCCATGCATGTTTTTCACTTCATATTTAATTTACTATCTTCAGAATTAGATCTGAGAACATATGGCTACTAATTGAAGCAAATGAATGATGGAACAATGACTAATTTTAGTAGTTGGCTTCTTGGTTTCTGTGTTCCATGAACAACTTGTGTTGATATTTTGTGTTAATCTATTATTAGGTTGTGGAAGATGGCTTTGTGTTCTTTGCAAAACGCCAGCTAATGACAATATTCTCTGCTCTAAACTACTATGGTGAATTTGATAATGCTGGTGCTATGATGAGTGTAGATGACACTTTGACTTGCTCATTTCAGATTCTTAAACCAACTGATAAGAAAAAAGGGTGGGTTTGGAAATAATTTATTAAAACTAGGAACACCTTCAGGAAAGCTAGCAGGTTGAATTATTTTTGGTGTTTCTCTTGTCATATATAGGATTATATTGTCTGGAGTATGGTGGATAAATACATGCACAATATGGTATGAATTTTCTTTTTATCTGGTTTGGAACTTCCTATAGTCCCAAATGGAAGAAATTTGGGTATTTTGATATTTTATTTTCTTGTCATGTCAAAAAGTGTTCATTTTCTGCCATGTTATGTTGAATGTTTTGTTTCTGTCTATTATTATATTTAGGTATGTTTTAAATGGGAACTTGTTATACTGGCTGGTGTTCTGTTCATCCGAGCACTGTAAGTGGTTCAATAAGATAAATTCTTTTGAGTTGCTTTGATAGATATTTTGATCATCATTTCATTTATTTCCATTCCTCTCTAACTAAATATATTTTATTGACTTGTGTTTTTTTCTCTAGGCATTGTTCTGCGACAATATGATATTTGATTTCAAGATGTACGTCAAAAATAATGCCTTTGTCTTAGCATGATCCTCATATTGTTTCACTAAAAAAAGATAGGTATTTAGCGATGAATTTTTGTGACGAATATTTTTCGTCGTAAATTTGCAATAGATTTTGCGACAAAATTATCTTTCATCGTAAATTTACAATGAAATTTACAACTGTTGGTGCAATCTTGTCCCAAGTGATTTGGATTTTAATGTTTGGCTAAAATGAGTTTAAGTTAGGCAATATTGGTGATCTAACGTGTGTGAATTGAGTTCACAGGAAAGTCCAGGAATGAATACTTAGCAAATGGTGAAGTCCCGGAGGCGCGGTCTCTTGGCAAAGGTGAAGTCCCGGAGCAAAGGTGAAGTCCCGGAGGCGCGACTTCTTGGCAAAGGTGAAGTCCCGGAAGCGCGGCCTCTTGGCAAAGGATGAAGTCCTAGAGGCGCGGCCTCTTGGCAAAGGAAGACTTAGCATGACTAAGCTGAGGAAAACGTCTCAAGCTAGTGCAAGGAAGGGCACGAGGCTTGTGGAAGGCGTTTGAAGGCTTGCGTCAAGGCAAAGGGCTGAAGAAGAAGCTAGAAGGGGAGTTTCAGCTTGATCAGTCAACTGACCAGTTGACAAATTTTGATGTCCACAACCAATTATTGGTGCATGGGGGAGTAAGATTTTAGGGGGAGTCTATACCAAAATTAGTAAATTTGACTAATTAAGCTCCCTCTTGGATTTTTATTCCATATGTTTTTAATTCTTCTCATGTTTTTGATGATTGTCAAAAAGGGGGGGGGGGGGGGGAATGAATTGTTTAAAGTTAGGTTTTAATGCTATTCATTATTTAATGCTAATGTTGTTCATGCTTATTGATTCATTATGCTTATTAATGTGTATTGATTCATTATCACTAGAATAAATTGTTGGTATTTAATACATACTATTTTAAAGACCTAACTTAAATGAATTTTTGTCAAATATCAAAAAGGGGGAGATTGTTGGTGCAATCTTGCCCCAAGTGATTTGGATTTTAATGTTTGGCTAAAATGAATTTAAGTTAGGCAATATTGGTGATCTAACGTGTGTGAATTGAGTTCACAGGAAAGTCCAAGAATGAAGACTTAGCAAATAGTGAAGTCCCGGAGGCGCTCTTGGCAAAGGTGAAGTCCCGGAGGCGGCCTCTTGGCAAAGGTGAAATTCCGGAGGCGAGACCTCTTGGCAAAGGATGAAGTCTCGGAGGCGCGACCTCTTGGCAAAGAAAGACTTAGCACAACGAAGCTGAGGGAAACGTCTCAAGCTAGTGCAAGGAAGGACACGAGGCTTGTGGAAGGCGTTTGAAGGCTTGCATCAAGGTTAAAGGCTAAAGAAGAAGCTGGAAGGGGAGTTTCAACTTGATCAGTCGACTGATCAATTGACCAATCGACTGGAGCAGTCAACTGCTCATGGTGCAGTCGACTGGTGGTTGATCAGAAGCACACACAGAATTTACAGAGAGATAAGTCGAGTGGAGCAGTCGACTGCTCATGGTGCAGTCGACTGCTAGACGACCGTTGGAGTGACAGCTGACTAATTAAATGCAGATTAAAGAGCCGTTGAAGCCCATCAGTCGACTGGCCCTTGGAGTAGTCGACTAATGTAAGGAAATGCATAAAAAGAGCAGACGACGCCGAAGAAACTAACAATTCTTTTTCTCATTTTCTCTGGCAATTCTTTGGATATGTAAAGCTCTCCTCTTCCTCCATACTTCACTAATCAATCTTGTGAAAGGAAGAGATCAGTTTGTGAGGGTTTTCTCCACCTTCGAAGCGTGCTTCGAAAAGGAGGATTTTCATAGTGAAAAAGGTCGTCTTTGTGTGTGGATCCTTGGATTAGTCACCTCGTAGAGGTGGATACCAAGTAAACAAACCGGGTTAGTGATTGTTCTTCATTTTCGTATTATTTTGCTTCCACTAACTATTTCACCGAAAATTCGAAGAATCTCTATTCACCCCCTCTAGCGAACGCACCAATCCCAACAACGACGAATAATAATTTGTTGCTAATTTAGCAACATATTATTTTTATCGCCAATTTCATTGCAAAAATAAAATTCGCTGCTAAATTCGTCATAAATTTACGACGAAAATCAAATTCATCGCAAATTTACCATGAAAAATTTATTCGTCGCCAAGTGGGCATCAAAACGTGGTAAATCTTCTAATTTGGCGATGAACAAAAAGTTCGTTGTCAAATTTGCGACGAACAGTGCTGTTCGTCGCCAAATTGGGCATAAAAACACGGTAAATCTTCTAATTTGGCGATGAACATAAAGTTTATCACCAAATTTGTGACAAACAGTGCTGTTCGTCTCCAAATTAGCAACGAACAACGTTGTTTCTCGCCAAATTGATGATGAACACGCTGTTCGTCGTAGATTTGGTGACGCACAATGTTGTTCGTCGCTAAATCAGCGATGAACCCTCTGTTCGTCGCTAAATTCAACATACAAACCCTAATCTAGCCCGATAACCGCATGTTCGGCATGAAATTTTACGACGAAATGGGGTTTCATCGCTAAATTCGTTGCAGAATTGGCGAAGAAAACCTATTTCGTCACAAATTCTGCGATGAATTTATATTTCATCGCATATTTTGCGATGAATTTAACGACGAAACCCCGTTTCATCGCAAAATTTAACATATAAACCCTAGACTGGTCCGATAACCACATGTTCACTAAAATTTGACAAAATTTTGCCATGAAAAGGTGTTTTGTCACAAAATTTGACGACGATTTCTGTGACGAAACAGTGTTTCATCGCCAATTTTGCGATGAAAACGTGTTTCGTCACAAATTCTACGACAAATTTTGCGATGAAACTTTTTCGTCATCAAAATCAGCACTTAACCAACCACTGAATCTGCCCCGATACCCACTTACCCAATCTAGGGTTTTCTCCTCTCTCGCGCGATCTACTCACGTTGCCGTCGGAAATAGCTAGAAAAGCTCTATTTTGGCCGGATTTCTTCAACAAAGGCAGCCTCCAAGCCAGGTATGTGTTTCCTCCTTCTTTTCTTCCTCCATTGCTCGTTTGCTCGACGCACAAGCTCCGGATCAAAGCGCCGACCGCGGATTCCACTGTCCGCGGGTGCCGCTGGCCGCGTGCGACGGCTGGTGGCCGCTGGCCGCGAACCACGGGTGGCGCGGCTACTGGCCGTTGTCATGTGTTTTTTTGTAACTTGGCAACAAACTTTGTAAGATCGTGTACGCGCTAGAGGGGGGTGAATAGCACGTGGTTGCTTTTTCAAAATCATTCGTTAACTATCAAAAACTCGCAGCGGAATATTAGAAACACAACAAAAAGGACACGCGGATTTTTTACTTGGTTCCCAACCCCCCAGGGTTAGAACGTCCAAGGCCTAATCACGGGAGGTGCCCGTCCACTAGTGGTCTCCTTTCCGAACATCATTCGGAGGCGGAGAAATCCGTCTTACAGTCCGTAAATCATAACAATGAAATAAGAACAAAAAAGATATGTAAAATTAAAATCACCAAACAATAGCCGCCGATCTGGAAGTCCGAGCGCCGCGTACTCCTTCTGGATCTCCCCGATTGCACATGTTTGGCTCCGTTCGCGTTCGAATCACTGTCGATCTGAATTAATTTTTGAAATTATTAAATTATTTAAAGTTAAATCATTAACTACATCCTTATCTTGGTTAAATGAGTTAAAGACTGGATCTAAGTTTTTATTTATTTGAGATAAATTTAGATTAATTGTATTTGAATTGGTTAGATTTGAATTAGTTAAATTATTATTTAATTCAGAATTTTTAATTAATTTATTAAGATTAGATGAATTTTTCTTATTTTTAGGATCTACATTTGAATTTTTTAATTTATTTAATTTAGAATTATTCTAATTTGAATTATTTAAATTATTATCTAATATTTTTACATCTGACTTTTTCAAATTTGAATTATCCAAATTTGATTTAAAATTATTTAAATTTTTTAATTTTTCCAAATTTGACTTTTTCAAATTTGAATTAAATAAATCTATCTTATCTAGGTTTGAATTTTTCAAATTTGAATTGTTCAAATTTGAATTAGTCAAATTTTTATCTAAATTTAAATTTTCTAATTTATCCAAGTTTGACTTTTTCAAATTTGAATGGTTCAAATTTGAATTTGTCAAATTATCTAAATTTTCTAAATTAGAATTTTTTAACTTATCTAAGTTTTTAAATTTATCTAAATTTGATTTGTTCAAATTCACTTTTGCAAAATTTTCTAAATTTACAGAAAAATTATATAAATTTGTAGAAACAGTAAATCTAGCATGGTCATGCATCCTAGTGGTATTTTCATAAATTAAACTACTTACCGGAATCGCTTCTCCCAATTCTGACTTTTTCATCGTCTTCCTCTTCAGGCACCGATTCTTTAGTGGTCGCGTTTTTGGCACTTGAAGCACTAGATGTGCTCTTTGTTCCTCCGGACTCCTGGCATCGGTTGCTCCTTTGCCGCCGGTGGTGTCGTTCGAGTCTTACGAGTAAGACACTTATTTTTATAGTGTCCTCTCTCCCTGCACTTAAAATATATTATATGATTTTTAAAACGAACTTTAAAATTACCTTTCTCCCCTTCCATCTTTGCCGTCTTGCTCCCTTGGCGGTTAGTCCAATCAAGAGCGCACCGGTTCTGATACCAATTGTAGGATCGTGTACGCGCTAGAGGGGGGTGAATAGCGCGTGGTTGCTTTTTCAAAATCATTCGTTAACTATCAAAAACTCACAGCGGAATATTAGAAACACAACAAAAAGGACACACGGATTTTTACTTGGTTCTCAAACCTCCAGGGTTAGTACGTCCAAGGCCTAATCACGAGAGACGCCCGTCCACTAGTGGTCTCCTTTCCGAACGTCGTTCGGAGGTGGAGAAACCCGTCTTACAGTCCGTAAATCATAACAATGAAATAAGAACAGAAAAGATATGTAAAAATAATATCACCAAACAATAGCCGCCGATTTGGAAGTCCGAGCGCCGCACACTCCTCCTGGATCTTCCCTAATTGTACGTGTTTGGCTCCATTCGTGTTCAGAATCACCGCCAATCTGAATTAATTTTTGAAATTATTAAATTATTTAAAGTTGAATCATTAACACCATCCTTATCTTGGTTGAATGAGTTAAAGACTTGGTCTAAGTTTTTATTTATTTGAGATAAATATAGGTTAATTGCATTTGAATTTTTAATATTTGAATGGGTTAGATTTGAATTAGTTAAATTATTATTTAATTTGAAATTTTTAATTAATTTATTAAGATTAGATGAATTTTTCTTGTTTTTAGGATCTACATTTGAATTTTTTAATTTATTTAATTTAGAATTATTCTAATTTGAATTATTTAAATTATTATCTAATATTTTTACATCTGACTTTTTCAAATTTGAATTATCCAAATTTGATTTAGTCAAATTATTTAAATTTTTTAATTTTTCTAAATTTAACTTTTTCAAATTTGAATTAGATAAATCTATCTTATCTAGGTTTGAATTTTTCAAATTTAAATTGTTCAAATTTGAATTAGTCAAATTTTTATCTAAATTTAAATTTTCTAATTTATCCAAGTTTGACTTTTTCAAATTTGAATGGTTCAAATTTGAATTTGTCAAATTATCTAAATTTTCTAAATTAGAATTTTTTTAACTTATCTAAATTTTTAAATTTATCTAAATTTGATTTGTTCAAATTAACTTTTTCTAAATTTTCTAAATTTACAGAAAAATTATCTAAATTTATAGAAACAGTAAATCTAGCATGGTCATGCATCCTAGGGTATTTTCAAAAATTAAACTACTTACCGGAATCGCTTCCCCCAATTCTGACTTTTTCATCGTCTTCCTCTCCGGGCACCGATTCTTGTAGTGCCGCGTTTTTGGCACTTGAAGCACTGGATGTGCTCTTTGTTCCTCCGGACTCCTAGCATCGGTTGCTCCTTTGCCGCCGGTGGTGCCGTCCGAATTTTACGAGTAGGACACTTATTTTTATAGTGTCCTCTCTCCCTGCACTTAAAACATATTATATGATTTTTAAAACGAACTTTAAAATTACCTTTCTCCCCCTCCATCTTTGCCGTCTTGCTCCCTTGGCGGTTAGTCCAATCAAGAGCACACCGGCTCTGATACCAATTGTAGGATCGTGTACGCGCTAGAGGGGGGTGAATAGCGCGTGGTTGCTTTTTCAAAATCGTTCGTTAACTATCAAAAACTCGCAGCGGAATATTAGAAACACAACAAAAAGGACACGTGGATTTTTACTTGGTTCCCAACCCCCCAGGGTTAGTACGTCCAAGGCCTAATCACGGGAGGCGCCCGTCCACTAGTGGTCTCCTTTCCGAACGTCGTTCGGAGGCGGAGAAACCCGTCTTACAGTCCGTAAATCATAACAATGAAATAAGAACAGAAAAGATATGTAAAAATAAAATCACTAAACAATAGCCACCGATCTGGAAGTCCGAGCGCCGCGCACTCCTCCTGTATCTTCCACGATTGCACGTGTTTGGCTCCGTTCGCGTTCAGAATCACCACTAGATGAGGATGGAAGTTTTTGGCTTGAATGATCTTTTTTCTGCACGTTCACCTCCTTTTATACTGCTCCTGAGTCGACTCCAGCTGATCTGAGTCGACTCCAGCCGACGTGGCAGATAAAACTTCTTCCCGCTCGTTTATCCACTTTCTAGTCGACTAGAGTTTACAAGTTCAGTCGACTGGCCCTTCAGTCGACTGGTTTTTCCAGTTCCAGTCGACTAGATCCTCTGGACTGGTTGGTTTGGCTTTACTTTGTTTGCTTC
The DNA here is from genome assembly GCF_044706935.1 of Curcuma longa. NCBI lineage: Eukaryota > Viridiplantae > Streptophyta > Magnoliopsida > Zingiberales > Zingiberaceae > Curcuma > Curcuma longa. The sequence continues at coordinate 689,408 of NC_133870.1, read as the reverse complement.
ACTTATGCTTTCTCCATCTTGCTTCCATCTCCTGGTTCCTGCAAGACAAACATGCAAATATACAAACAATCCTAAGCCTTACCTTGTGGGTCTAACTTCGGATTTCTACCGAAATCCTAGGTTAGTCTGACGCCTCCTGTTCCACTCCGGGAACGCGCCCTTACCCACTCCACTCAGGAGAATTTATGCCAACCAAGTCCTCCTGACTTGTTGGACTTTTGCTCGGCTCTGTCCTCAGCCCCTAGGATTTGTGCTGCGATTCGATTCTCTCTAACCAACCCAGACTTCTGCTGCGACTCGGTCACCCAGACCAGCCCAGACTTCTGCTGCGACTCGGTCACCCAGACCAGCTTTTGTCGCAGACTTCACCTAGTGCTTCGACTCTGCCAAGACTTTCGCCTGATCCTCCAAATCAGGACTTCCCTTTGCCTAGCCTACAACTAGGACTTTCCCTTGCCCAGCTTCACTCACTAGGACTTCCCTTGCCCCATCGTCCAGATCAGGACTTCCACTGCCTAGTCTAACCGACTAGGACTTCTCGCTAGTCGTCTGACTAGACTTCACTCACTTCCACACATCCAAACATCAAATCCTGTTTGGGTCAACCCTTGGTCAAACTGATCAGACTTAGGTGTATTGTCAAACATCGAAACTCTAGGCAAGATCTTAGTGCATCTTGCACCAACAATGCTTACCCTCTTGGCATGCATCACACAATTTGTCCTTGACATATTTGAGTTTGGGCAGTCCCTTCACCAATTCTTTGTTTGCCACCTTTGCTATTGTCTTCATGTTGACATGCCCAAGCCTTCTGTGCCATAACCATCCTGCTTCTTCTTGTGAAATAAGACACTCAACAGAAGAGTTAGTAGCAAGTGCCAAATTCACATAATATAAATTTTGTTTCCTATGTCCTTCTAGTATGATGTTGTTCATTCCTATTTTCCTAACCAAACATTTGTTAGCATGGAAGTCAATTTGATAACCTGAGTCACATAGTTGGCTTACACTAAGCAGATTAAAACTCATGCCCTTAACTAATAGGACTCTATGAATGGTTATAGTGGGTGACACTGCAATGGTTCCTTTTCCTATGATTTCTAATGTTTCATTATTACCAAAAGACACATTTCCCTTCTTCATGTATTTGATTTTAGTGAATTTACCTATATCCCCGGTCATGTGGCTTGAACACCCGCTATCCAAAATCCACATGCCTTCATCCTTCTTTTCTTTTACCTACATGACACGAAAAACATCCTTTTTAGGTATCCAGAAACTAGATTCACTAACATTTGCAAGATATTTCTTAGGTACCCATGCTAGTGTTCCCTTATTGTTTTGTTTGCTAGATTGTCTTCCTACAAGGGAAATATAGGACACTTCCTTAGGTCTATAGCCTAATCCAGCTTTGTTATAAACTGCTCTTTGACTGTTTAATATTAGATCAAGTTTTTGTGATCCTAATGTGAACTTTTCTAAACATGTCTTCAGTTTTGCATTTTCTTCCTTTAATTTTGCATTTTCCTTATTTATTTCATCTAGGTCACTATGGTCACATGCAACGGTTCTAGCCTTCCTAAGTTCTTCCTTTAAGGCCTTGACTCTAGATTTTGATTTTTCTAAAGCATGCTTGAGATAGTTCATAGTACGAAAAAGTAACTTCTGTTTACGACTATCCAATACCTCATCCTCGCTAGAGGAGGATTCTTCTTCACTTGAAGACGCTTCATTGCTTGAGGTATCCGATTCATCTCTACGTGCCATGAGCGCCATATGTCGTGTGATGTGGCAGGCTTCTTCATCATCTGATGAGGACTCACTGCTTGAGTCATCCCATTTGGCTTGTGCCACCATCACTTCTTTCTTTTTGCTCTTGTCCTTTTTCTTCTTCTCTTTTGATTCATCGTTCTTCTTCAGGTTTGGACAATTTGGCCTTATATGTCCTTTCCTGTTGCACTCATAGCAAGTGACATCAGTACCAAAACTTGAACTTTGATTATTACCTTGAGATGGCGTGAACGTCTTCTTAAAGTTCCTCTTGGTAAATCTTTTGGATTTCCCCATCATTTTCTTCACATAATGAGCCATCTCTTTTGATGTCAATTCTTCATCGCTATCTGAAGAGTCTTGCTCAGACTCTGATGACTCCTCCTTTTCTTTCTTCTTCTTCTTTTTCTCCTTATCTGCAATCAAAGCTACACCTTTCTCTTGTGTGCCCATATTAGCTTGTTCATGCAATTGTAGTTCACAAAATAATTCATCTAATTTAACAACAGATAAATCCCTTGACACTTTATACGCATCTACCATCGATGCCCATAAAGTAGTTCTCGGGAAGGCTTGTAATACGTACCTTACAAGATCGCGGTTCTCGATCTTTTCTCCGATGACATGGAGGCCATTGACTATTTCTTTGAATCTTCCATGCATCTGACTTACTGTTTCATTGGATCTCATCGAGAAGGATTGTAGTTGACTCACCAAAAGATCCTTCTTGGCTCGTCTAGATTCGGTTGATCCCTCGTTCAGTTCGATGAGTTTCTCCCACAGTTCTTTGGCCGAGTTAAATGGTCCGACCTTGCTCAGTTGTTCTTTTGATAATCCACATTGCAAAGTCGTTGTGGCTTTAGCATTGGCCTGTGCCTTCTTGCACACATCTTTCGTCCAGTCTTTTGTAGGGATAGCTTTTCCCTCAGTGTCTTTGGGTGTCTCGAACCCATCTACAATGCTAAACCAATTCTCAATGTCATTCATCAAATAATACTCCATCCTACCTTTCCAGTAGGCGAAGTCGTTTCCATCGAAGTACGGTGGTCGTGCGGTGCTATAACCCTCTTGGAACGCCATATGTTGCTTCGGTTGATTGTTAGATCCTCCGAAACGTACCGGGCTCTGATACCACTTGTTAGGATCGGTTGGTTCGCTAGAGGGGGGTGAATAGCGTTTTTCGATTCTTCTTTGATTGTTTCTCTGCAAGAGTGTTAGCGGAAGCAAAATATAATAGAGAAAACAATAGATCAACGCTAACCCGGTTTGTTTACTTGGTATCCACCTCCGCAGAGGTGACTAATCCAAGGATCCACACGCACGCACACACCCGCTGCACTATGAATCTTCTCCTTCTCGAAAACCTCGAAGGCGGAGAAACCTTTACAACTCTTTCGATCTCCTCAAGAATGATATGAAATAATGTTTAAGAGGAGAGGAAGAAAGCAAAGAATCAGAGAACAACACGTTCTCAAAAGAAGCACTAAAGAATAAAAGAATGGCAGAATTCTTGAGTTGATCTCGTGCAGGCTTCTTTTATAATTCTTCAACATCAGTCGACTGCTGGCAGGGCCAGTCGACTGATGCCTTCAATCGGCAACAGAATCTCGCATTAAAGCGCATTAAATGCTTGCCAATTTTCTCCAACGTTCAAATATCAGTCGACTGTTCCAAGACCAGTCGACTGGCATCAGTCGACTCACCATACACCAGTCGACTGCCCAGTCGACTCCTGTCTTCCTCTGGCTCGACTGATTTTTCTGTGTGCGTCTGATTTATGAGCAGTCGACTGCTGGCAGGGCCAGTCGACTGGTGAAGCTGAAAAATCCCATTTCAGCTTCTCTTGACCTAGACCTCGGCCTTCAAACACCTCCCATAGCCTCGTGCCTTCCCTGGATGCTCCATCATCCTCGCACTAGCCTGAGATGCTTCCATCAGCTTCGTCATGTCAAGTCCTTGCCAAGACTACCCACTTGGACTTTTCCTTGCCAAGACTACCCACTTGGACTTTTCCTTGCTACCCACTTGGACTTTTCAAGACTTCCCACTTGGACTTTTCCTTGCCAAGACTTCCCACTTGGACTTTTCCTTGCCAAGACTTCCCACTTGGACTTTTTTGCCAAGACTTCCCACTTGGACTTTTCTTTGCCAAGACTTCAACCTTGGACTTTCCTTTGCCAAGACTTCCCACTTGGACTTTCCTTTGCCAAGACCACGCTTGGACTTTCCTGCAAACTTGCATCACACATGTTAGATCACAAGTATTGCCTAACTTTAAACATGGTTTAGCCAAACATTGAAACTCAATGCACTTGGGGCAAAGATTGCACCAACACTCAATTTTCAACGGCCATGTCTGTTAGTCTACAGATATTTGATAATAATAGGAAACAAAACATTATATAAAATATCCATCGGCTTCAGTCAACAGTGCATTATATCGAAAATAATCAAATGAATGAACAGATTTTGATTGTTATCAAACGGGGACCTTTTATCAATTATTTTTTTTATGAGTACCTTTTATCAATTATATATTTTAACCTCCATTATATATTAAAACTAATCAAATTAACTACACTTGTTTATTTATTTTTTCTAATTCTTATTTGAAATCTCTCAAATTTCTCTTATAATCAACACTTAGTCTTGTACGTACCAAAGAAAAAAAAATCCAAACCATATTGAAGAAGGACAATTGCTTCCGCATCTGAAATTTGACAACAGACTCGACAGCGTTTCCTTGTCTCCTCACAATTAACTTAGTAAGTGCACAATCTTCCATGTGTTTTATAAACTCAAATGGAGATCACATCAACTTATTCCATCTTCCTTTCAACAAAAGCAAAAATGTAAAACAAAGAGCAACTTTAAATCCTACTACTCGCTGTGTGAGTTTGCAAGCAATCAGGGCAGCGGATCTATAGGATCACCGAAAGGAGACTGGAAAGTAAAGTCACAGCCTTGTCCAAGATCAAACAGTAAGGAGTCCATTGCACCTTGCGCCATTTCTGCATCTGCTAAGACAACATTATATATATTAGAAGTCTACAATTAACAACTACAACTTCGACACAAATCACAATAATAATTTTCTAATTAATTTTTACTTGATGGCAGAGGAATGTCTGTGTTGGGAGGTCCATGGTACTCCTCCAGTCTATCCCAGTTTTCGTATGCTTCCCGAGCCAAGTCCTTTACTAGATCCTGCACGATGGCTAAGAAAGAGTTACATCGGCATCTTAATCTGGGCGAAACTGAATAATTAATGATCAAGTAACAGAGGGAGAAATTTACTGTGTATGCTTTGCTACTAAGTTCATTTGGAGTGAAAACTCGATTATCGGGTAGAATGATCTTCTCAACCTGGCAAACTGAGTTAACGACGATTTTCAATTGGTCTCCCCTGTGCAGATAAAGTCCGTTCCCAATAACGCATTTTTTTGCGTGATTCGTGATCGTCACCCATGTTTGATCTGATATCCGTCCTCCGAGAATCTGTTGCAAACGAATTTTAACTAGTCACATGCATTTTGACTGTAAGCACTTATTGTGTATGGATCTTAGAGAATTTTGATCAAATCACTTAAATTTAATTTGAAAATTATAAACTAAATTAAGGCATATCCTGTATGAATAGAATAGAATAGAAAGTTTTACACTCCGAAGCATGGGTTCGTCGATGAAGAGTAGCTTCAAGAAATCTTGGACCGTGTTAATATTATAAGATGCTAGATTGGTGTGGAATATGCCACGTTTGCGAATCTTCTCAAGCCGCCACACATCATCGGATAGAGCCGGCGGATCATGCTTCTCGTATTCTTCACAAACGCAACATATTTGTTGTTGCAAACAATTTAAACAAATATATTTTTTGCTCCTTACAAATAGAGTGGGATTCTTACCTCTTCCTCTGCGGTCCTTAACCCTGAAAGGGTCGGTGAAGGCTTCTTTAATTCTTGGTCCCTTGTAACTTCCTGGCACAACTCGAGCACCGATCCTGAAGTTCCCACTCTTGTCCCAACTCGAGTTGTCTGTAAAGGATATCGCGGGGAAGACCACAGACCCATCTCGTAGGTAAGCAGTAGTCTTTCCGACGAGGAGGGGCCTTTTTCCCGGCCGCGGCTTCACCATTTTGCGTTCAAACTCTTGGCTGCTCCAGTTTCCATCGTTGGAATCGAAGTCTCCCTCGAGCACCACTAGTTCAACTTTAAGAGATGGAAGATTATTGGTCAAAGCTTCCACGTTGTTGGCGTCTGCGAGAATGAGTTGGAGTGGTTCATTGTTGTTGTCCTTAATATTAGTTAGTGTATAATTCATCCCCGGTAAATGATTTTTGAAGTGAAGCTTCAAGCTGGATGAGGATCCCGTGGCCTTCGTCCCCATAGGATCACGAAGAGACCTTAAATATGCTATTTTTTGTCTGTACATAACATATTAAGGGAAACAAATCTCAAGTTACAAACAATTAAAAGAAGGAACAAAAATAGTCCTTATTAGTTTATATCTTCTACCTGAGCCTTCTCTTCCGTTCTTAATTCCTCCTTTGCCTTTCCCTTTGTAATTCCTGGAAAGAAAAATAAAGATCCAATTTCATTAGACTAAAGCACGAGAAAATGACCAGAAATAAAGATATCTCCATACCAGAAAACGATTTTACTATTTCTGTCAATAGTAGTCGTCCTCCATCGTAAACTCTCCTATGATTATGTCCCTGTTAACATATATTTATTTATTTTCAATAAATAAAGATGACAGTATTGAAAAAGGAAAATATAATCTCGAAAAAGCATCTTGAAGAACTAATTTACCGCAAAATCAAAAAAGTACGCATAGTATATCATGAAAGGGAAAACATGTACAAAAGAAACAAAATCAAGAGTTGAACTCGAAAAAACATCTTGAAGAACTAATTTACCGCAAAATCAAAAAAGTACGCATAGTAGATCATGAAATGGAAAACATGTACAAAAGAAACAAAATCAAGAGTTGAACTCGAAAAAGCATCTTGAAGAACTGATTTACCATGGATCCATCCTCGGGAATTGGTATCTTTCCTCGTCTGACTCTCCATTAGAAGCCTTCCAAGGACTCTTAGCCTCCATATTGTTAGAGAAGAGAGTACTAAAAAGGCGCAAAAACAGAGAACAAAGACAACTCTTAATTGGAAGAAATATAAGATCTGGAAAGTAGTAGATCAATTGTCAAGAGTGAACTAACGATTGAATAACAAAGGAGCAAAGATGGAGACTGGGTATTTTCACAAAACGTTGAGAAGGTTCCAAGAAGTAGGTTGGAAGCTGACGATGGATCCTTTGGAGTTTATTGAAATTTCTATGATACCTCTTGATGCATAAGGATTCAAGCTTTAAGAGTTATAATTTTTTATTCAGATTGAATCACAAGATTCACAATATATAAAATCAAAACTTATTTAGAGATCCATTATTGATTATTAGGTAAAACCAATAATCCAGTTTTAGGCTCAAAACCTTTCGGATCTCCACCCCTCCGCGGCGGTAGCCGCCGCGGGGGATGGGGTCCTCAACTTGAAGGAGACGGAGCTGAGGTTGGGTCCGCCAGGGTCGAAATCGCCTGACCGGAAGGACTTTGGAGGGGGTTGATGCCGGGCCTCTTCTCCAGCTTCTTCCGCATCCGGCGCCAAGCGTGGGTTCTCCGACGCCATGGACGGAGCCGGGAAGTGGGGACTTGTTGCTGGGGGACAGGATTTGAGGTGGATGCTGAAAAAGGATGCGCCTTCTTCTCCTCCAGAGGGGAGAACGGAGGCGGAAAGCTTCCCGGACTGGGAATGCGGCCCAGGACACGGTGTCAAAGGCGGTGGCTCAGGAGAGGAAGGACGCCATCCAGGTTGAGAATTCCGTTGGAAGTGAGCGTGGCGTCGCCCCCGCTGCAAAGTAAGTGTCTCGGACTTCTACTGGGTCCTTTGATCGAAGAAATTTGAGAAGATTTTTTCAATCTTTTATCATATTTCTTCCGTCCTGTTTGTCGGTTTCACTTCTTGCCAAGAACGTTACTTTTTTTTAGGCAGATGTTTTGAGTTTAAATTGAGAAACGATGATGTTGTTTTTCTCTATTAAATGTATATTATATTTATTCGATTTCCCCAAAGAAGAAGATCTTATAGTACTTTGTGACGAAGTTTTTCACAAATGTATGCTTTGAACTTTCTTTTAGATATTTTAACTAGACGCTTAGATGACTGTTCTTCGCTATTTTATTTATATTTCATTGGTCTGATGTTTGCTATGATTTATTTATTTATTTTTTACTTTGTTGCACTTATGAAATAATTGGGTGTTCTTGCTGAACTTTTCATAATTTCTTCGTGTAATGACATTTTGATTGCTTGCTTTAGTTTCTGTTTACCTCTCAATAATTCAAAGCCTGGTTGAATTACTACTACCACTTACTTTCCTATGATTAAGGGAACTGTTCACAAACTTCTTTTTTGTTGGCTTCTTTGTCCAAAAACATAAAAAAACAAAGACACTCTGGAGAAATTTTCTACCCTACCTGTTTGTGCTTAGAAAGATCACCTGTTTGTGCTTGTAGCTTCTCTCTCTCTCTCTATCACTGAACAAGATTTTTCACTTAGCCACTTTAGTATAAATTTGTCGAGGATGTGAAATGATTAGTATAAGCTGTAACAGGGCACAGGTTGTAGGTTGGCCACCAATACGTAATTACCGAAAGAACAGTATGGCTACAAATCCATCAAAGAACAAAGAAGATGCTGAAGGAAAACAAGGCTTGGGATGCCTTTACGTGAAGGTTAGCATGGATGGAGCACCATACCTTAGGAAAGTTGATCTAAAACTGTATAGCAACTATAAGGAATTTTCATCAGCACTTGAGCAGATGTTTAGTGGCTTCACCATCGGTGAGCTTTGACTTTTTTTCTTCAATTTCTTCATATAACTCAAAAAAAAATCCTTTGGTTATGTGTTCATTCTAATTTAATTTGGGCATTTCCTAGTTCCATACGTTGATAAACATATTAGTCAGAGTCCTTGCTGGAAGAAACTCATCTATTCCTATTGTCTTTGAACTGTATTTGCTTAAATATTGGTTTCTTCATGTCATAACATGTTTTTAGCATTAATATATTGGCACTTTGATATGGATGTCATTAACTTGAAAATAATCATTTACTTCAATTAAAGATCTATTATTTCTCTGAATATCTTTCCTTTTCTTCATTTTACTTTTACAAACAGTTGATGAAGTCAAAAGTCCATGACAAATTTGTATTTGCCTTATTATTTGACATACTGAATGTGTACATATATGAATTTAGTGTCACATGACATACTGATATTTATAGTGATCCTTGTTATATTCATTGTTTTCCATGTTGGTTGGGGCTCTCTCTTTCCCTCATCTGGATCAAACTCTAATAAATGGTTAATAATAGCTCTAGCATGAGCTTTGGATAGTTCAAACCCTCTCTTAATGTTCATGAGTATAAACCATTTGCTCGATGTTGAATAAATTGTATTTAAATTTAACCATGGTAATTAATTAGTAATGTCCAAATCAAATGGAAATTTACACAGCAATTTTTTTTACCTTTTTAATTTACTTATTTGAAAGATTAGCAACAATGCTATACTTGGTGAAAAAATGTAAAACATATTTCTTCATGCTGAAGCAAAATTTGTCTGATTTTTTGTCAGTTTCTTAAATAGAAAATTCCACTTGCCAAATTCTGTTGCTGTGGGGAGGATTTTACCTTTTTTTTAAAAAAAAAATTGTGTTTATTTCAGGCCAATATGATTCTCATGGAGTACCAGGACAAGATGGATTAACTGAGAGCAAGTTGACTGATATTTTGAGTGAATCGGAATATGTCCTCACATATGAGGACAAAGATGGTGATTGGATGCTTGTTGGGGATGTGCCATGGGAGTAAGTGCCAAATTCTTAAATGTGATTTCAGTAGCTATTTTTTCAAAATAATAAAGATTGACATTTTAATGTTGATTATTTTTCATTTATCCATATAGTTTGGAACTTCTTCATTTGTATTCTTTTCCTATTTTAATTATACGAATGTTTGATTAGAATTATTTCCCCCCTAAGCTTGCTCTAAATTATCCCCCTTTCTTTCTTCTTTTTCCCTTCTCTGCCCCAGCTTTCATCATTGACTTATTTCTTGACAACTTTCTTTTTACCTTTGATTTGAAATTTTAGGATGTTCTCTGGCTCTTGCAGAAGGTTGAGGATAATGAAGGGTTCAGATGCAATTGGACTTGGTGAGCATAAATAGTTAGATTTAACAAATTGTATCTATCAAATTGTGTAAAATTATATGTGATTGCATATATAGGTCTTTCATGAAGTTGACAGCATTAACCTAATACTGATAATCTTTCATGAAGTTGAATTTTGTCACCCTCATATGAACTAGAACAATAGGCTACTGCAGACTGTAGAAAGAAAAAACAAACTTCAAC
>NC_133870.1:642777-679061 GCF_044706935.1 Curcuma longa | reverse complement strand
ATAGTTTTTAAAAAATATTTTCAATATAATTTTGATTTTCAAAATAGATTTTGAAGGTATTTTTCAAATTAGTTTTCAAAAGTGTTTTACAAAATAGGTATTTTGAAAAACTAGTTATTATTCTTTTAAGTTAGAATCTCCCCCTTAACCTGACACATCCTTAAGGCTCTTTGTTGACCACAAAGCAATCTCTCTGTGTGTCTAAGAATTTGACTCAAATTAAAAGAATAATGAATAATAATTTTTGAAATAATTTTGAAATAATTTTCATTGAAGGTAAGTATTTTTAAAATAGATAGTTTTTGAAAAATTATTTATTATCCTTTTTAAATTAGAATCTCCCCCTTAATTAGACACGTCCTCAGGGCCCTTTGTTAACTACAAAGCAAACTTCCCCGTGTGTCTTAGGGTTTAATCCTAAGTCAAAAGCATAATGGATAATAATAATTTTTAAAATATTATTTTTCAAGATATTTTCAAATAGTTTTGTAAGAGTGTTTTCAAAATAGGTAGATTTTTGAATAATTATCCTTTTAATTCAGAGTCTCCCCTGAATCAGACACGTCCTCAGGGTTCTTTGTTAACCACAAAGCAACCTCCCTGTGTGTCTTAGGGTTTGAGCCAGAATAAAAATATATAAAATAATTTTGATAATAATTTTAGGAAAAATAATTTAAAATTAATTTTACTCTTTCGATTTGAACCTCCCCCTAAATCTGACATTTCCATAGGGCTCCTTGTTAACCACAAGGCAAACTCCCTAAATGTCTTAGGGTTTAACCCAAACCAAAAGAGATAATATGTAAAATAGTTTTTGAAATAATTTTACTCCTTTAATTTAGACGTCCCCCTGAACTAGACACTTTCTTAGGACATCCTTGTTGACCACAAGGATTTTCTGCCTATGTGTCTTAGGGTTCTTAGATTTAGTGTTGACCTAGAGGTTTGTGTCTAATGTGTTGGTCAACCAATTTTTCAAAGATATAAGTTTTTGAAAATTTTAGTATAGTTACACCCAACAAGCATGAATCTCAAGGAAATATCAAATTTTCAAAATTAGTTTTTATAAAAATATTTATAATAATTTTTGAAAATATTTTTTAAAATAGTATACTTTAATTGTCCTTATCATCTCACCCGTACTAAGTGTTACAATACATGACATACACGGGTAACCTTATGGGTTATGTGAGATGAGTAGTCAATTTTATTTTTATTAATTTTAAGGTAAGTTCTAATAAAATATTTGACCTTGAGTTAGATTCAGGTTTAACCGTCAATCAATTAAGTCCACATTTCAAAAATCAGTTTCCAAGCAGTGGCGAGGCACAGTGACCTTCTTGGGTATCGGAACAACGACCATGTTCTAAGACAAAACTGATTCAAGAAATTATGACCTTAACCAATTTCTTGAGAGACCTTGGTCTAACTAGTCTAGGATGTGGCGAAGTAGCTTCGGTCAGTTACACTTGACTAAGCAGACCAAGCAAGGTACTCCTTACCCCACTTGACTACCTAGACTAAGCTTCCCTGACGTACTATCATCTCGCTCCACCCTGGTACTATGTTGGCAAGTATCAATCATTCATGTGTCCTTAACTAACTGTTCTAGATTAAGCGTTAAGTAAACATGATGACATGGCATGTTATGTGCATTTAAATTAAAACTTATGCATGTCATAGCAAGTATGCATGAGTCAAACAATTCACACAATATTTTTGATTTCTAAGGATGTATCAAATTCTCGATTTGTGATGAGCGTAGATCATATAGTATTTTTAGCCTTGTTTTAACGCTCATCTACTTGTGATTCATTGCATATGCTACACTTTGTCACACCTTATTCTTTTATAATTGCATATTTCTACTCTTTTGCTCGGAGATCTGCTTTTTGTATATTTTGCTTAACAGGATGTGATTTAGAGCCAAAATGATGCATTATTGATGGTGGAGCAAATAGTGGAGAAAAGAGGCTCACACTGGCCGTGCTCGCTGTCACGGGTGAGTCTCTTATGTAGCAAACACGAAGAAATGGAGGAGAAGAAGAAACAAGGCAGAACACGGCCGTGCCTACCAGGCACGGCCGTGCCTCATATTTCCAGGCTTAGACACGGCCGTGTAACACCAGGAGACACGGCCGTGTCCCTCCAACAGAGCGACGACAGCAGGGGCCGTGCCTATCAGGCACGGCCGTGCCCACTTCTTCAGCCTGATCCAGCAGCAGCCAGGACATGGCCGTGCCTCACAGGCACGGCCGTGCCTTTCCAACAGAGCCGCGACCTTGGTCCGTGCCTCATAGGCACGGTGTGCCTCCCAAACAGAGTCTGCATTTCGACCCACACCAGGCCGTGCCTCACAGGCACGGCCGTGCCTGGCAAACAGAGCAGCGGCTGCACATGGCCGTGCCTCCTAGGCACGGCCGTGTGACGGGGGCGTGCTGGGGCGTGTCTACCTAACAATCTGGACAGTTTGCAGACTTAAAGTAAAATGGGCATAACTTTCAGCTCCGATTGAACCACGGGCCGTGCCACCCCTCAAAATGGAGCTAACTTCAAGATCTACAACTTTGCTTCAGGGTGTACAGAACGATGACTACTCTAGGCCATGCTAAATGGCACGGCCGTGCCTCCTGACCGCGGCCACGCTGGGTGCTCTGCCCAAACTGCAGACCAAACTTCGAACCAACATAACTTTCGGCTCAGATGGAGTTATGGGTCGGTCCACCACCCAAATTGAAGATAATTTAATGCTCTACAACTTTGGTTCAGGGTCCAATTGAAGAAAACTGGGTTTACTTGGTGAAAAACCCATTGAGGCGGAGCCTTGTAAACCAGGGACAATCTGGGCAGTTTTGGGTGAGTATAAAAGGTGGAAACAAACCCAATCTTGGGTTATCTTGGGTCATTCTCCAAAACCCTTGGTCTTGGCTTGGCGGCGGCGCCTCCCCCTCTCTAGGGGAGGCCCTAAACGCTCCATCCTTCGCCGATCCACCTCGCCATTCATCTCCATCAGTCCATCCTACACCGGAACAAGAAGATCTTCAAGAGGGTGACCACGCTTCAAAGATAAGTCTTCCCTTTTCTTGTGGATGACTATTTTCATGTATTCCTCTTGTAAACTTCTTGTAATGGAGTAGATCGCTGAGTTTAGGATGTAGGATGAACATCTATGTAATGATGGTGATGTATGAACTAGTTTATGTCATTTTCCCTATTCAATGAGATGTTTACATTTGTTTCATGTATCATGTGCCTTGAATGTGTTTGATGAAATATTTGTGTGAGCGCATATGCATGATTATGAGGGGTAGATTACTTTGTAGGGAGATCCTAGGATCGTATACCCGGGACGCCTCGTGACAGGAGGAGAGTCTTTAACCGGACCTTCCGAGGTGATTCCTACATAGTGGTAAACCCCCATAAGGGATATCTAATGGTTGATGGCCACTGGGACAAGGTCCTTAACAGGGTACTCTGTGACAGAGGGTAGGCGTTGGATCGTATACCGGGGCGCCTCGTGACAGGAGGAAAGCCTTAAACTGGGCTTTCTGGCGCACCTTTACTAGAGGGCCACAACATAGGACTTCAAGGTCAAATGCCAACAAAGCCTGACGAGGTCGAGTTGGTATTTTGGTTAGAATCCCTACAAGGTGGTGAACATTGAGAGTAAGGGAACAAACATGAATTAGGGATATCGCCTAGCATTGATGTGAAACCGAAGTCCTAAACTTATCCATCTCACCCATAAACCCCAAGCCAATCTCTCTTTCTCTCACACACACAACCAAATCCTCAACCAATCCGTTTCCCTCCGAGTCTAGATAACTATCTTAGTGACATCACTATAGCTAATACACAGTCCCTGTGGTTCGATATCTTTTTATTACTTGACGACAACCGTATACTTGCGGAAGCCTATCAGGAACCCAGGCCTAGTTATCCAGGGAACGGTCCATCCCATCTGTCTAAATGAACCTGCCTACCCGGCCTGATGGGGTCTCTCGATCCGTTTACCCGGTTAAGCGCGGTAAAGGCTAATCCTGGGCAAACGCCTCACGCCAGTATCAACACGCAGATCCCTTAGGGAATAGTCTACTTAGCTTACCCGTACTCATCGGTTTACCCGGCCTGCACAGGCATTTGCTCCACCTACCCAAGCAAGCCCTGCTATCATTGGACCCGGGTATCTGAATCACTCCAACGTCATCGCCCGTATTACCCATTGCTCAGCTTGTCCTGGTCCACTCAACTGGCTTAGTTCACTCAGGCCATTCAACATGCCCGACCTGCTCGTTACAATACCTCGTTCACCCGTCTGATCCCCACTGTGGTCGGTCCCGGGTAACTTACCTCGTCCCACCGTCAGCAATCAGATCACTCAGACTACTCAGTCTACCTGGTCTGCTCGACCATCCAGTTCGCTCAGTTTACCCGGATAATCCCGGCCATCACCGATCCCGGGCATCCCCTCCCACTCCAACATCAATCCCGGCTCAAGTCTTCTAGCTAACAGACAAATATAATACAGACAATCAAGCGTGTGAACTGTCGTACAGGGGAAAGGCTATGGTTATGTGTCCACGCCTCACCTCATCATTGCTGCCAACTTTCCACTCATAGCTAAACGACAAAGAGGACATACAGCCTCCAGCCGTAGAGCAGTGGTAGGCATATCGTCCATGTTTCCTAGATGCTGCTCTACTGGTGCAGATGTCAGTAAAGCCCTGGTCTTGTCCCCCTGGATACCACCATAGTCTGCTCCCTTGACAAATGGAATGTTCGCCTTGTAGGTATATCAATTCCCATGCAGGTACCAGTTCTCTCTTTCGACTCTCGCATTTTGACAACTACTACTGCTATTCTTCCTTCCTACATCTTCGTCGAAAACTGACTTGAGGGTCGGAGTGGCCTGTCGGGACTCCCCGGCACCAGCTAATCCATTCGTTTATGATGATCTCGCAGGTCTCCTTCCTACTAGGGCCCGCTAAGGTTGAGGTGACATTTCCTTGACTGGTGGGTTGACTGTCGTCGATATTTGGCTGGAATAAATTGGCGCCGTCTGTGGAAACTCTGAGCTAAACGTCACGATGGTTACCACTAGATACACCACCGACAAACGCTAGCCTGAGGAGGAACCGAACCCAAGAGATCTTATCACAGTTTCGCACAAAAATCTTCGACTCATTATTCAAGCATGTTGAATGCGATGCCAGAACGCGCTCAACCGCCACTCCCTCCTGCGCCCGCTGCCAACGCCCCCTTTAGAGCCCAAAGGCCTTCTCCAGTGGAGGAGGTCTTGCTCCCAATGGGCACCACCAACCGAGGTGGGGGTTCAACAGAAGCGGACTCGCAGGGGTCTCATGCTGGTGGGGAGCGACGTGACGATCGCAAGGGCAAAGCTCCCATGATTTCCCTAGTGGCTCCCCCAGTAGTTGTACACAAGAACCCTTTCTCCAGGGAGATCCTGGAACAAGAACTGCCCCGACGTTTTCGGACAACGCCGGTGGGAGAATACAACGGGTCCACGGACCCTGAGGACCACCTCTGTCGGTTTGAGAATGCATCCTTGCTCTGTCAGTACACCGATGGAGTTAAGTGTCGTGTTTTTCTCAACACCCTCTGCGGATTAGCACAACGGTGGTTCAACCGACTGCCGCCCGCCTCTATTCACTCCTTCGAGGAGTTCAAGAAAGTTTTCTTGCACCAATTCTCTAGCTCTAAAAAATATCAAAAGACTCCTCTCACCCTTTTTATGATGAAGCAAAAACCCAAGGAAACCCTGCGAGAATACCTTCACCGTTTCAATAAGGCTGTGTGGGAGGTACCATCAACCTCCTCGGATATTCTCACCAGTGCCTTGACCCAAGGCCTACAAGATGGGGACTTCTTCCGCTCCTTGGTGAAGAAGTCACCCCAGTTATCCCAAGCTACTGGAGCGCGCCGACAAGTATATACATTTGTAGGAGACCCAGCTTGCCCGACGAAGCGACGCCGACCCCACTCCATCTGCTGACAGGAGACCGACGCCAGCGCCTCCTCGACGAGAAGCTCCGCCGAGACCTCTTTTACATCCTCCACCGCGACGCGAAGAGTGCGTCGTCCAAGCGGTGGACACCTTCCCCCTCCCAGGGGAATATAGAAATCCAGTCGGGAAAGGTCAACCGATTCGCTTCCGTGCTTACCACCAATCCACCGTCCATACCACTCAAGACTGCCGGGTGTTGGCCCAGGAGATCAACCGGGTCATCATGGAAAGGCAGCAGGCGATGGCTACACCGCAACCAGGCGGAAGATGTCTGCTGGGGAATTTTGGTTGGCGAGGTCACCAGGGCTGGCGGGGAATGCCAAGACATTCGGGTCCCGATCCTCGGCCTGAACCAAGGGCAGAACGACGATCGCCCCTAGAGGAGATCGATTCCCACCAGCCCTCAGTTCCTTCGAGGCGGTCATGTCCACCTTTCATCAAAAGATCAAGTTCCCCGTCTAGGGCCAAGTCGGTTCTGTGAGTGGAGATCAAGGTGTAGCCCGGAGGTGCTACATCGACATGGTCCAAACGGACCTCCGGGCAGTAAAGAGGAAGCCAGCGGCCGAGGTGCATGCGGTCCAAGAGACAGACCCTGCTCGGCCACTCCCAGAGAAGGTCAGTATCCAGATTGTCCCTGAACATCCTGACAGGGTCACTCAGATAGCGGTTGACTTGCCTGCCGAGCTGAAGGAGAAGCTAGTCGACTACTTGGTCTGGAACAACGACATCTTCGCCTGGTCAACTTTAGAGATCACAGGTGTAGCCCCAACCATTATGGAGCACTGGCTTAACACCCTCCCTGACGCGCGACCAGTCCGGCAAAAGAGGCGGCACTTCTCAGTCTAGCAGGACAAGATCATCCGGGAGGAGATCAACAAGTTGCGGCAGGCCGGCCAAATCAAGGAGGTACAATTCCCTACTTGGCTGGCTAATGTAGTTCTAGTGCCCAAACCCGAGAGGCAAATGACGCATTTGCGTCGACTTCCGTGACCTCAACAAGGCGTGCCCCAAGGATTGCTACCCTCTTCCCCGGATCGATCAGCTGGTGGACTCGACTTTCGGGAATGAACTCATGTGCATGATGGACGCCTACCAGGGCTATCACCAGATTCCTTTGGCCTGGGAAGACCAAAAGAAGGTCAGCTTCATTACCTCTGACGGCACCTTCTGCTATACTGTTATGCCCTTTGGGTTGAAAAACGCAGGGGCCACATACCAGCGGCTTATGGACAGGGTCTTTCAGTATCAGCTTGGCCGCAACGTAAAGGTCTACGTCGATGACATCTTGATCAAATCAGAGAAAGCCGCACAACTCACCGACGACATCGACGAAACCTTCAACACGCTGTGATAGTACAGCCTCAAGCTGAACCCGAACAAATGCTTGTTCGGCGTAAAGGGTGGCGTTTCCTGGGCTATATCGTCACCGAACGAGGAATCGAAGCCAACCCTGAGAAGGTCCGGGCGCTAAAAGACATGACTTTTCCTCGAAGCACTAAGGAGGTACAGAGGCTGGTGGGAAGGATTACTGCCCTGTCCCGGTTCATCTCCCACTCGGCGGCAAGAAGTCTACCCTTCTTCAAGATCTTGCGCCGAGCTACCCGGTTCTCCTGGGATGAGAAGTGCGAGCAGACTTTCATGGAGCTGAAGCAATATCTGACTGAGTTACCTATATTGGCCAAGCCTGTCTCGCATGAACCTTTGTGGGTATACTTGTCCGCCTTTGAGGAGGCCCTAGGGTCGATACTGGTCAAGCAAGAAAACCAAGTACAACGTCCTGTATACTTTGCCAGTCATATATTAAAGGATGCTGAACTTCACTACTCCCCCTTGGAAAAACTAGCGCTGGCCCTCACCCTGATGGCCCGCAAACTGTGACCGTACTTCTCGTCTCACGCGATCACTGTGCTCACCAATAGCAACCTCGGTCGGGTCCTCTTAAATCCGGATTCCTCTGGCCACCTCGTCAAATGGACGACAGAGTTGAGCGAATATGACATCTAGTACCAACCTAGAACCGCCATCAAAGCACAAGCCCTAGCAGATTTCTTGATTGAGGTAACAAGTCAGGACTCTGCCGGGGTATGGAAGGTTTTCGTGGACGGTTCAGCCACCAAGAATGGCAGTGGAATTGGAATTTTACTGTGCTCCCCTCGCGGCGATACACTATAACTTGCTGTCAAACTTCATTTCTGGGCCACCAATAATGAAGCCGAGTACGAAGCTATCTTAGCAGGGTTACAAGCGGCCCGACACTTGGGTGCCCTGCGAGTCATCATTCACTCTGATTCCTAGTTGGTGGACCAGCAGATAAAAGGCACCTTTGAGATCCGTAATGACCGCCTGAAGCGCTACGCCGAAGCCATAGAGAGGTTGAAGTCCGAATTTCAGGAAGTCGTGCTGCAGAAGATTCCTCAGGCTGATAACCAGAGGGCTGATAATTTGGCTAAGTTGGCTAGCTCCTTATCCACCTGGGAGTTAGAAGAACCTACCATCCAGGAACTGCTGATCGCGCAAGTGGATCAGACGCCCTGGGTTGCTGAACCAGCAGACTGGAGGACGCCAATCCTTGTCTTTCTGAAGCAAGAGATTATACCCGATGACCAGAAATAAGCACAGATTGTCAAAAGGAGAGCTGTCCGGTTCGTCTTAATTCGGGGGCACACTATATAAGCGCGCATTTTCTCGGCCGCTGCTGAAGTGCCTCAGACCAGACGAGGCCGACTATGTCCTAAGAGAGATACATCAGGGATGTTGTGGCAACCATACAGGAGGACGAACTCTAGTTTGTAAAACCCTACTCGCCAGATACTTTTGGCCAACCATGCAGAGTGATGCGGCTCAGTTAATCCGTAACTGCCTCAGTTGCCAGAAGCACCAGGCGTTGTCTCACCAACCGGCCGAACCTTTGAAGACCTCCACTGTCTCCTGCCCCTTCGATCAATGGGGAATGGACATCGTTGGCCCTTTCCCTGTTGATCCTGGGCAGAAGAAGTTCTTGTTGGTGGCGGTTGACTACTTTTCCAAATGGGTAGAAGCAGAACCCTTGGCTAATATCACTGAGAAGAACGTCCTGAAATTCCTATGGCAGAACATCGTATGTCGCTTCGGCATACCCCGCAGGCTTGTTTCTGACAATGGCAGACAATTCCAAGGACGAAAGCTTCAAGAGTGGTGCCAAGGGTTTGGGCATTCAACATAGCATTCACCTCTGTGTATTACCCCTAGAGCAACGGACAGACTGAGGTGGTGAATCGGGAGCTTGTCAGAGGATTAAAGACTAAGCTGGATCATGTTGGAGGGTCCTGGGTTGAAGAACTTCACGACATACTCTGGGCCTACCGGACGCCTCCGCGAGACAGCACGGGACTGACACCCTTCCATCTGGTCTACGGAGGTGAAGCGGTAGTCCCAGTTGAGATCGGATGTAGCTCTACTCGAATTGAAGCTTACAAGGATGCAGAGGACAATGCTCAACATCGAGCCGCCGAGCTAGACATGGTCACTGAAACCAGAGAGCAAACCAATGCTCGCTTGTTCGCCTACCGACAACGCATGAGCCTGGCCTATAATAAACGCGTCAGCCCCCGATCATTCCATGTAGGCGACTTCGTCTGGAAGAAAAGAAGGCCATTGGAAGGAGTTGGCAAATTAGAGCCACGATGGGAAGGCCCGTACCGGGTTATATGCCGACTCAACGGAGGTTCCTACTACCTTGCCGACTCACAAGGCAACGAGCTTCCCCGGCCATGGCATGCCACGCAACTCCGCCCTTATTACACCTGACTTGTATCCTTTTATGTGTACTTATCAATGTCTTGTACCTTACTTGCTTGATATAAGAAATGCAGGAACATTGATCGTCTCCACCCTTCAGATATTATTACCTCTCAGCCCTGTCACTGATGGTCGCAGCCTTACGACAGACAGGAATCTTTCTCCCGGATCAGAACTCCACGGCCCTTTCAGTCCTGTCGCTGATGGTCACAGCCTTACGACAGGCATTAATCTTTCTCCTGGCTCAGAACTCCACGGCCCTCTCAGCCCCATCGCTGATGGTCGCAGCCTTACGACAGGCATGGATCTTTCGCTTGGATCAGAACTCCACGGCCCTCTCATCCTTGTCGCTAATGGTCGCAGCCTTACGACAGGCATAGATCTTTCCCTCAGAACTCCACGACCCTCTCAGCCTTGTCGCTGATGGTCGCAGCCTTACGACAAGCATAGATCTTCTTTCCCGGCTCAGAACTCCACGGCCCTCTCAGCCCTGTCGCTGATGGTCGCAGCCTTACTGACAGGCATGGATTTCTTTCCCGACTCAGAAATCCACGACTCTCTCAGCCCTATCGCTGATGGTCGCAGCCTTACGACAGGCATGGATCTCTTTCCCGGCTCAGAACTCCACGGCCCTCTCAGCCCCGTCGTTGATGGTCGCAGCCCACTGACGGGCAGGATGTTACTTCAGTTCTCAGACCTCCACGGCCCTCTCAGCCGCGTCGCTGATGGTCGCAGCCCACTGACGGGCAGGGTGTTACTTCAGTTCTTAGACCTCCACGACCCTCTCAGCCACGTCGCTGACAATCGCAGCCCACTGACAGGCAGGGTTTTATATCAGTGCTCAGACCTCCACAGCCCTCTCAGCCGCGTCACTGATGGTCGCAACCCACTGATGATAGACATCCACAAGTATACGGTTGTCGTCAAGTAATAAAAAGATATCGAACCACAGGGACTGTGTATTAGTTATAGTGATGTTGCGAAACTAGTTGTCTAGACTCTAAAAGAAACGGAGTGGTTGAGGATTGTGGTTGTGTGTTTGTATGGTAGAAAGAGAGATTGACTTGGGGTTTATGGGTGAGATGAATAAGTCTAGGACTTCGATTTCACATCAATGCTAGGTGATATCCCTAATTCATATTTGTTCCCTTATTCTCAATGTTTACCACCTTGTAGGAATTATAACCAAAATACCAACTCGACCTCGTCAGACTTTGTTGGAATTTGACCTTGAAGTCCTATGTGGTGGCCCTCTAGTAAAGGTGACGCCAGAAAGTTCGGTTAAAGGCATTCCTCCTGTCACGAGGTGCCCCGGTCATACAATCCAACGTCATACCCTCTGTCACTGAGTACCCTGCTAAGGACCTTGTCCTAGTGGCCACCAACCATTAGATATCCCTTATGGGAGTTTACTACTATGTAGGAATCACTTTGAAAAGTCTGATTAAAGGCATTCCTCCTGTCACGAGGTGCCCCGGTATACGATCCTAGGATCTCCCTACACAGTAATATACCCCTCATAATCATGCATATGCGCTCACACAAACATTTCATCAAACACATTCAAGGCATATAGTACATGAAACAAATGTAAACACTTCATTGAATAGGGAAAATGACATAAACTAGTTCTTACATCACCATCATTATATAGATGTTCATCCTACATCCTAAACTCAAGGATCTACTTCATTACAAGAAGATTACAAGAAGAATACATGAAAATAGTCATCCACAAGAAAGGGGAAGACTTATCTTTGAAGCATGGGCATCCCTTGAAGATCTTCTCGCTCTGATGTAGGATGGATGGGTGGAGATGAAGTGTTTAGGGCCTCCCCAAGAGTGGGGAGGCACCTTCCCCCAAGCCAAGACCTAGGGTTTTGGAGAATGACCCAAGATGCCTTCAAAAAGTGCATAAGGATGTATTTATAGGCCCAGACACGCCCCCACGACACGGCCGTGCCTAGGAGGCACGACCATGTCTAGTCGCTCTTCTGTTGGGTAAGAACGGCCATGCCTAGGAGGCACGGCCGTGTGCAGGCCTGTCTTTGTGGAAGAGGCATGGTCGTGCCTGTGAGGCACGGCCAAGGGCAGACACAGCTCTGGAAATGAGACACGGCCGTGTCTGGGAGGCACAGCCATGTCTTGGCGTGGCACTGGATTGGAGACACGGCGGTGCCTGTGAGGCACGACCATGTCCTGGCTGCTATTGGAGGGAGGCATGACCGTGCCTTCGAGGCACGACCAACGGTTGTTACTTCTCTGTTGGAGGATCACGGCCGTGCCTGGTTGGCACGACCAAGGCTGTTGGAGGGACACGGCCGTGCCTGGTAGGCACGGCCATGTTCTGCTCTTTTGTTCATTTTCATCCGTTTCTTCGTGTTTGTTGTAATAGAGACTCACCCGTGATGACGAACATGGCCAGTGCGAGTCTCTTTTCTCCATTTCTTACTCCACCATCAATAATGCATCGTTTTGGCTCTAAATCGCATCCTGTCAAGCAAAATATACAAAGAGCAGATCTCCGAGTAAAAGAGTAGAAATATACAATAATAAATGAATAAGGTGTGATAAAGTAAAACATATGCAATGTATTACAAATAGATGAGCGTTAAACAATGATAAGAATCATATATGATCTATGCTCATCAACTGACGGGTAGGGTTTTGTCTCAGTTCTCAGACCTCCACGGCCCTCTCAGCCGCGTTGCTGACGGTCGCAGCCCATTGACGGGCAAGGTTTTGTCTCAGTTCTCAGACCTCCACTGCCCTCTCAGCCGTGTCGCTGACGGTCGCAACCCACTGACGGGCAGGATTTTATCTCAGTTCTCCGACCTCCACGGCCCTCTCAGCCGCGTCACTGATGGTCGCAGCCCATTGACGGGTAGGGTTTCTCTCAGTGCTCAGATCTCCATGGCCCTTTCAGCCGGTCGCTGACGGTCACAATCCATTGACGGGCAGGGTTTGTCTCAGTTCTCAGAACTCCACGGCCCTCTCAGCCGCGTCGCTGATGGTCGCAGCCCACAAACGAGCATGGTTCTTTCTCCCGGCTCAGGCCTTCACAACAGTCTCAGGCCCGTAGTTGGTGGTTATCGCCTCCTGACAAGCTCGGTTTGCCCAACGTTCATATTCTCTTAGCCTTCTTGGCCTTATCATGGCTATCTCCGCCTTACGACAGGCGTGGAACGATTCTTTATACTCAAGCCTTCATGTGTGGTGTAATCCTATTGCTGGTGGCCTGGACTTATGAGGGGCCTAGATTCTCTCTTATTTGGACTTCCCGGCACTCCCGCTACAACTTACATGGCTTTTTTGTCACCCGGGCTATCTAAGTTTCCTCGGCCCTGTCGCCAAAGGACCTGTGCTGTTATAGGTTCTATCCCTTCTTGTCATTTATATACACGCTTAATTCACTTTCTAAAGTTATGATTATGTATGTTGCCGTATGCTTGCTCGCGATCTTTACTTCACGGATACTTTCTTAGACATGGTTACAAAACAACGCTTAGACACATAAACACAAGGTAGACGGGACAAAAAATAAACTTTTACTTCTTTCATAACTACCGCACACGATCAGCAGAACGATAAAAAAATAGCGACTGACAACCTAGTCGCTATAATTGCTGTAATCCAGCAAGTCACTGTAATTGGAAGGCCGGGAATGTGCGTCTATCAACCGCTCCTCCGCCTCCCTCCTGTAGATCTCGAGGTCCCATCGGAGGATTGCTTCAGAATCCCGGTAGTTCCTTAGTCTCAGTCTGGCTTCCTCCGCTTGGGATCGGGACGCCGACAACTCTTTTTCTGCCTTCTCTGCCCGGGTCATAACAGCCTGCATAGCGAGTTCGGCCTCTCGTTTGTCTGCGTCTAACTAAGCAGTCGTTTGTTCCGCTCTAGCCAGACCTCGCTCCAGCCTTTGGCCCTGCGCCTTGGCTTCAGCCAGTTCCAGCTCCAGCTAATGCACATCCTCACAGTACCGGATGGCTCTCAACACCCATCCAGAGGAGGAACTCCTGGCTGCCTGCAGTTCCTCCTCTAGTCGTTGCACCTGTCATTCCAAAGCGGCAACATCCATGATTGAATAGCAGCGTAAACGGTAGCACGAGCAAAAGAAAACGAAGAGGAGCAAATAGGTTTACGAAGGTTGGATTACCGCATCTCCATTAGGCGTATATATAGCCTATCGGGGAGAAGGCGAATCGTCGGACGACGTCTCTTTCGAGGCGAGTAAATACAGTCGCTGACAAGTGAGTACGGAAGATGAGGAGTCTGGTCGATGGTAGAAAACCCTTCTAACTGTACATTAGATAACGTCTTTAACAAAGACAAACACGGAAACCAAAGCAAGTCATGGGTAGCCTTACCTCAGCCTCACCGATGAAAAGCCATGAAGATAGGCAAAGGCTCCTAGGTCGTACGACTTCACGATTATAGGCCATGCCTAGCAGCTACTGGCCTGAAGGCTACTGGGGTTTACTCAACCAAATAGATAATTTGGTCAGGCCATACCCTTTCCCGGGTCACTTACAACATTTAAGCTTGCTCACGTAAGCTAGGTGGTAATCTTTAACACGTTTAGCTCGGCTACGAACATTAGTGCAAGCACACAGCCTGGAATGCTGAGACAATAACACTCATTGGAAATTTGTTTCTTCAGTGCCAAAAAGTATTACACGGTAAAAGAAATAAAGGTCCCATAGGCTGCTCAGCCTCTAACTTTGACTCGTCGCTGGGGTTTCACTGGTGTCCTTGGAAGCCTATGGAACCGAGGCGGATCTGGCACCTTGCGAATCTTCAGTCCTCTTACCCCTTTTCAACTTTGCCCAATCTCTGGCTGGGTTGAAGATGTCTAACTTTTGGCCATGAGAAATGAGCTTAGCACAAGCAAGTTGACAAAGAGCCGTTGTAATTCCCTGCTCAAATGCTTGGAGACCTTTCCGGTCCAGTAACTCGGCAAATTCCGGAGAAGCAAGATACTTCCTCATTGCTTCCTCCAAGCGTTCCACCTCCCCGGCTTGGTACGCGGCCATCTCGACCTTCAATCCCTCTAGGTCAGATTGAGCCTTGGTTTGGGCGGCCCGGGCATCTGCCATATTAGCGGCCAGAGTAGCCTCATGTCCTCGAGCGATGTCCAGTAATTAGCGGAGTCGCTCCTGTTCTTGGACGGGTTCCAGCCGCTCCCTCTCTTTATCGTCGAGTAGTCGCTCAGCGCGGGCACGGGACTCAGAGGCCTCTTGTTCCCTTTGGCCAGACGCCTCGACCAAGCCTTTCTGATAGGCCAACTCTTTTTCTAGTTCAGTGGCCTGGGCAGAACATTCCATAGAGCGTTTGCGACACTGCTCAGCCTCTGTTATTGTTTCATCCCGAGTCACCTCCGCCATGATTTGTTTTTCACGGGCCAACTTGGCCTTCTTGCAAGCAGCGGCCAATTCCTCATCCAACTGTTGTGGAGGGCATGGTGCTCCACAGTGAGCTGGAAACACTGACGCATGAGGGAAGACGCTATTACAGAATCCAAGAAAAAATAGGAAAGAACCACAGAGTTACCTTTTGACATGAGGAAAACATGTGTTTACTCAGTTCCCGGACTGTGAGTCCCGGAAGAACTTGAGTTCTATATGCTTCCAAGTCACTCGTCTCCAGGGTACAGACCAACGACACTCTCTCCGTATCGGGATACGCCTCTAAGGCCGAACTCGAGTATCGGCCTCCGGCATCCGTCCCTCCCTCCTCCGGCGTTAGTTTACCCGGCAAGTCGGCCTCCGAAGCGGTGGGGGTTTCTACCAAGACAATCAACTTTTTTTCGAGAAAGCCGGTGCTTCTTCGCCGAGGGGTTGTCTCCTGGGAAAATGGTTATTGCCCTGCTATACTGCGGCGAAGGGGACCCTTCGGGGTGCCATCCACCAGGGGACACAGCCTGTTGTCACTCCGTGTCCGGGTCCACCTCCGGAGTTATTGGAGTCCCGACCTCTAGCTCGACATCAGGAATCGCTAACCCTGTTTGCTCAGCAGCTAGGATGAGCGGTTGGGGTGGTTCACCAAGCGGTGGGAGATCCGTATTTTCCTCCCATATCTCCTCCATGGTGGCCGGGTCGTATTTACCTGATCTCCCGACCAAAGCCTATTCTCCTTCGGGCACCTCCTCAGTATGCCCCGTCTGCTCGATGACCTCTTGTAAGGGGGATGGCATAGATGGCTGGGTAGAATCTGTCGCGAGCAAGGAAGCACCATCCTCTTCATCATCCCCCAACAGATCTCCCATAGTGGCCGCACCCTAGTTCAGAAGAGGGGTGTATGAAGCGTCCATGAAGAGTTTTCCTGCAAGGAGATCAAGGAAGTTAGTCAATATAAGGGGAACCACTGCCAGAGACGGAGACTTACATAGTGGAGCTCCCAAGGGCGTTCGAATTTGACTCAATCCTACTTGGAACAGTAGCCATTCGCTCTCCGCAAAATGGTTTACTCAAAATTTTAAAGGGAGCAAGGTTTCCACGGCTTGTTGAAAGGCAGCTGATTGGGAGTACTCAGCTAAAGGGGGCAAGTAAGGGTTGCTTACACTCCACGTTGATAACCACGAATAAGGCGAAGGCGGTTGTACATAGAAGAAGCATTTCTTCCAGCCCTTGTGAGAGCTTGGTAAACCATCTAAGAAGCTTTACTTGGACCTTCCCTTGAAATAATACACCCCTTTATCGCCACGAAAACTATACAACGCCTGTAGGAGTTGTACATTCAATGGGATCCCAAACGCCTTACAAACTATCACCGTTGCACAAATTAGGCGATATGAATTGGGAGCTAGTTGGGAAAGGCTAATTTGAAAATAGCACGCTATTTCGTGAAAGAAAGCAGGTACGGGAAACCTAAGACCACCTTTAATCTGGCCCTGGAAAAAAAAGGTAAGGAAATCCTCTGGTGGTTTGTGCGCCCTATCCTCAGGCGATGGGAGGAGAACCTTGTGGTCTGCGAGGATTTTCCCCTCTGATTGGAGTTGAGAGATGGTATCGAGAGAGCAGGTTGACTGAAGGGTCTCATACCAAACCGCAGAGTCTGACATGGTGAAGGAGATCAAGGAGAGGAAGAGACTGACTGTGGAAGAAGGACTTACGAAGAACACCATCTCTAGTAGCGCAAGCGCACAAACATGAAGAAGTGATGCCCATAGAAAACCTAGGAGAGAAGCCGAACAGTGAAGGCCGCGATTTTTATCTTTGTGCTCAACGCGGCCCTACTAGCTCGGTGACTGACCGTTCGATCACGAAGGTTAGGTCTCGACGGTTCGCGTCCCATCGTACTGCTAGTCTCTCTCCCACGACCTCTGGCAATGGCCTGTCATTAAAGGACACGTGGCAATCGCCGTAAAATGACAAGCTTCACACGCCGCCTCTCGTGTCACTCGCCATTAAGGAATATGGTCTGTCACGGTAAAAAGGTATATTCTCCTTTTTCAAGGTTGATATCCTATCAGGGCATTTAATGTCGTTGCAATCATCGAACTTTACCAACGCTGACCTCCCTACCCGGGAAAGTCCACTGACATTTGTCTTACGCGGGAGCCAGAAGGCACGTAATCTGGAGTCCGAGAAGCCTTCTACCCGGGATACACGTCTGGATATGTTGGTCCAGTTTGCCCGGGATCACGACATTTTGCCCAGGACGAGCGATGTTCGTGAACACGAGCATTTTCCCTTGCTCGGGATGGTGAGGGACAAAAGTCGAGAATCGAGGAGGCAATTTACCCGGGAGTCCCGCTGCCTGGGACACGGAGGTGCATTGAGAGGGAGTTTGGATGTTTTCTCCTCAAGTCCATTGAAGTCTCCGGACCCACGATACATGGGCACACTTGGATGGATAAACTTTCATAAACTAGCAAAGTATCCAATATCCCAGGGAAGGACGGATGAGCTTTGCGCATTGAAACGTGTAGTGACTTGTTTATAAACGAGAGAAGATGTGCACGCGGAAACAAGCAAAAAAAATTGCGTTTACATGGTAAACAGGATACAGTATAGGCTGGGCAAAACCTAATCCTCGCTTACGCAGGACAGTTCAAGGTTCGCCCTCGGACACCGATTTAGCAGTATCGATCGGTCGAGGTTGCTCATGGGGAATGGCGGGAAGATTTGTTTTCCTCGGACTGGTCAAGGCCGGACCTTCGATGACAGGGGTACTGGCCAAAGCTATAGTTGTTGTTCCCGCCTCCATGGTTTGGCTCCGTGCCACCTAAGGAACAGAGGAAGAGGGACCCGCTCCAGCCGCCCAAGTAGCAAAGAAGGAAGCTCTCACTGAAGTAGGGAGTTCTACCCACACCCTTCGGATATCCAAAAACTGAGTGTTCGTGTCCCGTGTAACTATCCCAGCCTTGGAGAATTGCGGGATAGCCCCCTGAAACCCCAATTTGAATAAGAGGTTGTCGCATTTATTGTAGCTCGCTTTAAGCTTTTCTAGCCTAGATCGCAGGCCGGTCTCTCGGGTTTGGGATTCAGCCAATTGCTGTTTCAATGCATCGACCTCCCCTTGTAAGCTTAATCGCTCATGCGCAAATTGAGCTGCCGCAACCCTCCCCTCTTCTTCCTTACGAGCAAGCAGGTATTCCGCGTGCAGATGATCTTCCTTGGCTTGTCGCTCTGCCTGATGCGCGCTCTCTATTACGAATTTTTGTCCCAGGATTGGTCCCTCAGTTCTTGTACATATCCGTGAAGACCCTTGGTCCAAGCCTTGCACTCTTCAAATTACTCCTCAATTTCATGACGAGCCTGGACAGCTCGCTCAGTCTCCTCTTGCAGCTCTATCACAGCTCTATAGGTAACAATCGGTACTTCATGCTGCGTCGACTGACCTCGGAGGAACGCTATCTCGTCCTTCTGGAGGGCATAGTCCTTTTCCAGCCTTAGTAGGCGCTGGCGGAGAACTTCTTGCGCTTTTCCCGCCTAACAATTTAGAGTAGAGGATGAGATTCATGTAACGAGAAGGAATTAACGTTGTGCACAAGACACACTCCTAACCTTGACATGGGCCTCAATCAGGCTTTCGTTGATCTCGATCAAGCCCAGGCGAGGGAGAACCTCGCATTCGTAATGTTGGAGCCGCTCCTTTACTGTTTCTAGAGCGTCTACCAAGCTGAAATCCCCCCGAAACATTGTGGGGAGCGAGGAGAAGGATGAGGCACCCGGGTGTGGTAATGTCAGGAAAAACCCAGGAGCAGGCTTCGCCCAAACTGGAGGGGAAGTATCTCGTTGCGCCCTTCCCCGGTTTCCCTTAGATCTTCAACTTTGTGGCTCCTTATCCTCAACGGGTCTTTTTCCTCTTGCCCGGGACTTAGGGGAGCAGCCTGGTGATGCCGGCGGAGTGATATCATCTATACTTCGCTTTTTGCTGCCTAGCTGTGTTTCCTCCGGAGACCTGATCACTATACCCGTTTCTCGTGGCCGAGTCTCCTGAGACCTAATCGTCGTAGCCATTGACTGCGCCCGGGTATCCGACGGTTTGATTTCTCGTGGCCGGGCTTGCGGGGATCTGGCCTTTGAAGCCGCCGCCAAAGATTGGACCTTTGGCGGCCTAACTATTATCGCTGTCTCCTGGGGCTGGGCCGACGAGATCACCTCAGGTCATGGCGGCACCGAGGAAATCGGTTTAGCTAGTATAGGTTGCTTGGCACTCTTCGACCTGGTCACTGGTGGCACCTTTCTCGGTTTTGATTGTTGGCCACCTTTCTTCTTGGTCTTCGTTGGCAGTAGAGCTCTAAACCAGGCATCCCCGGCCGAGTCCCCCTCTACTCTGAGGTTGTTGGGGCATGCTAATTCTCATTTCAAGGTTTTATTGGTGGAATGGTCTAGCATAATCTGATCTGTAGAATGATATTAAATTGGTCATAAAGAGAAGTACGACAGGATAAACTTACTGACGCCATACTTACATAAGTTATCCCCAAGCGAGATGTCCACAAGGCTTAGCCCTCTCCGATACAGCAGGGCTTCGTTGTGGAGTATCTTCTCCAAGTCAAAATGAAGGTCATCAAGTATTCGTCGGGCCTCACCTATGGTCCCGCCTGAAGGAACTTCATTGGTCAAGGGCAGCGGAGGGAGATTTGGAGTCCAACGGTTTGCCCAGGGATATGCTTGAGGAGGTTTGATATAGAAGAAGTACTTCTCCCATCCCTCCTCCGGTGCAGAAAGTTCGCTCAGGAACTCGCATCCTGGCCGGAAGGCAAAAAAGAAGGTACCGCGCCGGAGCTCCCCAACGAGTAGAAAGAGCTAAACAAAGAAGCGTCCAAGGGGATGTTGTACAAACGACAGATGACGACAGTTCCGCATATAAGTTGGAAGAATTCAGGAGAAAGTTGGGAGATGTTCAAGTGGTAAAAGGAGGCCAGTTCATGGAATAAAGACGAAAGTGGGAATCACAAACTGCTAGGTATCTGGCTAAGAAAAAGGTAGCATAATCTGGAGGAGGCTTGTGCGGACGATGCTGGTAGGTAAGCACTCCGAAGATGTGATCCTTCGGGATGCGGTACTCAAATCAAAGGAGTAAGACCGTGCTCTTTTCACACTGGGAGATTTGGCGTTCGTACTAGGGGACTTCGGAATCCATCGCTAGAATAGGAGAGGAGAACAAAGGGAAGAACTGCGAGAAAAGGATCACGATGGCAGCGAGAAGGACGACGACGAAGTGATAGCGCACCGAAAAATTGCTCTCATATCCTATATATAGTTTCGCTAAGACCAGGAGTCATCCGATGAAAATGGTTATTTTCCCAAAGCAAGATCAGTGTCGCACATTCGAAATGACTCGTCGATCCAATTTCCCTCTTCCAGTTCGTATATCAGTTCATCATGACCTTAGCTTATCTGCTCACATTCGATCTTTGCCATTAAAAGTCTGGCATCGGCACGTGCCTAATGCTGTACAAAAATTATGTCACTAGGACACGTCTTTAAAGTTGTATCTTGTTGCACGCATCACGAAGCAGATTTCCTAAGCCCACTCAAATTGATAGCATGTCTAGTCAGTCGGCACATGCCTCCTTCGACTAGAGTTGATGGGGAGACTCTATGATATAGTAAGTCTTGCCCGGGCTCGATGTGGTAGGGTAGGTCAATAGGCAGTCCAACCTGGTCGATCCCAGGGCCCACAGTCGACGCTGCCCTAGGAACCTAGGCCTAGTTATCCAGGGAACTGTCCATCCCATCTGTCTAAATGAACCTGCCTACCCGGCCTGATGGGGTCTCTCGATCTGTTTACCAGGTTAAGCGCGATAAAGGCTAATCCCGGGAAAACACCTCACGCCAGTATCAACACGCGGATCCCTTATGGAACAGTCTACTTAGCTTACTCGTACTCATCTGTTTACCCGGCCTGCATAGGCATTTGCTCCACATGCCCGGGCAAGCCCCGCTATCGTTGGACCCGGGTATCTGAATCACTCCAATCTCATCGCCTGTGTTACCCATTGCTCAGCTTGTCTTGGTCCACTCAACTGGCTTAGTTCACTCAGGCCATTCAACATGCTCGGCCTGCTCGTTACAATACCTCATTCACCCGACTGATCCCCATTGTGGTCGGTCCCGGGTAACTTGCCTCGTCCCACCGTTAGCAATCAGATCACTCAGACTACTAAGTCTACCTGGTCTGTTCGACCATCCAGTTCACTCAGTTTACCTAGATAATCTTGGCCATCACCGGTCACGGGCATCCCCTCCCACTCCGATATCAATCCCGGCTCAAGTCTTCTAGCTAACAGACAAATATAATGCAGACAATCAAGCGTGTGAACTGTCGTACAGGGGAAAGGCTATGGTTATGTGTCCACGCCTCACCTCGTCATTGCTGCCAACTTTCTACTCACAACTAAACGACAAAGAGGACATACAGCCTCCAGCCGCAGAGCAGTGGTAGGCATATCGTCCATGTTTCCTAGATGCTGCTCTACTGGTGCAGATGTCAGTAAAGCCCTGGTCTCGTACCCCCGGATACCACCATAGTTTGCTCCCCTGACAAATGGAATGTTCACCTCGTAGGTATATCAATTCCCATGCAGGTACCAGTTCTCTCTCTCGACTCTCACATTTTGACAACTACTACTGCTACCCTTCCTTCCTCCATCTTCGCCGGAAACTGACTTGAGCGTCGGAGTGGCCTGCCAGGACTCCCCGGCACCAACTAATCCGTTCGTTCATGGTGATCTCGCAGGTCTCCTTCCTATCGGGGCCCGCTAAGGTTGAGGTGGCATTTCCTTGACTGATGGGTTGACTGTCGTTGGTATTTGTCCGGAACAGGTGGCACACATAAAATTGAAAGGACAATAAATGCAGAAGCTATATGTCAATTGGAATATAAGAGATGTTGAACGAGCAAACAGGAAAAATAAATGCAGCATCGGGCAAGGCCAGTTGGGATCTGACAGATGCAAACTCCAAGGATAAGAAGGAGAAGGAGAAGATGAAGATGAGCACCAGAACCCATCTGCAGGAAGAGATGAAGACTAGTGAAACAATTGCAAGAAGAGATGGGAACTCAGATTTTCGCATTTGACAGATGCTAAGTCAGGGCCCCAATCTTAGCGATAGGCAATCATTGCAGAGAGCTAGTAAGATCAGTGCAACAAAGGTCAACAGGATTTCTCCAAAAAGAATATCATGAGTAGGAATTGTGACACATTCCATGACCCCCACACTGAAAGCGTAACAAGAGTGGTGATTCATGACCCTAGGAGATCTAATGAGGGAGAAGACTCTAATACCATATTATGATGGGAAATCTTTATGTAGTCCCCTTTACCTACATATATTATCTCATTCTCATTTAATATTTAATCTCCAATATTTATAATAGGCCCTTATATACAATCAAGAATGCGTTTCTTCATGGTGATCTTCAAGAGGAGGTGTATATGGAGCAACCTCCCGGTTTCGTTGCTCAGGGGGAGATGAGGCGAGTTTGCCGTCTTCGAAAAACTTTGTATGGTTTGAAACAAAGTCCTCGTGCTTGGTTTGGAAAATTTAGTCAAGTTGCTGAAAAGTTTAGTATAAAGAAAAGCAAGTCTGATCATTCTGTGTTCTACAAGTAGTCAGGAGCTGGTGCTATTCTGTTAGTTATGTATGTGAATGATATTGTAATTACTGGTAGTGATACTACGGGAATTTCATCTCTCAAATCTTTCATTCTCACTCAGTTTCATACAAAAGATTTAGGGATGCTAAAGTATTTCTTAGGTGTTGAAGTTATGAGGAGTAAAAATGGTATATTTCTATCTTAGAGAAAATATGTTCTTGACTTATTGACTGAGACGGGAAAGTTAGGGGCAAAACCTTATAGTACTTCAATAACTCAGAACGTGGATCTTACAGCAAATAGAGAACTATTTGAACATCTAGAGAGATATCGAAGGTTGGTTGGAAAGTTGAATTATCTTACCTTGACTCGTCCAGATATTGTATATTCAGTTAGTGTTGTTAGTCAATATATGTTATCTCCAACGGTTCATCATTGGACAGTATTAGAGCAAATTTTATGTTACTTGAAGGGCACACCCAGACGAGGTATTGCATATAAAGATCATGGGCATACTCATATCGAATGCTTTTCAGATGCAGATTGGGAAGGTTCTAAAATAGATAGGAGGTCTACTTCATGGTATTCACATTGCATCGAATCCTGTGTTCCATGAGCGGACTAAGCACATTGAAATTGATTGTCATTTTGTTCGTGATAAAATTCAACAAGACTTGATCACTACAGGATATGTAAAAACTGGAGAACAATTAGGAGATATCTTCACAAAAGCTTTAAATGGGATCCGAGTTGATTATCTTTGTAACAAGTTGGGCATGATTAATATCTATGCTCCAACTTGAGGGGAAGGATTAGTTATAAATATTAGTTATTTTTTATAGACTTTTCCTAGAATAGGCCCTAACCTCTAACTATAAATAAGACTTTATATCTTGTAATTGAGATATGATTTTTAGTTATTTTAATAACAATTATCAATCAAGCATAATTGTTGTGTGTCAAATTTCTCTCTGGAGTCAAAGTGAAATTGTTCTTCATACCTATGAAACTATTGTAAGTCTTGAGAACCAAACCTCATGTTGGGCATGTTAAAAAATCAAACTTTCCTTTGTCTGTCCATCTGCATAAAAAATATTAGTGAAAAAGTCTAGATAAAGTATCAGCTAAGGAATTATTACTGCTCTTGATGTGTTCTCACTGAATTTTTAATCCTCTATTGATAATGACATCGGAAAATTTTATCCATTGTTTAGTACTAAGGCCTTGTCTAAGTCCTTTTATTTTGTTGACTGTATTTTCCTATGGCTTCGCAGTCTGTTCTTACTGTGATTTCTGGTTTATTACAGATAAAGAGTCGAAAAGCATCAAGGCAATAAATAACAGCTAAGATTTCATAATCTAAGGAGGTTAAATATCCTTTTTCTTTATATTGTCCCGAAGTGTATCTACAGATTACTTTCATTGTTTTTGAGTCATACTTTATTTTTTTCCTTAGTAATATACCTCCCCATCCAAGTTCACTTCCATCAGTCTCAATTACTAAATAATTTATATCCAAGGGTAAAGTTAAGGTTGGTATTTGTTTCACCATTGTTTTGATCTGTTGAATTAGGTTGATATCTTGTTGGTTAAAATATTTTTTCATATGGTTGAGGTTTTATTATATAAAGGCCCGTTGATTTTTCCTATGTCTTTAAGATAGGGTCTAGCATAGTTAAGTAAACCTAGAAAAGATCTTAACATTTTTGTCTCTTCTAATTTATCAGAAAAAGCTAGTATTTTGGTAGTTACATGTGGCTGTAAGGCTATGACTCCCTAGCCTATCTCGGCTCCTAGAAATTCTATATGTTGAGTAGCCAATTTCATTTTCTTCTTAGACACTATCAGTGCATGTTTTTCAAAAAGGTTAAACACCATATTGACATGTGCAAAATGTTCTTTTGTTTTAGAAAATACTAGAATATCATCAATATAGACACATGTAAAGGAGGTCACATCTCTAAAAATATCATCCATTTTTTGTTGAAAAACTTGTGGTGCTATTTTCAAACCGAAAGACATCACTAACCATTCAAAATGTCCTTTTGGACAAGAAAAGACAGTCCATTCAATAGAGTCTGGGTGCATTTTCACTTGCCAGAAGCCTGATTTCATATCAAATTTAGAGAACCATTTGGAATATTGGATTTTATTTAGCAATTGGGCTTTGTTAGGAATTTTTATATCCGTCTTCATTGCAATTATCATTTAATCGTTTGTAATTAAATACCATTTGAGATTGTCCATTCTTTTGTTCAGCTCCTTTGTTTACTATGAACGCTGGACTTCTGTGCCTAGATGTGGATCATTGTATGACTTTTAAGGCTAAGAGTTGTTTAATATATATAGTACATTCTGTTGTTTCCCAATTGGTATAGGTAAAATTTTGTGCCTTAATGGTTAGGTCTAGGCTTATAATATTTAGTTTACAATATACCTTATCTCTGTCCCAGTATTTAATAGGACTTTCTCCTATGATTTCTAATTTTTCCAGTCTAGAAATAAAATTATCTAGATCCGCCTGTGTTGTGAGTAATTGTAATAAATATGAGGGGCTTATAAAATATGTCGGTATCTCCTCAGAGGTGTCATGAACATCAAGGTTTTCTTCTGAGCTTGGGCTTGTTTAGCCAAGTAACTCTAATT
The DNA here is from genome assembly GCF_044706935.1 of Curcuma longa. NCBI lineage: Eukaryota > Viridiplantae > Streptophyta > Magnoliopsida > Zingiberales > Zingiberaceae > Curcuma > Curcuma longa. The sequence continues at coordinate 653,563 of NC_133870.1, read as the reverse complement.
TTCCGGTAGATAGGTCTTTTGGGAGCAAGACCCTTTAATAGGGCAAGAGCATCCTGTGTCTGGATCAGGATCACTCAAGGCAGAAAAAGAGGAGGCATCACCACGCTTTCGGATGCGCGAAGTATAATCAGAGACAATGGGGGCGATAACAGGTGAGGAGAAAAATAAGACGTAATCTTTTATAAGGAGTAATGCTCAATCAGAGGCCACAAGGAAATTGAGGCCTAGGATAAGATAGATATTAGGATGGTTTAAGGGCTTAACCCATAATTTGGGTAAGGATAAAGGAGAACTATAACTGTCACAATTTGTATAAAATCGTAAATGAGTGTTGGTAACAAACTGAGAACAGGAAATTCTTTGGCCATCAAACTGTATACTGATTAAGGGTTGTGTAGTTGTTTTGATCAAAGTTGGAGGCAAAATTGATCTGACGGTTGGTTCATCAATAGTAGAGTTAGTAGCTCCACTATCTAAGAAGGCATGTAAAGTAAATTCGTGTCCGTGGATGTTGACTAAACATTTGACTCTAGTTTCTACTGTTCGGCCAGTGTTACAAATACTAGGGGATTTAATAAATACCATATCTGTATCAGGGGATTCTTGTTCCTCTTGGATGACCATACCTTTACCTTTTTTATTAGGTTGAAGTTGTTTTTGTATGTTTGTTAATTCCGTTTCTAACTAATTAAGTCTTGTTTCAAGAGCAGAAACTCTGGTTTCTAATAAGGTATTTCCAATATTCCCTCTAATAGTGTGTGTTGTAGAGATTGTGATTTGATATATTTGTTGTAAACATAATTTACATATTTGTTTTCTGTATAATTTACAGGTTGTTCGTTTATCAATTGCAAGGTAAAAGGTACATAAATAACAAGTGACGTTATCTGTTCCTGCTTTTAAATTCCACTCATGTTCACAATTTCTTAATCCTACTTGTAAGTCCAAGAGTGTTATGGGAGGAAATTGGGGAAACATAAGATCCCAATTTTGGCTCATATGTTCTAATTGTTCAGTGAGTTGGTCTAAATCTGTTTGTAGTTGACTAGGGTAATCTGTGTTGGACTTTCAAGGAAATCATCTGAGTTGTCTAAAAAAGAATTTATTAGTGTGTAATCTGTTGAAGAGGTTACTTCTTCAAAATCTTGGACTAAAATAATGGAGTATATTGAAGAGGCAATTGAAACATCTGAGTGTACTTCTACAATATCTAAGTTGGTGCAGGATACTACTTTTGCTTCCTTAGTGTATAAATTTTTCCTATTATGACAAGCTGATGATAAGTGTTTGGGTTTGTTACAGACAAAAAACAAGTAATGGTGTTTGCATATATCTTTTGTGGTTTGAATCGTCTCACATGTTTAGTTTTGTTTAAATATTGTCTTCTTATTTTACTTTTACGTAAATAATATGTTTGCTTAGGTCGTATTTTTGGTTTTGCTTGTATGGCAGGTCTTGATCTTCTACGATATAACTATTGTCAAGCTAGGTTGTATTGCTGAGGAGTATAAATTTGATTGCAAAATCCATATTGTTGATTTTTTAATTGTTTCTGTATCTGGATATAAGTACATTTTTCTTTCAAAATTGAGATTAGGTGTTGTATTCATACTCTTATGTTATCATATTGCGGTGGTACTTTCATATCAATCCATACTTTGTGTATTTCTTTTCCTAAATCTCCTAGTAGTTTACTAAACAATCTTTCTCCTAATTCTGGGTTACAGTAATTGTCTGACACGGCTGTGAGTGCTATAAAATCATTACAGAATTGTTTAATCCAGTTCCAGTTAAATAGTTGTAATTGTTCTAAATCTCTCATTGCTTCTTTTTGTCTAATATTTAAGCCTGTGTTAGCATCCCTAGTTGTTAAGAGTCTATGGATTGTATAACAGAAGTTTAAAATGTTGTTTCCTTGTGAAACTATTCTAGCTATTTCTTCAGAGAATTTTTCTTTATAAGCTACCCAGGCAGCTCTAGCTACATCGCCTAAGTAGTTTTCTCCTACTTTCATCAAGACTTCTCCTGTTTCTATATCTAATTCATGTTTAGTTTGATAATCACGTTTAACTGAAACTATCCATTGTTCTAAATATGTATCATATAATTATGGGTCACATTCTGTAATATTCAGCAAAACTGAATTCTTTCCAAAGAATGTCATTTTTGATGGTCTTCATTTCTAATAGTTCTTAATAAAGGATTATTATTTGTATAAGATGCTATACTCGTTCTAGGAGGATGTGCTTGCCCGTAGTCCCTTGTTCCCATGGAACTCTAAGGTGGATATTGGACTTCAAATGGTGGTCATGAAGTTCCTACAGATTCTGAAGAGTTCATTAAATTCTTTTCTTGTTTTTCAGCCACTATGTTTTGCTCTTCAACGAAATATAGTTCCCATTCACTATCTAATTTTAAATTTTATTTTTCAAATTATTCTAATTCAGCTAAATCCTCTTCTGTTAAATATTTTGCCGCTTCAACAGGCATGTAGATGTATTCATTCAGATCGTCATAAAAATTATTTTCTTCTTCTATATTCATCATGTTTAGATTTTCTTCTTCTTCTATTTGTTGTGATGTCGAAGGATTATATCCACTAAATCTAACTATTAAGTGTCCATGTCTATCTTTATACATAATGAAGTCATTAGGTTTTAAGGTGGAGTTTTGGGGTTCGAGATTTACTGTCCATTCAAATCCTGCTAATGTTTTAGAATCAAATTTTCTAGGTTTCAGGAAATGAATTCCTTTTGTTGTTAGGGTTTCAATCATCCCTTGTATGTTTATTTTAAAATTGTTATTAATGTTATTCATTGTTTTTCCTAGAAAAATGATATCCAATTGAATGTTATTTCTTTGAAAATCATCATATCCTTTAGCTTGTACCATAATTTTGATATGCTTTACAAAGTTTGCTATAGTTATATTAAAATTGGGGCAAATATATGTTATCCCGACATTATTGTTCATGTCAACTTCTAATAAGCCTATAATTGCTTTTTCTTTGTCTAAAAATCGAGAATCATATAAGACTATTAATACTTTTCCTCCTATTCTTTTTCTTGTTAACCCTCTTAAACCTAGGACAATTAGTCCTAAATGTATGTAATTTTGTTTTCTGGTTAATAGTGCTCTAGCAAATTCTTCTGTCATCAAATTAAGTCTTTCTTCTACTCCGTCTGGAAGGTGTAAAGCTTCTGCTCTATGGTGTCTGAATACAAATGTCGTAAAGGATAAAACCCCATCATTGTATAATCTTCTCGGGTTTAAAGCATTTAGTTGTGCATTCGAAAATAATTCTAAATTTCTGTCTATGTCTATAATTTCTTCTAGTTGGTAATTAGACGTATTAGCTCTTCTATTTAATAAGTTGTCTAACCACAATGTTGTTTTTTGTTACAGGCAAAACAAGTAATGGTGTTTGCATATGTCTTTTGTGGTTTGAATCGTCTCACCTATTTAGTTTTGTTTAAATATGGTCTTCTTATTTTACTTTTACATAAATAATATGTTTGCTTAGGTCTTATTTTTGGTTTTGCTTGTATGGCAGGTCTCGATCTTCAACGATATGACTGTTGTCTTGCTAGGCCGTATTACTGAGGAGTATAAATTTGACTGCAAAATCCATATTATTGATTTTTTAATTGTTTTTGTATCTGAATATATGTACATTTTTCTTTCAAAATTGAGATTAGGTGTTGTACTCGTACTCTTATGTTATCATATTGAGGTGGTACTTTCATATCAATCCATGCTTTGTGTATTTCTTTTTCTAAATCTCCTGGTAGTTTACTAAACAATCTTTCTCCTAATTCTGGGTTACAGTAATTGTCTGACACGGCTGTGAGTGCTATAAAATCATTAGAGAATAGTTTAATCTTTCATTGCTTTTTTTTTTGTCAAATATCTAAGCCTATGTTAGCATCCCTAGCTGTTAAGAGTCTATGTGTCACGACCCGGGAGACGACCGTCCGAAAAATTTCGACAGCATCTCCCCTGTATCTATGACAATTCCCTGGATACATACACATATATAAGGCCCACACGGCCAATCCATAACAGGCTATGGATTTATACAAGTAAAATAACTATAAATGTGACCCACACGGCCACTCAACACATCTTACTATATATGCAATGCATCTGTAAAAGTATTAACGTATAAAAGATTGTATAACATAAGTTTAAAATATTATTTCCTTGTGAAGCTATTCTAACTATTTCTTTTGGGAATTTTTCTTTATAAGCTTCCAAGACAGCTCTAGCTACATCGCCTAAGTAGTTTTCTCCTACTCTCATCATGATTTCTCCTGTTTCTATATCTAATTCATGTTTAGCTTGATAATCTCGTTTAACTGAAACTATCCATTGTTCTAAGTATGTATCATATAATTATGGGTCATATTCCGTAATATTCAGCAAAACTGAATTCTTTCCAAAGAATATCATTTTTGGTGGTCTCCATTTCCTATAGTCTTAATAAAGGATTATTATTTGTATAAGGTGCTATACTCGTTCTAGGAGGATGTCCTTGCCCCTAGTCCCTTGTTCCCATGGAACTCTCAGGTGGATATTGGACTTAAAATGGTGGTTATAAAGTTCCTACAGATTCTGAAGGGTTCATTAAATTCTTTTCACGTTTTCTAGCCACTATGTTTTGCTCTTCATCGAAATATAGTTCCCATTCACTATCTAATTTTAAATGTTGTTTTTTAAAATTATTCTAATTCAGCTAAATCCTCTTCTAGCCACTTTGTGTATTTTTTTCCTAAATCTCCTGGTAGTTTACTAAACAATCTTTCTCCTAATTCTAGGTTACAATAATTGTCTGACACGGCTATGAGTGCTATAAAATTATTACAGAATGGTTTAATCCAGTTCCAGTTAAATAGTTGTAATTGTTCCAAATCTCTCATTGCTTTTTTTTTGTCAAATATCTAAGTCTATGTTAGCATCCCTAGCTGTTAAGAGTCTATGGATTGTATAACAGAAGTTTAAAATATTATTTCCTTGTGAAGATTCTAACTATTTCTTTTGGGAATTTTTCTTTATAAGCTTCCCAGACAGCTCTAGCTACATCGCCTAAGTAGTTTTCTCCTACTCTCATCATGACTTCTCCTGTTTCTATATCTAATTCATGTTTAGCTTGATAATCTCGTTTAACTGAAACTATCCATTGTTCTAAGTATGTATCATATAATTATGGGTCATATTCCGTAATATTCAGCAAAACTGAATTCTTTCCAAAGAATATCATTTTTGGTGGTCTCCATTTCCTATAGTCTTAATAAAGGATTATTATTTGTATAAGGTGCTATACTCGTTCTAGGAGGATGTCCTTGCCCCTAGTCCCTTGTTCCCATGGAACTCTCAGGTGGATATTGGACTTAAAATGGTGGTTATAAAGTTCCTACAGATTCTGAAGGGTTCATTAAATTCTTTTCACGTTTTCTAGCCACTATGTTTTGCTCTTCATCGAAATATAGTTCCCATTCACTATCTAATTTTAAATGTTGTTTTTTAAAATTATTCTAATTCAGCTAAATCCTCTTCTAGCCACTTTGTGTATTTTTTTCCTAAATCTCCTGGTAGTTTACTAAACAATCTTTCTCCTAATTCTAGGTTACAGTAATTGTCTGACACGGCTATGAGTGCTATAAAATTATTACAGAATGGTTTAATCCAGTTCCAGTTAAATAGTTGTAATTGTTCCAAATCTCTCATTGCTTTTTTTTTTTGTCAAATATCTAAGCCTATGTTAGCATCCCTAGCTGTTAAGAGTCTATGGATTGTATAACAGAAGTTTAAAATATTATTTCCTTGTGAAGCTATTCTAACTATTTCTTTTGGGAATTTTTCTTTATAAGCTTCCCAGACAGCTCTAGCTACATCGCCTAAGTAGTTTTCTCCTACTCTCATCATGACTTCTCCTGTTTCTATATCTAATTCATGTTTAGCTTGATAATCTCGTTTAACTGAAACTATCCATTGTTCTAAGTATGTATCATATAATTATGGGTCACATTCCGTAATATTCAGCAAAACTGAATTCTTTCCAAAGAATGTCATTTTTGGTGGTCTCCATTTCCTATAGTTCTTAATAAAGGATTATTATTTGTATAAGGTGCTATACTCGTTCTAGGAGGATATCCTTGCCCCTAGTCCCTTGTTCCCATGGAACTCTCAGGTGGATATTGGACTTCAAATGGTGGTTATAAAGTTCCTACAGATTCTAAAGGGTTCATTAAATTCTTTTCATGTTTTATAGCCACTATGTTTTGCTCTTCATCGAAATATAGTCCCCATTCACTATGTAATTTTAAATGTTATTTTTCAAATTATTCTAATTCAGCTAAATCCTCTTCTGTTAAATATTTTGCCGCTTCAGCAGGCATGTAGATGTATTCATTCAGATCGTCATAAAAATTATTTTCTTCTTCTATATTCATCATGTTTAGATTTTCTTCTTCTTCTATTTGTTGTGATGTCGAAGGATTATATCCACTAAATCTAACTGTTAAGTGTCCATGTCTATCTTTATACATAATGAAGTCATTAGGTTTTAAGGTGGAGTTTTGGGGTTCGAGATTTACTGTCCATTCAAATCCTGCTAATGTTTTAGAATCAAATTTTCTAGGTTTCAGGAAATGGATTCCTTTTGTTGTTAGGGTTTCAATCATTCCTTGTATGTTTATTTTAAAATTGTTATTAATGTTATTCATTATTTTTCCTAGAAAAATAATATCTAATTGAATGTTATTTCTTTGAAAATCTCCATATCCTTTAGCTTGAACCATAATTTTGATATGCTTTACAAAGTTTGCTATAGTTATATTAAAATTGGGGCAAATATATGTTATCCCGACATTATTGTTCATGTAAACTTCTAATAAGCCTATAATTGCTTTTCTTTGTCTGAAAATCGAGAATCATTTAAGACTGTTAGAATATTTAGGGATATTTCTATATAAAATTATATAGAATAGGTCTTTTGGAAAAAAATCCCTATATTAATGTATAAATAGGGCCTTGCTCCTTGTAATAGTTACATAGATTTATTATTTTACATGGTATCAGAGCGAAATTAGGTTTAGGTTTATCCTTCCTTCAATGTGTTCGCCGCCGCCACGCGTGTTCCTCGCGTGCGCTTGCGTGCATCCCTGTTTGCCATTCAAAAGAGTTCTCCTCTCTTCTCCAGCATCGCGGCGTTCTCCCAGCATCGCGTGCGTCGCCGAAGGCAGCGGCGCAGCAAACCGAAGCCCTTCCCGCTCGCGATCCCTCGCTGCCCAACGCCGTCGTCTGACGCGATCGCTCTCCGCCGCCCTGCTGTCGCACACTTCCCGGCTCCGCTGCCATCTTCTGCCGATCGCCGTCGTTCGCCCGACAGTAATCCAGCCGCCGCCGTCCCCTGCAAACCCACTCCGCGACCTCTCGCCGGCTCCTCATCGCGACCTAATCCAGAGCACGCGTGCAACGATCTCTCCCTCCGCGCAAAGGAGAAGCTCGTTGCGTGACTTCCTCTCAGCAGGAGGGTGAGCACGTGTCACGACCCGGGAGACGGCCGTCCGAAAAATTTCGACAGCATCTCCCCTGTATCTATGACAATTCCCTGGATACATACACATATATAAGGCCCACACGGCCAATCCATAACAGGCTATGGATTTATACAAGTAAAATAAAAGTAAATGTGACCCACACGGCCACTCAACACATCCTACTATATATGAAATGCATCCATAAAAGTATTAACGAATAAAACTCGTTAATTCTTCGCAAAAGAGATAGTAAGCAGCAGAAAGCACAATATACTAAAATTTCGAACGGAGAATAAAATCCGTAAACACATATACGATGAAAGCAGTGTAATAAAGTCCGAAGTAACAATACGATGTATAAACTCGAACTACAAAAGAAAAGTAATACTCCAACATATACGCAGATACAAATCCACAATACAGAGTATCCATAAAACTGCTGTGAGATGGTAAAACTGGCAGGATCTCCTCGGCATCAGCTGTAGTCTCCTACCTGATATCTGGGAAGACAGAAAAATCCCAGGGTCCAAAAGATGTGAGTACAAATACTCAGTGGGTAATATAGAAAGACAGTGCATGAATAAAAGAAATAACAAAAGGATAGGTACATACCAAAGGTCAACAAGGTATCAGTAATATCTCTGCAGATAAATAGCAACTAACATGGATCTCATGTAATGCATCATATGAATGACATGTCAAACATAGTGCAACAGTCAAGAGTCAAACAAGTAGACAATCAAAATGCAGTATCAGTGTGGTCCAATACATATATATCATGCACATGATGTGCATATGCATGATGCAACTGCCCCACTCACTACAGCACTCGTGCAAGCATCTGAGGCTGGGATGGCCGACATCTGAGGATCAGTACTCCGCGCCCTACAACAAAGTAGTCCGGTGATCCAAATCAAGGGATCAGTGCTCCGCGTCCGGTGATCCCGTAGCTATGATAAGCTACATATCCTATGGCCGATATCTGTCCTCTAATACTCATCACCAAAGTACCAAATGTACTCTCCGAGTACCACCCCTATCCGGTGTCGAGGTCAAATCATCGACACGGCTGCGTACACTGCCATACAGCCGTCGACTGCGTACACTGCCATACAGTCGCCATCACCATGATGGAAATAAGGTATGATAACCACCTATATCAGATATACAACTAAAGTCCTCTACCATCACGATAGACCCACAACAATGGGATTTACAATCGTTATCATGCATCATGATGAGATGCTCAAATCATAGTAATCATCACCTACTATACTAATCAATAAGTGTAGGTATAAGTCATCATGATCGCAGGTATCATAAGGAAGAATCATGTCAACAATGATCACAAATGTCATATCAAGGATAGAAACAGTAATCAGGAATGATAAACCCAAGATCAACGGCATAAGGACAAGCATGGTATAATCATGAGTGATGAAAAGGTATACAAACAACAGTAGAGAATAACATCAAGGTATCAAGCTACAATGACTGTAAAAGAATCATGCACTGGAAAAGGAAGAACTGTATTGACCAAATACAGTAAATTACCCACCTGATGTATCGAAGATCAAAAACTAGAACCCCTCAGACCCTCGTATATATCAAACTCCAAGTATCACTCAGGGTCCTGCAAATACAATGATAATATCCTAAATACAATGATATAACTAAGAAACCCTAATCAAATTTAGAGTTAGTTTAACCCTATTTCAATTAAACTAACTTAAGTTAAACGGATCTAACCATTAGGTTGTTATTAACAGAGTTTAACTAAACAATTAATTAGTTGTATTAATTAAAATAATTAATACAGCTAACCTCATATTTAATCAAACTCAAGTTAATCAACCAATCTTAATCAACTGTCTTATCAAGGTTCTTAACGGAAACAGTATAAGACTAATTCATTAGCCTTAATCATAAATCAAAACCTAACTACACAGATCCATTATTGATAACTTGATCAGAATCTTACCCAAGAATAAATAAGGTGTAACTAAACTATATCAAGCTTAACCAAATGTCCAGTTATCCCAGCCATGAATAAATCAGAATAGGCATAAACCTGAACTTTTAAACCTCTGTTTCACATATGCCATTATAAATAAACCTAGCAAAGCCCGTAACCCAATCCACCTTATTCCTCATGAAACGATTGATCCAAGAACCAAGAATAATCCATTTCTATAGATCCAACATAATTTGGCATTACCTTTAACCAAAACTAAAAACATTAGAGATTTCCTATACCAACAGAATCGATCAAGAAGAATATAGCATTGAAATCCTACGAAAATCATTCTCAAAGGTTTACCTCAAATTGAGCCTAATCCCAGATCTTCTTATTCTAGCTTAGGCCGATCCAAAACCGCCAAAATCAACCTCACTGCCAAACAAGAACCGGCCTCCCAATCAAACAATGATCCTATTAGCAAACCGAGATCATCAACACCAAAACCCATGAACCAAGCATTCTCATCCTTACCTTGGTTAAAGTCGTGCCCTAGCTCCTTGGTTCTGAAACCCTAACCAACCAAAGCAACGCTGCCGACCGGATCCAGATCCAATCCCCTCGCTGTGGAAACCAAAGAAGCCTCACCAAATCAAGATCAAACTCAAGAAACCTATGGAAATCGACAAAAACCATATATCTAAGCTCGATAAACCCTAAAAACCAAGAATCCAAGTCGAGCTTACCTTCTTCTTCCTCTCCCGGCCGATCTCCTCCTTCTCGGCGTCGCCGCCGAACCGCACCCCTTCAGGCCAAGGATGGAGCTCACGATGGAAGGTCCCAACCCTCCGGTGGCTACCCTCGTCGCCGGCGCCGTCGGAGCTCCTCGGATGAGAGCGTGGTTGGCTGGATCGGAAACGAGCAAGGAAGCAGGGGAATAGCGCGATGAAACAGAGGAAGGAAGTCGCGATCAGGCTTCTTATCGGTTTCTTAACGGGCGGATTCGGTGTTAACGGGTATAAAACCTATCCAATAGCCCATTAACCTATAAGCTTTAATTGGGCTCTAATTGGGCTTCTTTAATTAGGCTAATTGGGCTCAGCCTAATTGATCTCTTTAATAGGGCTTTAGGGATTATTTGATTGGATTTTAATTAATCTACATCAAAAACTAAATCCCTAATTAATCAAGCCCCTTAACCTTTTTAAATCAATTAGGTTTATTTACAAATAAACCCCTACTACTAGGGATATTCACGATTAAATCCCTAAAAGTTTTGGTATTTTAC
>NC_133870.1:493737-642677 GCF_044706935.1 Curcuma longa | reverse complement strand
ATGTAAAAAAGCAGGATATGTTTTTTAGATTAACACGTGAGGAATAGCAAATGTTTGTATTTCTTTTCTAATAATGAATTTTCAAACAATGAAGCATTCCTTTTCTTTTGTCGATTCCATTGCATGAGCTTTTTCTTAGCAGACATTATTAGTTATGCACTAATTAATCCATTAAATGTATTTGGAAAAGCTATTAGAGTCTCTTTTTAAATTTACTTTTTTTTTTAACATAAAATATTTTTTGGGGTAGTATTCTTTATTGCATGACTTACCCAAGTAAATCTGCTTCCTGTATTATCCAAGTATTTTTAATCACTTTTTAGTTGATTTATGGATAACTAAGCTTCCTGTATTGTGAAGTGTTACTCATTTATGTGGATCAATTTTAGAGAATTTTTTGCCTTCTCTCTTTAATCACTTTTTAATAACATCTTTGTTACACGACAATAGATGTGTCAAGTCAATTACAATCGATGACAAAAAAGCCCAGAATGGATTGTTGTCAATCTATTTGCAATCTCTAGGGTTTAACATGGAAGATGTAGAGGATCAGGAGCCTTTAGCTTCCAAAGATCATGTCGTGTTCCTAACACAATTGCTGTTGAGGAAGTAAAGGTGGGCCAGTAAGTGGAATAAATTTCTATAGGGATACTTTTGGGTTGAGGATAAAAAATTTCAAGTCAACTATTTTTTCTGGGTTGGACCTTTAATTTTTGTGGAATGATTATTCTTCATGATACTTGATGTTTCATGTGTCATTAAACAATAAAAGATCATGATTTATGAAATATCATATATGTATTTGATGTTGTAAGAAAGAAAACTTAAGAAAAAGTGAGTGATTACTCAGAAATAGCTGATAAATGCATGGATGTTCTTTCCTCTTGTATAAGCTATGCTGCCTAGATGTTATGTCTTGTATCAGCTATGCTATTTAGTTTTTCATATAATGTCTATTTATCTCAATAGCAAGGATTTTTTTTTTTCAATAGTATGTCTTAACTATCTTTATGAACTTGTGGTTTTATCATGCTACTATAGTCAAACTCTTAAAAGGAATATGAAGTTTGAGCACTTAGTTATATATGCATATTCTATTCTTAGTAGGCAGCAACAGCTAAGGGACAAACTCCTCCTGGGCTTCTTGTTAATGTTACTAGTCAGAATTCCCAGGATACAAAACCAAAGGTAATTACTTTTTCCTTCTGGTGCTTCATTCTTTCAAGTGTCCCTTGAATGAAATATCTATCTTTTTGATGGATGGTGGCATTTGAAAACCTGGTTATGTCGTGAACTTTGGGAGAAGAAGAAAGAGCAAATTTGGAGGCCATCTGCATTTGGAAAGTTACCTAGGTGGGACTTACATTCTGTGAGTTACTACTATCTTTCTTCCCCTTCTAGTGGAGAATTAAGAGTGAAACTCTGGCAAAATTTTCCACTGAAGAAGTTTTACTGTTCTTCAGTGATACAATCAATCTATAGAATTGATTGACTATCTTGATAAGAAACAGCAGAAATATTACTTCATCATTTTATATTAATGGAGTCTCTATACATCGGGACTTAATAATAGATGGCTGAAATGTTTCAGAGAACTTGATATTGGTTTATCAGAGATAATTGGAAGGGTTGAGATAAGGAATGAATGTAATATTACTTCCCCTTCTCTTAGCATTGTAAAGTGTTTCTAGTGCATGGACATATTAGTGCCACCATAAAATTTTCCGTGAGAATTCAGAAAATTCAAGAATGATAGGACATTTAATAATCTCTCTAAGGGATCTTTGTTTCCTAGTGTTTTGAATTTTTTTCACAAATGAACCTGATACTCTTCAAGGGTAGGAAAGAAGCAAAAATATGTATTAAAAAGTAGAGGCTGAAAATCAGTCTACACTAGACTACTACTTTGAAAGGTGTTGTAGTGTGGCGGATGAACTTTCTTAATTGAGTTTGATACATATATTGAGACTAAATAAATTTGATAATCTTTTGTAGGGCATAAGTTTTCTCCTGAAGACAAAATCTTGCATGTTATAAAATAAGCATTTTTTTGGTATATCTGAGATCCTAAATCAGTTAGAAGATATTGTAAGCTTGAAGTGAAATAGATTGCAATGTGTTTTTCTTTAACAGGTCTTTTGGAAATTCATAAATAATAATGGAGTGTCCAACAAACTACATTGTCTTTTTGATTGATTGCTATATTATGTTATATTTATTTCTTAAAAACCACTAGGTTATGCATCATCCATAATCAACATTGCAACTCTAGTATTTGTTGATGCATTGAAATGATTATATTTAATTTATTTTTCATTGCCATGTTTTTTTAGAACAATTGATGCGTGACATTTCAACTTGGCCATGCCTAATTCCTTTTTCTCAAGTAAACAGATTATTGTGAAGGGTGGAGATGATTGCAAACAGGAGCACCTACCTGTACAGCTAGTTTCACATTTCAATGGTAATTACAAATGATGAGGATTTTGTCGCGATTTTGTCGAGTTGAGCCCTACGAACGCCGCCGCCGCCCCTGTTTCTCCTTCCCCACGGTGCGACGATGCCATTCGTTGCTCGTCGTCCGCCGGAGAGCCACCGTCGCCGACCACCCTAGCCATGTGAAGAGGACTCGCGACGCCGTCTCGTGCATCCTGTTCGCGCTCCTCCGCAGAGGTGCCGACACAGAGGTGAATCACAAGCAATCAGAAACTTCGACTGATAAGCTCCAATTCCTTGTTGCGTTGGGATTTCTCGGATCGTTTGGCGACGATTTTTGAGTTTGATGAGTTTACAAATCGATTTGGAGGTTGATCGGTGAAGATTTGATTTTAGTCGAGAAGAGGAACCGGAGTTGTTTTAGGGCAAGGCATCGGATTCGATATGAGGTAAGTGTCTTGGACCATGGTTTGGTCTTTGTTTGTGATTGTTGTTGGATTGATCGGTCCTGCTGGAATTTGATTAGATCGGTGAAGGTGAGATTCCTCTATTTTCAATCGAGCGTGGAATTAGAACTCGATTAGGGTTAAATCTAAGTTGAGGTTCTTCTTCTTGAATCCAATTACTTCTGTTCCAGTAAGGGATTTGTAGATCGGTGTTGATGTTGAAATTCTTGATCTATTAGGAGTGTCAGTTCCATTTGGATTTGTTCTGTTAAGTTATTTTGGGATGTTGAGGATTGAGATTTACTTTGTTTCAGGCTGATTCCAGAAGGATCTGTTGGTTGTAGGTTGGTTAAGTAAATCTGATTATAGATTGATCTATTGATTAAGATTTCGATAATGTTGGGATTAATCTGCTCTATTTAATTGGTTTGGTTAGATGGTTAAGAATCTGTTGGAATTTTTTGATTAGTTACTGATTATGGTTGTGTTACGATAGCTCTAAATCTAGTTGGGTTGATCTGGTTGAGTGGTGTTAGTTGGACTTGGTTGGGTTAAATCGACCGAGTTGTGTAATTAGATTTGGTTAAGGTTAACCCTAGTTTCGGTTACGGTTTTGATTTGTTGAAGAATTTAAAATATATTCTAGTGTTTAGTGGATGTTGTTATTATAATTGCAGGACCTTGATTGTTGATCTTGTTACATACGAGAAGTATTTTCTGAGGGATTCTTGTATCGGTATTAGTCATATTAGGTGAGTACTCCTGTACTTGGTCAACATAGGTCTTATTCATAGTGCATGATTATTTTCCATTGTTAATTATCCTTTTGTTATCCTTATTTCATTCGTTGCTTGATACCTTGTTGATTGATCTTGATATGATCTTCTGATTGCTTCTATATAGTTGCATTTTATTATTGATCTGTGAGTGACGACTTATTCTAGTTGATGTTGATTTTGCCTAATTAGATGTATACCTCACTTGTTGAATTGAGCATCATGATATATGCATGATAGAAGTAGGTATGGATCTCATTGTTGTTGTTGTTGGCACTCACTTGACACTGTGTTGTAGTGGTAAAGGGGTGAGAGCATTTGTTGCACTATGTTGGGTGTAACCAGAACTGGCTACATAGCCCCCCTGTGATATCCTGCTCGCTCCCCACTTGATTAGTAGTGGTTTGTCATTAGAGCGTGTGCAGTTGTCCTGTCGTGCACCCCAGTTCACTGCACTGGGTGGGTATCTGGGGGTGACGAGTATAGACAGTGACCATGCATAACACATGTGCATGCATTTGTTGGTAGTTATTTTCTGCATTGATGGTTGATGCACTTGTTATATGATTGTGGTTGTTGCACTTGTTACATATTGTTGTGGTAGTTGCACTTGTTGTCATATGATTGTAGTTGTTGCACTTATGGTTACCTGTTATTTGTATGTAATATATTGACCTTGTTCATTATGAATCGTATGGAGACTAGATATCCTGTTGATTCCATATATGTATATGTTGTGCATTTCCATTCTAGTATCCACTGAGTATTTTATACTCACCACCCGGACCCTGGGATTTTCCTTTCTTTCTCCCCATGTAGCAAATAAGGATGTGTTTAAAGCTTGGAGTTCTGTCAGTCTGCCCCCATCATGTCACAACAGGAGTGTTTTGTTGTTTTTACTTCGTATAGTTTTTAGACTGTATTGGATTGTTGGTTTCGGATTTATGTGTGTATCTGTAGTTTGAATTTATGTTTGTGGATGTTATCATTGTTATGATTCCACTGCGTTATTTATGTTTTCGTAGACTTGTAGAGTTTATCGTTGTGATGCTTTTCGAGTTACAAGTGTTGTTATGTGGTTATGCATGTGTTTGGATTGATGAGTGGCTTAGTGGACCACATTTCATATAGTTATGTATTGTATTGTTGGTTGGCCGTGTTGGCCTTATGTATCAGGGAAAGTTGAATTGTTACAATGGAGATACTGTCGAAATTTTTCAGATGGTCGTCTCTCAGGACGTGACATATCAAGATATCCTCTTATGGTGTTCAAGGACTTATCAACCTCCATCCCAAGGTTGGGGCATCTTTCCTTTTCCTCTATACCAAGGTTTGATTTTCCTAAGTATTGAATCGAGGTTCTATTCATCCTTCTTATCGATTTAGACTTTCCTTCTTTCTTTCTTCAATTTATTGTGGATTCTTGAGATTTTTCTTTCATGGGTTCACATCAATGACAAACATTATAAATAATAATGGATATAGCCTTACAATCGATAGATGAGAGATCTGGGTTAAGATTGCAAGAATATGATCAAAGATAAATAATATATATTACATTATTAAATAAATTGAATCAGTTAGAAAGGAGGTATGTGATTGGTAAACAAAATAATTAAGAACTCTGCTCAACATAATTATGAGATTTATGGTATTCTCAATTTTAGGAATTTGTTGTAATTGTAGTTTTGTTGATCTGGGTTGGTGGTGCTTATGGTTTTGTGGTGGACGATTAATCTCACCCGATTGAATTGAATTGTATGTGTAAGACATGTTAGAATTATTTACGATAATATTTTTATTTTAAAAATCTATTTTCTTATCTTTTATATTCTAACCAAACAAAGGAATTGTTAATTCTATATGTATTCCTTGCCTATTCTTTTTCGTAGGAATAGCTATGTTAGTCTTTGTATTTTCTATTCTATGAATCAAGCATATCATTACTTTTTTTATTAAGTCATACCTCGGTTTTGTTTTCATATATACAACATCAAAGACAAAAAGAAATATAATGTCCGGAGATATCTATATACAACTACAATCTTTCTTGGAGGAGATGTAATTATTTTGTCCCAATAGTGTAGTGGTAGTTAAGGTCAGATAAGGAAGCAAAGATTATTTATTTTCTTGTAACATCTTTTGTGGTTTAACTTCACACCGTACAAAGTTGTAGTTGAATTAAGAGATTGTAATGAAATGTGTTATATAATGCATTTAATCGTGGTCAATGACTTAACTAGAGAAATTAAAATACATTCCATTGTTCAATCGACAAATGTATTACTCATTAATGCAGTTTTCTAACTACCACAATCAAAATTTTTAGCATTGTCAAATATTATTTAATGTTTTAGATGTTTCAATCAATTTGTTCTTGTGAATCTAGAACCATCATTAATAATATAGTCTGAAGCACTTGTGTCGGAGTCATGGCCAAGTAGATATGGATAAAAATTGGATGTTGCGATCATTAAAAGAAAAGAGCATCCCCAGAGTGAGCTTGGACTGCCTTCTTTCTAGGGCGTGGTAAGTGGTCGTCCCCCTCAATCATTATTGTTAAATTTACCTATTATTCCTTTGTCTTTTATGCTTTGAATTCTAGAGTTCCTTTGCTTAATCCTCTAACAAAGCTTCTTCTTTGATCAGATGCACTAGGAAGGATTTTCAAGGGAGTCTAAAGATGAATTGAAGAGGTAATGTGAAAGTTTAATCTTTTACATCTCCTGGGTTAACTTTTTTCCTTTTGTTTCAAAACCATTTAGTAAATACTTTTATAATGGATTTAATACATGATGAATCCTTATTTACTTCATTTATTTATTTTGTTTTGATTCTAATTGCATATTAAATTGGAGATACTCTATATATTTGCATCGTTCTAGGCATTTTGCTTACTTTGATTCTAATTATTAAGTATATTTTTTTCTATCATTTGATTTATTGACCTCAACCTTTTAATAGCATTGAAAAGGTTGCACTGACATGTTATTCATGTTAACAATGATTTTTTTTCTCTTTCTATTTCTACAAATCATGCACATGATCTTTTCTTGCTTCTAATTTTTCCATCCATTTGTTGACTAAGCTAAGTATCTTTGCTTATATATACATTAATTGTTTTTTAATAAGATATTGTGATAAATGTTTGGGAAGAAATAGAAATGCTTTAGTTTATGATTGAGATTGATTGTCTTCAATTCTCTGTAATTCTTTGAGCATAATTATAAATTCTTAGAGAAATAGAAATAAATTATATAAAACTTGTGCTAATATTAATTTTCTTGGGATCTTATCCATTACAGTATGATATCTATTGCTCATGATAGATATCCGTAATTACATTTTGTTATTAGCTTTATTTGTTGTAACGCCCGAAAAATCTCAAAAATAATTTTAGAAATATTCTATGATTTTTCTAGAATTTTAGAATATTTTTCTAGAATTTTTAGATTAGCGGAAGTAGCAAAAATAAATAGGAGCGTAAAATGTCCTAGGCGGGATTTGAACCCGCGACCTATAAGAATTTGCAACTCTTAAAATATTTCCAATGACCAAGGGAGCCCAAACAAGTCTGTTCCAAAAAAAAAGGAACCGAATTTTATTTATAGGCGAGTTAGGTTTAGAAATCACTTAAAATAAATAGGAAGGAAAAATGTCCGAGGCGAGATTTCCCGAAAATTCTCAAAAATAAGTTTAGAAATATTCTATGATTTTTCTGGAATTTTAGAATATTTTTCTGGAATTTTTGGATTAGCGGAAGTAGCAAAAATAAATAGGAAGAAAAAGTGTCCGAGGCGGGATTTGAACCCGCGACCTATAGAAATTTATAACTTTTAAAATATTTCCAATAACCAAAAGTTCAACAGATCTGTTCCAAAAAAGAAGGAACCGAATTTTATTTATCGGCGAGTTAGGTCTAGGAATCACTTAATATAAATAGGAGGCTTAAGAGAGGGTTTTGATTATCTTCGAAAACCCTTCCCTCACCTCTCGCCCAGAACGCCGTCGCCCTCTTTTCTCCTCCCTCTCGGCGCCCCAAACCCGAAGAACGAGGAGTCCGTCCCCTAGGATCACAAGGAAGGTTTCCGGAGAACTTCTTCTACAAGGACGCTCCTCTCCGCGAGAAGAACGCGTAGACATAGGAAGATCGCCGAGAAGATCTTCTTCTCTAACGGAAGAATTGTAAGGAAATTAGCGCAGGAGGTAAGTACCTCTCACCTGCAGTATAAGTAGCTCCGTTCGTATGCATAAATCCATAGTTTTAGTTATTCAAAAATTTATGTATGTATGTGGAGATTAGTTTCTCTTACAGAATGTTTATGAAAATAATTTACCTTGCCTCAGTAATTATGGACTCGAGTTCGTCCATGGGTGGGCTCCTAGATCGCCCCTAGGCCCTAGATCGCCTAGTATATGCAAGGTTAAAGAGAAAAGAATTATTAAAGAAAGTATTTTACTTTTTATATGGCATGTGCTTGGACTCAGATCGTCCATGGGTGGGCTCCTAGATCGCCCCTAGGCTCAGATCGCCTAGTAGTACCCTAATGGGTTCGGGATTAGCTACCTCGGATCTATTTAGGGATGCGCGCACAGTTAGCACAATGCCGGGCCCACAGCAGGATGATTACTATTTTCACTTACTATATGTATAAGTTTTCAAAAGTTCATTACTAACTTGAAGTGAAATTAGTCTTTAAGATTCATGTTTAGTTCAGTTATGATTTTAGTCCATGTGCTTGTTATGATGCGTATGCTATGATATTTATCTAGCTTATATGTTTCAGTAGCAATAAATGACAAGCATGAAGATATTTCCTTTCATATTTTTCAAAAGCATGATTTTAAAATATGCATCGTTTTGTGAGTAGGATGGTACTTACTAAGCTTTATGCTTATAGTTTTATTTTCCTTGTACTGCAGATAAGGGCAAAGAAAAATTTGAGTAGCGGAGGCGGCAGAGACGATGCGAAGTGTGTGCTGTGGTGGAACTTAGAATAAAGAGCCTTGGGAACTTGCATCATTAAGAATGTTAAAGACTAGTCTTTATGAATTATTTATTTTCCGCACTTTCGAATGTTAACAACTATAGTAGTTCTATGCATTATTTGATAGTTGGTAAATTACATGCTAATTAGTAGTGAAAGGTAAGGTTAGAAGTTACGAAACCATTGTGATGCCATTATGTTTAAACTTTATGTTAATTGTTTGAGAACATGTGTTTACTCAATCATCACATAGAAAGAAATTTTAAATTAATAGTAGATTTTAGCAAGTATAAGTAACGTAACGGATCGCCTTAAGGGTAAGAAGGGCGGTCGTTACAGAGTGGTATCAGAGCAAGTTCTATCCTTCCTCCACACACACATCCAGCATCGTACCTGCAGCTTCCAAGTAAGAGTACCTCTCACATTACTAATGCTTTCTTACTTTTATGTTATAGTTAACGGAAGCATGCTTATACCTGATAGCAACCTATGCATTCTAGTTTTCATAATTTATAGTTAACGGAAGCATGCTTATACCTGATGATACTTTAAAAAAGTAGTAGTCTTATATTGGTCTTACTTGTCATCTTATGAATAAAAAGAAATGGCTAGAAGACGGATCAATAGAGAGGTAATAACATTCTTTTATGATTAGTAAAGATTGTTTTTGAGTTGAACATGCTTACATATGTAAGTGATGATGATAGAAAGTAAGTAATAGTAGTAGTCTTATATTGGTCTTACTTATTTTCTTATGAATAAAAAGAAATGGCTAGAAAATGGACCAATAGAACCATAGGATGCTCAGGCATGGTTCAAGACATTAGAAAGTATCATAGAACTGCTAGATTGGCCTAAAAATGAGAAAGTAAAATATGCATCATTCTGCTTGACTTGGAGATGCCAGAATGTGGTAGGAACAAGTAAAGGCAAAAAGAGAGGTTAATCAAATGACATGGACTGACTTTGAAACGGAGTTCTTTGAGGAGTTCTTCCATATGCGAGTCACGAATAAGCACTACGATGAGTTCACGAAATTTTGACAAGGGGACTTGTCAGTTAATGAAGCAGTGAAGAAATTCAATAGACTATCTCGCTTATGTCCAGATCTAGTCAGCACTAAACGAGAAAGGGGTTAGACCTTTCTTTCTCCCCATGTAGCAAATAAGGATGTTGTTTAAAGCTTGGAGTTCTGTCAGTCTGCCCCATCATGTCACAACAGGAGTGTTTTGTTGTTTTTACTTCGTATAGTTTTTAGACTGTATTGGATTGTTGGTTTCGGATTTATGTGTGTATCTATAGTTTGAATTTATGTTTGTGGATGTTATCATTGTTATGATTCCACTGCGTTATTTATGTTTTCGTAGACTTGTAGAGTTTATCGTTGTGATGCTTTTCGAGTTACAAGTGTTGTTATGTGGTTATGCATGTGTTTGGATTGATGAGTGGGTGAGTGGACCACATTTCATATAGTTATGTATTGTATTGTTGGTCGGCCGTGTTGGCCTTATGTATCAGGGAAAGTTGAATTGTTACAATGAAGATACTGTCGAAATTTTTCAGACGGTCGTCTCTCAGGACGTGACATATCAAGACATCCTCTTATGGTGTTCAAGGACTTATCAACCTCCATCCCAAGGTTGGGGCATCTTTCCTTTTCCTCTATACCAAGGTTTGATTTTCCTAAGTATTGAATCGAGGTTCTATTCATCCTTCTTATCGATTTAGACTTTCCTTCTTTCTTTCTTCAATTTATTGTGGATTCTTGAGATTTTTCTTTCATGGGTTCACATCAATGACAAACATTATAAATAATAATGGATATAGCCTTACAATCAATAGATGAGAGATCTGGGTTAAGATTGCAAGAATATGATCAAAGATAAATAATATATATTATATTATTAAATAAATTGAATCAGTTAGAAAGGAGGTATGTGATTGGTAAACAAAATAATTAAGAACTCTGCTCAACATAATTATGAGATTTATGCTATTCTCAATTTTAGGAATTTGTTGTGATTGTAGTTTTGTTGATCTGGGTTGGTGGTGCTTATGGTTTTGTGGTGGTCGATTAATCTCACCCGATTGAATTGAATTGTATGTGTAAGACATGTTAGAATTATTTACGATAATATTTTTATTTTAAAAATCTATTTTCTTATCTTTTATATTCTAACCAAACAAAGGAATTGTTAATTCTATATGTATTCCTTGCCTATTCTTTTTCGTAGGAATAGCTATGCTAGTCTTTGTATTTTCTATTCTATGAATCAAGCATATCATTACTTTTTTTATTAAATCATACCTCGGTTTTGTTTTCATATATACAACATCAAAGACAAAAAGAAATATAATGTCCGGAGATAACTATATACAACTACAATCTTTCTTGGAGGAGATGTAATTATTTTGTCCCAATAGTGTAGTGGTAGTTAAGGTCAGATAAGGAAGCAAAGATTATTTATTTTCTTGTAACATCTTTTGTGGTTTAACTTCACACCGTACAAAGGTGTAGTTGAATTCCGAGATTGTAATGAAATGTGTTATATAATGCATTTAATCGTGGTCAATGACTTAACTAGAGAAATTAAAATACATTCCATTGTTCAATCGACAAATGTATTACTCATTAATGCAGTTTTCTAACTACCACAATCAAAATTTTTAGCATTGTCAAATATTATTTAATGTTTTAGATGTTTCAATCAATTTGTTCTTGTGAATCTAGAACCATCATTAATAATATAGTCTGAAGCACTTGTGTCGGAGTCATGGCCAAGTAGATATGGATAAAAATTGGATGTTGCGATCATTAATTAAAAGAAAAGAGCATCCCCAGAGTGAGCTTGGACTGCCTTCTTTCTAGGGCGTGGTAAGTGGTCGTCCCCCTCAATCATTATTGTTAAATTTACCTATTATTCCTTTGTCTTTTATGCTTTGAATTCTAGAGTTCCTTTGCTTAATCCTCTAACAAAGCTTCTTCTTTGATCAGATGCACTAGGAAGGATTTTCAAGGGAGTCTAAAGATGAATTGAAGAGGTAATGTGAAAGTTTAATCTTTTACATCTCCTGGGTTAACTTTTTTCCTTTTGTTTCAAAACCATTTAGTAAATACTTCATTTATTTATTTTGTTTCGATTCTAATTGCATATTAAATTGGAGATACTCTATATATTTGCATCGTTCTAGGCATTTTGCTTACTTTGATTCTAATTATTAAGTATATTTTTTTCTATCATTTGATTTATTGACCTCAACCTTTTAATAGCATTGAAAAGGTTGCACTGACATGTTATTCATGTTAACAATGATTTTTTTTCTCTTTCTATTTCTACAAATCATGCACATGATCTTTTCTTGCTTCTACTTTCTATCCGTTGACCTTAGGATCCTTAATCCTAGAACTGATCACTTAAGGTGCAGAACCAAAAGAAACCTTTAGCTTGATTGTACCTAGCCATGCTACAACTAATTCATCACTCGTATCTTCAAACGCCCCTCTCATGCATACTTTTCCTTGAGTTGAGCTCTGAGACAGCTACAAAAACAAAGGAGTTCGTTCCTCTCCCTAAGGAAGCGTAGAAGAAATATAATACTAAGGGTTGCCGTGAATTTGACATATATGGCATTGCACAAAAGTTAAGGAGCTAGGAACAGCTTTGGGAGCATATCCTATTAACTCTTTTACTGCAGGTGGAGTCAGAATGTACTTAATATCCACACAGAACTCGGAAGGAGATGGGACCAGCTGAACCAGAATTCAGAAGTTATGGGGTATTCTTTTCAGCACCAGCCACATCACTTTATTGTCTTGAATGCAAACTTGAAATGAAACTTAAAACCATTAACTTGAACTGGTACCTGTGTATTAATCTAATTTGTTTAGTATGAGTTTGTCGCCGTTAATAATGATAGAGAAGTCATACTTCTCCAAAGACAGATTGAGTCTTCTAACCTCCAATTAAAGTAGTGCAACTCCAAACATCAAAAGGCAGAGTCCCATGAACCACTCCTTTCAGTCGTGCTTGTAGCATACTTGACAGTTTTTGAAAAAAGTTCCTCTCCTTATTATATGCACTTCTCGGAATGCACTACAATAACTTATGTTTTGTAGGAGTTTGAGTTGGAAGTTCAGTACGAGCCCAATAGAGATACTTATAATTTGAGTTCAAAGTTTATGGCAAATTACTGTGGACTTGAACCGCTCAACATGACTTATGTCTTTTGTTAGATTCTCTTTTGAATATTAGTAGCATGTAACATTTTTTACCTTGTAAGTCATCATGTAGGAGTGGGGAAAAACTTGTATATGTCATTTTCCTCTCTCTTTCAAATGATCATAAATAGCCACAATGAAAAGTAGGCGAGCAAAAAAAGTAGTCTCAAACTAGAACTCGAGAGGGGAAAAAGTGAACAATTGGTTAGATCATGTCCCAAATGCTCCTTGTTTTGTTAATTTGAAGTGCACATTATAATAACAAAAGGAGTGGTACTTTTTAATGTGCATATGACTTTCTTTGATTTATCACCCTGAAATGTAGCTGTATTTTAACTCATGTGGGCATCAATCAATGTTTATAGCAAGGTTTCAAATTTCGAACCGTATCACGCGATACGGTCGAAATTTCTCGTTCCGTCGACGCACAGGCACTGTGTAATATCCTAGAAATTTTAGGGTTAGAAATTAACAATAAAAGGGTAAGCTTTAATGGGTTCGATTAAGTGGATTCATGATGGAAGAGAGTTCTGTCAAAACAAATGCGATAAGGAGATTCGTCTTACAGAGACAAATATAACGAAACTAGTTTGGCTCGAACCAGAGGTCGTTTGGTTAGTGAACCAAATGAACCGAGATTGAACCAAACTGAACCAAGTTGGTTTGGTTTGCGCTGGGAGAGGTTTTGACAACATAAATCGGATAAAAAGGTTCGTCTCGCGAAGACGAATCCAACAAGACTAGTTTGAGTCAAATCGGAGATCGTTTGGTTAGTGAACCAAGCGAATCTAAGTTGAACCCGGTTTGCTACAGTAACCGGTTCAATTGTTTTAATAAATCCTAGGTTTTAATTGGATTTAGCCGATAAAAACCTTAGTTAACGGCGGTGGTTTAGATTTAATCGGGAGGTTACTGTGCATTCCCTATTAAAACAGCGCCGTAGCCCTCTTATTCCCTCACGAACTCGACGCCGCTCCTTTGCTGCCGCCGCCTCCTTCACCGAAGCCGCGCCGCAACTCCCTCCTCCTCTTCTTTTTCGATCCTTCTCCCTTGCCACGCGGAACGCCGGTCTTCCTCTTCCCCCTTGCTTCCGCCGCCCTCTGTCGCCAGTGAAGCCCGACGCTGCCCCTGCTGCTCTCAGCCGCCGACGCCGACCAGAGCCGACTCCACCCTCTCCTCTCCGTCTGTCGTTGACGCCCCTGCCGCGACGTCTCTGCCGTGCCGGGACGCTACGCCTGCCGCCAGAGCCAATGCCTTTGCCCCTTCACTGTCGACGCCACACGCCGCCGTCGCGTGGAGAAGACCAACAACAATCCAAGCCGCCGCCCTGTCGTTGCTGCCATCCCCTGCTCGAGCGCCGTCATTCCCTACTCGAATTGCCGTCGGCCACCAGAGGGAGCCAACGCCGAACCCTGCTGCCGGCTAAGGTAAACAGCAATGGTTTATAGGTTGATTAATTAGACTATGGTAGTTGATTAATTAATGCTTAAACAAATGCGATTAATTGAGATGATTAATCTAGATAATTGGGTTAGTAATCAGTTTAATTAGGTGATAATTAGTAACTAATTTCTTTGATTAGTTCATGGATTAAGTAGTTTAAGTTATAGTAGTTAATTGATTCCATTAATCGTTAGAGGTAATCTGGTGATTGGGTAATTAGATAAGCTTATTAACTGATTAATTGCTTTGTTAATTAGTTTAGGGTAGTTGATTTAACTAATGTATTAAGTTCGATAATTAATGAGTAATTAATTAACTAGGTTTAATCGAGTTAATAGCGGGAGTTAGTCGGTTAAATTGAATAAGTAGATAATTGTGTTTTGTTTAATTAGTTACGTTATTGTTGGAGGGTTAATCTCCTTGATTGACAAATTGCTAAGTGGTTAACTTATTAATCAATTCAAGATTTAATGAGTTAAGTAATAATTAATAGATTAACTATGTAATTGTGAACGGTAAATAATCTGGAGAATTTGATTAAGTAAAATAATATTTAATTGTTAATCAGTTTAATAATTGATTAAGGATCATGTAGTTCGTTTGGGGATTTATTTGAATTATTAATCAGATTAAGAATTAAATTATATCAATTAAGTAGTAGTGTTGTACTTGTAAATTTCAAGATCTTGATTGATACGGAGAGATTTTGATCGACGAATCATCTAATTCAGGTGGGTAATTTACTGTATTTGATCAATACAGTTCTTTCTATTTCCAGTGCATGATTCTTTGACAGTTCTTATAGTTTGATACCTTGATTCCTGACTGACACTTGTATACTGCTTATGTTACTCTTGTTCATATCGTGCTTGATCCTATATCCATTGACCTTGGTTTACTGTTCTTGATTTTGTTTCCTATCCTTGATATCTGAGATTATCATGACTTATACCTATGCGTATTGATTGGACTGGTAGGTGTTAATGACTATGAAATGAACATCTCATCATGACGCCTGACAACGATTATAAATCCCAATGATGTGGGTCTATTGTGTCTATAGTTGGCCTTTAGTAGTATATTGATATAGGTGGTTATGACCCCTACTTCCATCATATTGATGGCGACTGTATGGCAGTGTACGCAGTCGATGGCTGTATGGCAGTGTACGCAGCCGAGTCGATGATCTGATCCCGACACCGATTAGGGGTGGTACTCGGAGAGTATTAGAGGACAGATATCGGCCATAGGATATGAGATCACCGGACGCGGAGCACTGATCCCTCGCTTTGGATCACCGGACTACTTTGTTGTAGGGCGCGGAGTACTGATCCCCCGATGCCGGCCATACCCAGTCTCAGATGCTTGCACGAGTGCTGTAGCGTGTGGGGCAGTTGCATCATGCATACGCATATCATGTGCATTATATATATACGTATTAGACCGTATTGATCCTGCATTTTGATTGTTTATTTGTTTGGCTCTTGATTGTTGCACTTTGTTTGACATGTCATTCATATGTGCATTACATGAGACTATTCTAGTGCTTACTACCTGCAGAGTTATTTTTGATATCTGGCTGAACTTTGGTATGTATCCTTGTTATCTTTATTTATCTCTTCATGCACTATCTGTCTCTATTACCCACTGAGTTTTGTACTCACCTTTTGGACCCTGGGATTTTTCTGTCTTCCCAGGTATCAGGTAGAAGCTTACAGATGATACTAGAGATCTGCCAGCTGCGCCATCTCACATCAGAAGAATTGGTAGATTTAAATTTATTCATTTTAGTAATAGTTCGATAGGGTTGTATTAACATTTGTTACATTCGATATGGTTGTAAACCGATTATATACACTGGTATGGTTCTTGTCGCGGTTTTTCCGCTGCGTGGTTTTATACCTCGTGGATTTCAGTATATACGGTTTTTCGACTTCCTCGTGATTTCAAAAGTTGTACTTGTCATATTTTCGCTTACGCATTTCGGTTTTTTATACATGTGTTGGGTTGATTGCATGTGGCCGTGTGGGCCTTATAGGTAGAGTTCATTAACTGTTATGCTTACTTGTATGTGTATGATTGGACGTGTAGTCCATATGTCCGGCCGCATGTGGCCGAGTATACATATTTGTATTCAGGAAATTGTCAGCGATATTGGGGAGGTGTTGTCGAAATTTTTCGGACGGCTATCTCTCGGGTCGTGACACATTGGCACATCGCTAGCACTAGCGATTTCGGCGGGGAGACGTTGCGCGGCCACGGCGACGCCTTCGGAGGCATCGGGCGGCCTCGGTAACGCCAGCGGAGGCGCCGCTCGGTTCCGGCGACGCCACCGGAGGCGCCGCTCGGTTCCGGCGACGCCACCGGAGGCGCCGCTCGGTTCCGGCGACGCCACCGGAGGCGCCGCGCGGGCCCGGCGACGCCTCCGCGCGCGAGCGCGGCATTGTAGTCGCGACTCGACTTGTGATTTATTTTTTTTATTTTTAACTTAAATTTAATTGAGATTTAATAATCAATTCCTAGTTATAGTTGGGAATAATTTAAATAGGCTTTATTAAAACCTATAAAATTATCTTATTATTTTTTTAAAAATATATTATTATTATTATTAAATATTTAGATTAATTTTTTTATTTTAATTAATATATTTTATATTTTAAAAATACTGAAACTATACCGGCACAGTACGATACGGTACCGAAACTGTATCGTTCCGGTCCGAGATCGAAACCTCGGCACAGTTCGATATTTTAAACTTTGATTTATAGTCCCTTTCACTTTCTAGAACTCTGAGATTATAACTACAATAGGAAGTCTATTTTATATCCTTTCAGTCATCGTTCTTTGAATTTACGCATTTGTCTTAGTCTTATACTCACACCAAAGCCTATTAAAAAGCCCTATTTCATTAGGTAGAGCCTATCAGCTAAACTCCTTCAAGTCTAGAGTTGGGATTAATATGTGTTTAATACCTCTTAGAATCTATCTCAGGTTAGGTTAGCCAATCCATGAAATGCAAGGAAAAACTCAGAAGGGCTATATTTGTTCGAAGTCCCTACCTTTATACTCGAATTACATTCACGTAAACCCCAAGAATCAGATCCATCCAAAGTTAGGTCTCCTATAGCTGTTGCCAACAATTGCTTTCTCTTTATAGTTGAGATAGGTTCTTGTTTTGTCCTTTTATCCGAGAAATTAGTTTGAAATTCACTACTAAATTTTTTGAATTGGCTTCGCAATTTCCAATTTTCTATTTGTTAGCATAAAAGATTAAGACAAATTGCATTTATGGTAGATTGCTTGAGTTATTTTAACTATTCATGCATCATCTTAGCTTGTGAGGATTGGTGTGTTAAACATTGAAGACTTTTGACATCAAAGGATTGTTAATTATTTTGTGCATATCCTTCAAATTTTTTTATTGATTTACTCATTTTTTTATGGTTATTGAACATGGCCATTGGTGGCTCATTAACTTATCCATGAAATTCCAATAGTAGTTCTTGCAGTAAGGTCTTTCCTGTGAGTCTAACATCAGTGCCATCTATGTTTCTAAGCTAAGAATTCTTCTTGCTTATCATATTTTCATGAATTTTTATATCTCTCTGAAAGATATTTGTATTTTAATTAATCATCTATCTACCTTGGAAAATCCTTTTTATTACTTTTATCCATGTTATAGCTAGAGGTTAAAAATAGACAACTTTCTCATCTTTTGGAAATCTTGCTTCTAAATGAGTATTTTAGCATACCATGAATGAGAGGTATCAATGTGACCAAAGGTTCTTGAATATTTTCCATTCTATACATAAAAATATTCTTCTCCTTGTTGCTCTAAATAGAATTTGACTATTCTGTGTCCTGCATAGTAAAAACTAATTAGTTCCTTAAATTTAAAATTATTGTATGTCCTGCTCTAGTGAGAGCTAATCTCTTAAACTTAAGTATTTGATAGTTGGGAACTTTAAAAAGGTATCACAAATCATATGTAAACATAGGAGATCTACTCTAAAAACATAGATCTAAATCAATGCACAACATTAAATTCCATTTATTATCTATATATTAAAATCTATGACAACATACTATACTTTTCTACTTGTGTGGTGTGCACAATATTTTTCTTAATCTTTTACCATTGCTATCATGCTTCATACAACTAATGTTGTTTGCCTTTTTTGTATGACTAAAATGAAACAATTTCAGGATAATAAATTGCATATAAAAAGATATGTCTAGAATAATTTTTTTTTAATATTTAATGCTTGTTATATACATCCATAAAAGTTGATGCAAATGAATAACCTTATTTTTTCTTTCTTTTTATAACCTTTTTGTAAGGTTCATTTTTGATTCGATAGATGCTAATCATGGGGTATCCTTTGTGCATTGGGTCATCCTATTTTATTTGGTGTGTTTGAAGATCATCAAGCAACTGATTATATTTGCATATCCTAGTGATACAACATCTGCAAAATCTTGCATGATTATTGTTTTCACTCTTGTATAATAGGAAATCAATTAGTATGTGCTCAAGTTTCAGGAGGTTCTGTTGGTCAAGGAAGTTTGTCCAGTTCTCTTGTTTGCCATTCAATCTTTTTTTTTTCTATTGTAAGATGCTTCTCACATTGATTATGTCTTTTACGATTTTCTTAATATTTATGTTAAACCATTCATTATATTGTTTCTAATTGTTGCAACTTTTGGCTTTGTTGTTGAGTCATGAGATAATAAACTTACGAGGCAATAAAACAATTATTCTCATGATTCACTATTAATTCTTGAACTATTTGACACTTAAATTTTAAATTTGTACCCATTTTATATTTGTAAAATAAGTTAAGCATTGCAATTTTGTGAAAATAAAACTCTTGAATTACTTAGATTTTGGAATGCATTTGATGTAGTTGTCGATAGGAAAGCATACTACAATAGCCCAACTTAGAAATGATTCATAGTAAACCTGCATCAACTGATTATTCTTCTACCCAAATGATTTGTTCATTAAATTTGAAAATGTAAGTTTCTTTTTTGTTTTATTGATGTAAAATTATATTTTCTATATGACTCCTAACTCATTGCATTTGTTTTGCATTTTCAGCACTTTAGCAGTCTCCCAAATCATTCATTACATGATATGCTCACAGAAAATGAAATTAAGGTGAGATTGTTGACAATTTTTTTAGGTCATCTGACT
The DNA here is from genome assembly GCF_044706935.1 of Curcuma longa. Lineage (NCBI taxonomy): Eukaryota > Viridiplantae > Streptophyta > Magnoliopsida > Zingiberales > Zingiberaceae > Curcuma > Curcuma longa. The sequence continues at coordinate 623,172 of NC_133870.1, read as the reverse complement.
GTTTTCAGTTTTTTTATGTTGTCCTGCAAATACTTTTTCCTCTGAGTTAATTAGAATTTTATAGCAAATAACATGATCCACTATGATTGCTTCGTGTATGCCCTGCCTTAAGAGTTTTGTTCTTATTATCAAGATATCTAAATTCAACCACACAAACATGCACCAGTCCCAAGATACTGCACTTTTTAGTTATTTCATTATGCAGGCACTATATGTTCGGAACTTTTTTAAACATCATGCTGTTCTTTTATTCTTGGTCCATAAGTTTACCATGTCGAAGATATTAGAAAATTTTGTTATCTTGGCCTATTCTACTTTGTAACTTCTTTTTTCCGACACTTTCTAACAGCTTTATTTTGGTCTAAATATGATCATAACATAATAAAAGTTAGCAACTGTTTTATCTTTGTATGCTTTTCTAGATATATTATACACCAGAAGGGCAATTATCTACTGAATGAACAAGGAGTTTATGTTGCTGAGACTATTGCTACTAAAAATTCTAGGCAACCAAAAGACCGTTTTAAGGTTTATAGTGATCAAGATGGATTGATATGCTTACATGACTTAACATGTACTTTATAAAGAGTTTAGGTCCCCGGGGCAATGGTGCAACGGTTGGACATCCGGGTTTCGGTATCGTATTGTGCTAATATTATTTCGGTATTTTTAAATATAAAATATATTAATTAAAAATTTTAATATAAATATGGGGAAAAAAATAATATAAAAAATAATATATACTTTTAAAAATTAGGGATTACAATGCTCCCATATGGTAAATAAATAAATAAATGTTTCATTATATATGTTTTTAATTAAAATAAATATATACATATATATATTAAGTAAATAAGATAAGGGTTTGATTAAGCTGCTTAGGTTATCTATTTATAGGTGAGAGTTGATTGAAATTATTAACATAACTTTTATTATTAACATAATTTATTTTTCTAAGTTTTCTGTCTACACCTTGTGTACCTGTGCGTGTCCCAATTGCGACCGACGGAGAAAATTTCTCTTGTGGAGAGTGAAAACTAGAGTCAAATCAAACCCCCTTCTAGTCTAGTTAACACACCTTTTTTTCATGTCGCTTTTAACTAGGAGTATTGAAAGAACTCACTTGTGCACATGTCTCCTTTGTTGTATGTTGTAATAGCATGTTCTTCAGTATATGTTAGAAAATAGAATTAATGGGCGGGATTACATCATTGTTGCCTTTAATGTACGCTTACTTGCATCTGGGCAAAAAGAACAAGTTTATCCGGGGTTAAACCCCACAAAGCAAAGGATGACAATCCAGAGGAAGAGGTGAAAAATAATGTCATATGGATTGATCATTTCTCATGTAACCTTGCTCTTTTCTCAAAATTGTACCCTAATCAAGTTTTAATGCAGCAATCACCTTTGGCCCCCTGCAAAAGTTGTCATGGTAAATTTATGAAGACTACTTAGCGTGAATAGTTTAAAGTCCTGAACTTTAAATTGGGAGGATTGTCTTAGTCTCATATAATCATTGCAATTTTAAATGACATTTCAGTTGCCTACTTTTTCATTAAATTTTATGACAATTAGTTCAAAAACTTAAACAAGTTTTTAGTTTTTTTTCTTGAAATTTGAATTTTGGTGTCATGCTTGATGATGAATTTTTCTTTTTTTTTAAATGTAAATCGAATTATGCAAAACTTGTAGACACAAAGGTTCACTACCTACAGCTAGGTAATTGAAGGTAAAATATGATACAACATTGTTTGCTCTCTAGTTTTATATTGCAAATAAGGCTTTATTTTTCATTTTTCTTGTTTTAGTGGTCATGATATCGAAATGCATACTTTGTGGAATTGATAATGCAACAAGTCATGCTTCAATGCGCCACTATCTCATAGGAGTAAGCTCTTTTGGTGTACTTTGAAAATATGTACAATTTGGATTTATAAGCTTATTAATAAAAATCTTGTCATATTTTCTATGATCCACCACTTTAATACAGATTTTCTATGTTACCCATGAGATACAATTGATTCATGATTGTGTTAGTTTAATTTTTGTATTTTCTTTAAACATATTTAACAAATTTGACATTCTCTAGGTTTTCTTCTCGCATGAATTTTGTTCTCTTAGTAAAAGCGTGCAGTGCAACAGGTTCAGCGATTGCGATAATTAGGTATGTACGCATAGCCAGCTTTTGATTATTTTTATTTTTTGACAGTAAATATCACCTACTATATGACTTTGTTATTTGCCTTTGATGATATTTGGAATTTTTTTTATCATATGGTAAAAAAGTGTTATGAGAGAACTTCTAATTTACATGCTAAATATGAATCGTGAATGACATTATTTTCACGACTTAACTAAATCATATATTATATTCCAAATCCTAAAGTTTGACCAAGAATTTAACCTCCTAAGTCCTAACCTTTTATGTGGACTTAGTTAATTAACAGAAACTCCCCCTTCCATAAGTTAGTTAAAATGACAAAATGTAGGGGTTATGTAGGGGTGTCAAAAATAAACCTGACATGCTGATAGAGCCCACATCTAGTGTCACGAATGAGCCTCAAATTAGAATTTATAATCAAAAACCCATAAACTCACAAGTAAATGTAATACAGGGGCCACGAGTCGTATTTTCCAAGGATTAGTAGAGAGTTTGTCAAAATCAAGCTAAGATGTCGTTATTTTTGGGTTTTTCTATGAAATGGGGTGTTTTTGGTATTTTTAAAATGAAATACAAATGAAAAGATTTCTATTCTTAAATCTAAATTTATCAAGCATAAAGCTAAAACAATAAATCTAACAATGCAATGGATGTAAAATGGAATTAATGCATCAATCAAAAGCAAGAAATTAAGAGATATAGATGATGTCTATCAAGCAAATGCATGGACTCAATTTAAAACAATAATGCAAAAGATACAATTCCAATTCAAATCACATACCATAAGATGATAAAGGATTATCCAAATTCACAAACTAACAGATCAATTTCAAGAAACAACTCAATCACATTTGCACGTCAACAATCTTATTAACCAAAACAAGAATTCAATCTAATTATCACACGCAATTATCTAACGAATGACACTGACAACTAAAGTTTCAAAATAGCTGAAATGTTATCAGATCAAATTCTTGATACGGTGAACAGTAACCATTTAAACATATTTTCAGATTCAGAAACATTTAGCCGAATGAAAGAACCTAATGAAATCAAAGATTTAACAAGGAATCACTAAACAAAGCAATGCAAATTAACCAAACACTGTAACATTACGGATCAACAGAATTCAGAAACAGAAAGTTCAGAATCAGACAGAAAGAAATTGAAATCCACAGCAGAATAAAACTCAGATTCGGATCTTGAAACTTCCCTTACAATCCAGCCTCAATCTTGCTTTTACACAAGATTTAGTTGAAAACTACAAACCCCAGACAAATCCTTATCGATCTCAATTTGATTTAGATCTGAATTAACTCTTCTGGTTGCGTATCAGAAACCCTCCGATAGCAGAGCAGAGCTTAATCCCGATCTGAAAACCCAGCTCAAGATCCTTTAGATCTCTTGCAATTCAGTGTTTAGAATCCATCAGCAACCTTCTAAGAACCCTTCAGAATATCACTGACAGCTCCGATCTTTGTGAATCCACAGATCTCAGCTAGAAATCGTCGCTGAAAGAAACCTCTGATGAAACCCTCATCGAAAGATCCAGCTTCAATTTGATGCCAACTCGAGGTCGAAGAAGCTTGATAAGGTCTGGAAACTGGATTGGAAAGAAAAATCTCGAAGATCGCTGAAGAAAAACGCAGAGAAAACGAAAACAGAAGCCGCGGGACGAAGGATGAACAGTAACTACGTAAAAATGCTACAGTGTTCTTTCTCGTTAAAGCGTGAATTTGAAAACACTGTGCTGAACCGGGTTCAGCTTCGATTTGCGCCGGTTCAACTCAATTCCAGCCCTGGTTCAACTCAAATCAAGCCGGTTTAGCTCCAATTCGATCCCAATCAACTCAATTCTTGATCATGAAGTTCGGTTCAAAAGAATTTGACTTGACTCGGTCCCAATTAGCTCGATCATGGTTCAATTTGGACCCTACAAACAACCAAACTCAATTAATGCCAAATTAATCATCAAAATTACAGAATTATATCAATCATCTAAAAATAGACCATTTCACAAATGCAATTCAATTATGTTGATTAAACATTTAATTGTCCACAATAAAACCCAAAATGAATCAACAAAATACCATAAAATCCTAGCTTATCAAATTCCCCCACACTTAGCCTTGTGCGTCCCGCTCAAGCCAAAACAATAAAACTAACAAACTCCTACTATCGTACCCCCCTAGATCATCTTCAATCAAAGTTAGAAGCAATTAAAAGAAAATTACCTAAGGTTGTGAAGTATCAAAAACCTAAGCCATGAACTAAACCCTTGTTCTTGGTTAACCACCTAGCAAAGTTCATCCTTCATGACTAATTAAGATAAATGCACCACACTCATTCTCACAAGGTTGTTTTCAGTGGATAAAATCAGTGGCTCTCACCCTAATTCTAATTCATGATCAAGTAAAGTAGGGCTCACTCAAGCAACTTAAGTTTCATGCACTTCCATAGGCTTGCTTGTTTTCTACTCTCCACTAGCATTCTTGATTAGGAATCCACACCTATTAAGGATTATTGAAGACAATAAGCAATCATGAACTGAAACAAATGAAATAAGAATTTAGAAAGAACAAGATTACGAAAAGGAACTTTAAAGAAAATGCATGGTAGTGGTAGATATGGATATACTTAAATGCTAACCAATGACCTCTTGCCCTCTTTTCTATTTCATTTCTTTTATAACACATTTGTTTCTGTTTGTTCTTCAATTCCATGAAACAAATTTGGTTTAACCCTTTCCAATTCCTCTTCTTGATACTTTCTTCTCCTCTTTTCCTTATTTTGCCTCAAATTTCACCAAATATGCTATCTTTTGTTTCTCTTCATTCTCAAGCCCAATTCCTTCACATTTAAATTCTACAAGAGCTAAGAAATAGTAATCAATCATCAGCAAGCAAAATTCAATTCACATGAAACCATAATTGCAAAGTATCAATGGCAAATTTAAATCCAAAAACAATTCAAAACCAAATTGATACTTTCCTTTTTCTCTCCATTTTCTCACTGTTTTTCATCCATTCTTTTTCTATCATGAAGATTGATTACTAATGCTCATCATCATGCAATTTTACTGCAATTAGAGCTCAAATCAGTAGCCAGAAAAACAATTTCAAAGCCAGCTGAAAATTTCAAACAGATTTTTCAGTTTTTCTAGATTTTTTTTCCTATTTCTTTTTTTTTTTTCTTTTTCTTCCTGTCTTTCTTCACTTGATTTCCATTTGTCATCTTGATTTCCATTGTACCATGCAATTCGAACCAATCAGTAACTCAAATAATTTCAAACTCAACTTGAACAGTTAAACAGGTTTTTAATTTTTATTTTCTTTTTTTCTGGCATTCTGTTTCTTTTCTTTTTCTTGCTGCCATCAACAAACTTAATCAGTTTCTCAACTTGTTGTCCAGTGTATGCTTGAATGCAATAATATTTTACAAGAATTAATCAGCTTATCAAGTCTTTTGATACATTTTCCTCCTTTTGAAATCAATTCTGTTTCCTGTTTTTTTTTCTTTTTCTTCTGTTTTTCTTTTTCTTTTCCTGATGTGATTCATTTCAAATCTGAATTTGTGCCCATAACCTTTAACTTCAATCCCACTTCTTCAAATGAATTTCAGCTGATTTATTGAAGACAATTTGAAGCAAATTTTCAACTTTTCAAGGCTTCAGCAGATTTTTTACCACAATTTTTCTTTCAATCCCAATAGAATCTGGTATGTGAGGGAATTTAGCTCTGTTTCAAGATTCTAGCCTCTAACAAAGCATTCTTTGACTATGTAACACATTTCCATTTATATAGCTAATGCATTCAATTGCCATTGAAACAGGCACAAAACTTTAACTTCAAATTTTTTTCAGAAATTGGTACACAACTTCATGCTTTGACACATTGTTTTCATTTTTTTTCAACATCTGATCAAACACCATCAAATGAAATCCTTAATGATCTTATTTCATTTCAGATCATCTCATCTCAGCTTGAAACACTTCAAATTTAAAATTGTTGTTAATTAGAAACAAACAATAGCTCATGGTATCACTTCAAAAATGCCTTTGAAACATTCAAACCAAATCCTTTTGTAGAATAACCTTCCATGACTAGTGTCTTTCATTTTCTTCTCTTCTTTTTCTAATTTTTTTATCAAATCAAACAAATCATTAAATATCATCTTATTTGTTCTAATCTCATCTCAGCTTGAAACACTCCAAAATTTCAGTTCCAACAGTAAGTTCAATCACAAAAATGAAACTTCCAAAACCAACCTTGTACAATTAATTCCATAATTTCTTACATCATCCAAAATTTCCATGATTATGAACACCTCCCCCACACTTAAATCTTGACCGTCTCGGGCAAGAAACATTAATAGCATCTAAGAATATCCACATCCAAGATAAAAGAAAGATGAACCGAAATTAAGGTGAAAAAGATTAAAGAAAGTGATTTGAAGTATAGGTAATAGCATGAAATGTATCAAGCAAAATGTATGGGTGATGAAACAAGTTGATAACCTTCATAAATGTGGACCCTATCATAGAAAATTTAGCCTTGAAAGAACACAAGCAAGTTCTAGAGTAATCAATCACAAAAGTGCATCACACAATAGGGTATAACCTCACTAGGTAGAAAATGTACACTATCTTAATTTCATCACTCTAGACTCCATTGCTAAGGGTCATACAAGTGTCCAAAAGCATTCATCCATGAACTCAAATTCTCAAAATTAAACAACCAAATTTAACTCACTTTTAAAGGCCTCTAAAATGATATAAAAATGACTAGGGGGATACACTTATTCCTTAAACCCAAGAATGCATGAAATGAATTTCAAGCCTTTATTTCCAAACAAAATGCTCATGAAAATGGCATAAATTACTGATATGAAACTGAAAATGAAAATGAAAAATAAAGGATGGTATTAACAATGAAAGTAAAGCGTAAGATAGAAAACTCCCCTTTAGGTCGGGTAGATAGCATCATGAAGTCCAAACAATCCACCTCTAGCTCCTTTTATTCTTCAAAATTATTTCTTGAGCCGGTGGATATAATCCTTTGATCCAATTTATGCCTCACCTTGTACAAAATAATTTCATAAATCCATGCCTTCTTCATTCTGGTAGGCTCCAATCCATCTTTCTTCACATGACCACAAATTAATAATTTGAGCCTCCATGGTGGTTTTCTGAATGATTTCACATTTTCCTCAAAGTAAATTATATATACCCAAATGGTAGGCTCCACACCAATCATATCAACCATTTTCCACCCTATAGCTTCCTTTTGTTGCCTCAGGTCTTGAAATAAAATTTCCTCCTGTTCTGACTCCAAATCTTGGGCAATTATAAGTAGTGGACTCTGATTTTCTTCCAAACAAATATTCTGCAAATTATCTGGCAAAATCTTCAACTCCAACTGTAACTGCTCAATAGGTATGAGTGATCCCTGGGGCTCAGTGCAATCCCCTACACTAACATACCTATCCTCTGAATATATCAATCAAAAAGTGGTGGTCCCTGGGGTTCAGTAAAATCCCCTACACTCATGTAGCCAACCCGCCGGGCTTGTTAAAAAATAAAAAAAATATTTAAAAATATTAAAAATTTTAAGTTTGAAGTATAATTTAAATTGATTAAGTTGAAAGTTTTAAATTTGAATTATAATTTTTAAGTTTAAATTGTATTTTAAATAGATGAAATCCACTAATTCATTAAGTTTTATACTTTAATTTTAAAATTTAAAATAAATAAATAAACTTTCTCAACCCGTAGGCCAACCCAAGCCCGCCGCGGGCCAACCCACGCGGGTCGCGGGCCTAGGCGGGCCAACCCACCTCAACCCATCTTAAAATGGATTGATAAAATTTCAACCCAACCCGCCTAAATTTTTTGGCGGGGGCGGGCCAACCCAGCCGCTTAACCCAACTTGACGGCTATACAAGGTAGTAATAATTACATTACTATTTTGTCTTTATGTTGTATATAAGCTTGTCTGATTTTCTTATGGTTGAATTTAAGTCTAATATGATGTGAGATACCAATAGATTTTTAGTTATTTTATTTTATATATTATTTTACTTTTTCATTCATTTTATTTTAGTGGACCAATTAGAATCAAATTAAACAACTTGGTTTGGTTCGATAAGGAAGAGAATTATCGATAAAATAAAATAGATGAACAGATTCGTTTTGCGAAGACAAATCCAACAAAATTGATTAATCAAATCGGAGATTGTTTGGTTGGTGAACCAAGCGAATCAAAATAAATTCAGTTTACTACAGTAAACCTAGATACCGGTTCGGTTCAAGCTGGGTTTATTTCTTCCGGTTCAGTCATTGTTTTTAGCCGGTTCGTTGCACGCCCGACGCCTTCTCAATCGCGACTTCGTCTCTTCTACGGCGGCTGAGTTTGGCGCAACCAACAAAAACGCCCGCGTCCGTGCCCACCGGCAAGAAAATCGCGGCGGCCACCTTTTAAAGAGGGCGAGCGGGCGGAGGAAGCACAAAAGGGGGCAGAAGAGGAAACCCTAGATCACCACTTTCTTTCTCCCTTGCCGCCGCCGCCGCTACCCTGACCGCCGCCTCCTTTCGTGCCGGAGAAGAAGAAAATAGTCGACGCCGCCGACCCCAGCAATCTCCTCTGCACGCCACCGGCCGAGCCCTCTCTTTTGTGAAGAACACCACCTTCGTTTGCAGACCCCTCGCCGCCGCTACAAGAAAGAAATTGGGACCGGAGTCTCTGATTGAGGTAAGTCTGTTAGGATCTGATTTAATTAGGTTTTAGATGTTAAAGTTTTTCAAGCAGTAGGATTTTCCCTCCCCATTGCTTTGCTCCCTTCTGCCTTGCTCTTGTTAGTGGATGGAGAAAGTGTGTCACTTTCTGTTCGGATTACGATTGGCCTTGCAAAGGAGGCTCCTGTTTCAGGAATAACGTTTCATTCCACATAGAAGAAATACAATACTTAATACTATATTGTTTTAAAACTAAAATCGAGATAAATAAAAGAAACAGTTAGACACACTAGATGGGTTGATTTGAAAATGTAGCTAGTCAAGTAAATTGATTTAAGTAATCAGATCATGTGAAATAAGCAAACGAGATGTGAGATTCGGTTGAGGTTTACTTTGGTATAGAATTTAATATAATATTGTATTAAGAGGGTATTGCTTTTTATGTAAATTTCAGGACCTTGATTGGTACGGAGAGATTCTTAGCGTGACGGTTCGTCAATCAGGTGGGTAATCTCTGTATCTGGTCAATACAGATCTATTCTCTTTTCACTCCATGTTTTCCGTTTCTACTATTGTTGATTAGGCTATTGATCACATTCCTATATCTGGTTGTGTGTACTCCTGTGCTTGGTTAACACGAGTTCTTCTTTCATAGTGCATGATTACCTGATTGATATCTCTACTATAGTCGTTGTTTGATTCATGGCTTGATACATACATTTGTCCTTAATATGATCCTACTACCATCCACACAATGTTCTTAAGTGTTGTTTATCTATGTTGAATTTATCATGATTGATATTGCATATACCTGATGTTGTGGTAGTTAGCAGTTGAACTATGTAAATAGCATGTTGTTGTTAACTCTCACTGCACAGGTTGGGTGGAGCATTATAGCACTGCACAGGTTGGGTGCTACCTCACTGCACAGGTTGAGTGAGAGCATTTTAGCACTGCACAGGTTGGGTGCTACCTCACTGCACAGGTTGAGTGAGAATATTACGGCACTGCACAGGTTGAGTACTACCAAGACTAGCTAGATAGCTCTGACTATGCATGCATTTATTGTTGTTTACTGCATTGATAGCTGGTACAATTGTTATTATAGGGTTATGCACTTGTTATATATAACTACTGCATTTGTATGACATACATGATGGTTATATTAGCCTTGCTCCTGTAGTATCATGTTGGACTATATACCTTTGGATATCTATGCTATTATCTATTTGATACCTTATTTTGTTCTGCACCTTTATCTAGTACCCACTGAGTATGTTTGATACTCACCACCCAGACCCTGAGGTTTTCTATCTCCCCAGGTAGCAGATAGGTACTTGGAGCTTGGAGATTGGCCGGCTGCTTCATCTCACACCCGAAGGTTCCTAGGTTTTGGGTTATTCGTTTGTCTTGGCTTTATGATGTTTTCATTACGTGTATTTTTGATTTTATTTTGATATTGTGCATGTGATAGTAGTGTTGTGGCCATGTAAGCCTTGTATCTTAACTAGTGGGCATCGGTGTGATGTGTAATCTTTATTCCAGCCGCATATGACTAAGTCTTTCTATTTGTATTCAGGGAATTGTCATGGTACTGGGGAGATGCTGCCAAAATCTTCGGATGGCCTCCCGGGTCGTGACATATGATGTAGAAATTTGAAATGTCAGATATGAGATTATTGCATTATTTTTTTTATCTTGAAATGAAGCAAAGAGTTGATGGAATTTTGATCTCATAAAAAAATATGTAATAGATCTTCTTATAAGATTCAACTTACTCAATTGTAATCGAGCTACTACGCCCATGAATATAAATTAGAAGTTACAACTAGAAGATGGTTCAGAAAAAACTAATGTAAAATATTTTAGAAGCTTGGTTGGAGGTTTAATTTATTTAACTCATACTACATTAGATATTGCTTTCTCTATTAGTGTAATTTTCAAGTTCATGCAAAATCCTACAAAGCATCATCTTAGAGCAGCTAAAAGGATTTTACGTTATATTGTTGGAACCATAGATGCTATACTAAAGTTTTAAAATTCGATCTTTACGGATTCACTTATAGTGATTGGGCAAGTTCAGTGGACTATCAAAAGAGCACCTTAACTAGTGTTTTTAATCTTAAATCAGGAGCAATTTCATGGAGTTCAAAAAAGCAAGCTAATACAATCCTATCCTCTTCAGAAGCAAGATATGTAGCAGCAATTTTAGTAGTGTGTCAAGCAGTTTAGATTAGAAGAGTACTTGTACATCTTCATCGATAACAAAAAGATACAACTCATATTTTTTTTTTATGATAATAAGGCAATAATTACAATGATAAAAAATTCAATATTTCATGCCAAAACTAAATATATTGATATTCATTTGCACTTCCTTCGAGATTTAGTTGCAAATAAAAAAATTGAGATAGAGTACTACAACACACATGAATAAGTAGTGGATATCTCGACGAAATCACTTCCAAAAGATAACTTTTTTTTATTTTAGATTACTCCTTGATGTTTATAATTTTGAATTAAAGGAGAGTGTTGATAATTGATTCAAAATTAGTAATAGAGTTAGTGGGTTAATGAGGTGACAATTAGTGGTAGTAGTGATGTTTAATGATTAAAGTAAAAATATATATGTTCAATGTATTTGCATTAATTGAGTTAGTGAGATATGTTTATGGAGTTAGTGGTTTGTTTGAGTTATATAAGTAATTTATAAATATGTTAGATGTTTACGAATGAATCAATTGAAAATTATTTTATAATCTCTTTATTTGTTTTTTTACCTCCGATTAGCTTCCTTCTTAATTATCCTCCTGAATTATCCAACGCGATGAAGGATCACTGAGAGCAAGCAGACAACGTAACCCGATCCGGCGAGGGCAACATTCCTTCTAATCCCCATGTTCAATGTTAATAATGCAGTGACGACAACGGAGAAATCGTGCACCCACGGTCACTGAATTGTTAGGCGCCCCGCTGTTGTCACGGGATCCCCGCACCAAGGAAGGAATGAACTCGCCCCTCCCTCCCACTCTTAATTAGTAGACCGTGTAAGTAATTGAGCTCTCGTGGATTCCGTCAGTACCCACAGCAGAGAAGCAAGAGATGTTTCGAAGAGTTTGGAGAGCGATGAAGAAGGCTACGGGGAAGGCGCCGGTGCGTGGGAGGGGAGAGGAGGAGGAGGCGAAGGCCGAGGAGGAGAAGAATGAGATGCCGAATGGGGTGGCCGGCAAGGGGGGCACGCCAGTGTGGCAGAGGAGGATTCTGATGGGAGAGAGGTGCGAGCTGCCGAGGTTCAGCGGTCTCATCCTCTACGACGAGCACGGGCGGCTCGTCGCCGGCAGCTCTGGCCGTGGTCACTGTCATACTCTCAAGGGACAAGCGCCAGGTGTGACTACTCTCAAGGATTTACTCTAATTGCGATAGTGCATGGTTTTGAGGCTTCTACAACTCGTTGAAACTCCTGCATCTGTAGCAAAATACACTTGTAATGAAATTCCACAAAACACTTTTCTATGGATGTTGAATTTGTGGCGTGTTTAGTTATTGATGAATTTTTATAGATGCTTCCCTTACATGCTTCTGCACACTCAAGTTAGCCCGGCCATCAGTGAAAATGTTGACTTTGTAGCTGTTCTGCCTCTTGTACAACATCCCCTTCATTTGCTTGAGCTGGATTCAGTATGAGGTCCCAAATCCCAAGGGTTATGGCAGGTAACAACATCTCCATCTGAAAATGCACTGAGATTCCTCCGATACAAACAGTTTCAGCAAGCTAATCCAAAGATGCGGATCCAGTGATGATTCAGCAAGCTAATCAAGCAAATCTTATGATTTAATGAGTTACATAAATTATTTTAAAGATTCCTTATATATTACTGAGTGATCATTGTAAATTAAAAATTATTTATACCACTACTAGAATATTCACGATTAACGATAGAATTTTCCATCACTAAATTATTCATCGTTGATGTCATTTAGTGACGAAATTAAATTTTTATCGCTAAATACAACAACAACCAAGCCTTATCCCACTAAGTGGGATCGGCTATATGAATCTTTTTACGCCATTGAGCTCTATCTCCTATTATATCATCATTTATATTTAAATAAATTTTATCTTGTTTTATTGTTGCTAACCAAGTCTTTTTTGGTCTACCTCGCCCTCGTTTGATATGCGTATTTGTCATAGTTTCACACCGCCTAACTGGAGCATTTATCGGTCGTCTAAGTACATATCTGTACCACCTTAAACATGTCTCACGGAGTTTTTCCTCAATAGATGCAACTCCAACTTTCTCTCTAATGCTCTCATTTCTTATTCTGTCCATCTTCGTATGTCCACACATCCATCTTAACATCCTCATCTCCGCAACTCTCATCTTTTGCTCATGTGCTCGAGTCATAGCCCAACATTCAGCGCCATATTACATGGCAGGTCTAACTGTCGTTTTATAGAACTTTCCTTTAAGTTTTAGAGGCACTTTACGATCACATAAAACACCTGACACTACTAGAAAAATGTTAATAGACAACGCGAAAAACGCGTTGTCTTTGTGGGGTAAAAAGCGTTGTAAGAGGCCCTGTTGTAAAAGGGGTCCCTCAACGACAACGCTTTTTAAGCGTTGTCTTTGTTAACATCGACAACACCTTCGCAACGCAGAAAAAGCGTTGTAAATATTACAACGTTTTTTGCGACGCTTTAAAAACGTTGTTTTTAATAGGTATGACAACACATTTTGCAACGGTTAAAAAGCGTTGTAATTGTTTTACAAATTGCTTGGGTTTTTGCAACGTTTTTAAAAGCGTTGTCTTTTGATTTTTTTAGCAGTAAATAAGAATTAATATATTTTGTAAATACAAAACTATTGGCTACAAAATTTACTCAATCAGAGGTACAAAACATACAACTTATATTCACACAAAAACCATTCTTACAGCAGGTTCATAACATACAGCAGGTCGATAACATACAACTTATACAAGTTCATAACACAAATTCAATTTACAACTTCCAACATATAAGCTCCATAACAGGAGCAGGTCCATAACAAAGGTTTCAAGGCAACAGCAGCAGAAATATCATCACAACAGCAGTAGAAATATCATCACAACAGAATATCCTCCAACCCAGGGACTTCGCCAGGACTGGGTTTCAAGGCAACAGCAGCAGAAATATCATCACAACAGCAGTAGAAATATCATCACAACAGAATATCCTTTCCACACCTCTCTCTCCAAAAAATGCATATTTTTTCTATCATTCTTGCTCCTTTCTCTAAAAGGAAACACACCCCAACAGGAAAGAATTTGACAATGGACAAGTAAATTCAGAAGATGCAGAAGAAACCATGGTAACATTGACAGATAAAATCTGGAAAGGGGCTACCTGATACTTGTCTGTCCACCTGTTCAGTTAAGCAATAAAGTCATGTCAGAAACAAAATCATCAAAAGATATAACAAACAGAAAAGAAGGTTCATAATATATAAGTGAAGATCGCTTCATATCTATCCTTAAAAGAGACAAAAACAACTAACAAACAAACAAATCATGAATTTGAAGTATCTAAAATTACATATCTATCCCATAATTTAATTCTCATAAGGCCACATTGGCTACTAATATCTAAGAATTTTCATTTTTGATTGTGTTTACTGGTTAAGAGTGCCGATGTAGTCTTACAATAAATACAATCAAGATCCAAGTTCATGAGGTTGACTCAAATCCTAATGCAATTCTGAACCTCTTTGAACCGACATTAGTGTGATCCACAACAGAATGCAAACATCCACTAGTTTAGTCAACAGCGCATCCATTACTAAAGAAGTGAAAGTTTTAAAGCAAAGAACTACTTTATTTTATGATAAATCTCTGCATGCTATAAATAAATACTATATCATAACCAAACCCAAAATGTTATGGCTGGCATAGTGGCATTAGGCTTGGTAGGCCAAACTTCAACAATAAGTACAAAGGGGTTAGCATCTAGTTTAACAACTCGTCAGTGTGGCATACGATACAAGCTAGACAATATATCAAATGTAAACAAATGGAACAATCAATTATGCAAACACCAATGGGTTTTGGAAGAAGAAGTAAGTGCTCCTCAACCAAAAGCCAAGTAAGAATTACTTTGATTCCAAAGTGAATTTTATATCTAACTCGAATCCATGCAAGAAGGGATCAAGAAATGCTCATAAATTAGGTAAATAAAACTATAACTAGTTTTATGCAAGTCTATCAGTAATTCCACTCATTACCACAAACTTGCTTCAATTCCTACTTTTTTTTCTTAACATTGCCCCCTTTTGAAGAACAACATTTTTCTTTCTAAGTAATATCAGTCCATTTCCTTAACCCAATAGCCAGTACAGAAGCTCAAAACATGTGCCAGAAAACTTGGTAGATCTAGTTCATCTTCATTCCTGCATGAACTCCCTAAAAATGAGAAGTGGAATGCTTACATCTTGAATGATGGATGCTATCACAAATATGCATCACAATCATCATTCTAGGATCCTATCCAAACATCACTAAGCGAAATGATAACACCATCTAAACCTAACTAAGCATCAACCACAAGTGTAGCAATAAATCTGATCAATCTACCGTGTCAATTTAAAGACAACAGTACCTACTAACAGAAAGCATTTAGATCAAACAAATAAATATCAGAGAATGAATGACGTACCCAAATCCCAGACTTGCAACTTGATATTGTTGTATTGCACCGTTTCCACATTAAATCCAATCGCTGAAACAAAATAGAAACGGAAGAAGACAACCAACAGTCGGAATCTTCCAAACTTCAAAATGGAGAGAGAGGGAGAGAGAGAGAGAGAGAGATTCACCAACTTGGTATCGTAGAAACAACCTCGCCCATCTGAAGCCGATCTGAAACAAAGCACCAGATCAACCTCACAATCCAAGAAATCAGTGAAGGAACAAGGGAGGGCGGGGTGTCACTCACAGAGGATGGTGGTTTTCCCGGCATTGTCGAGGCCTAGAACGAGGATCCGCGCCTCGCGGTTGCCGAAGATCGAGGAGAGCATCCGGGTAAAGAGGATGCCCATCTCCTTTATCCAGGAGGTGCGCCGGAGATATGCTCGAAGCGATCTCAGATCCGAGCAGCAGAAACCCCAGTCACTGAGATCGGTTAGGAATCAATTAGAGCAACCGCGAGGAGCGCATCCGGGTGAGGAGGGTGCCCGTCTCCTTAATCCAGGAGGTGCGCCAGAGATACACTCGAGGCGATCTCAGATCCTAGGAGCAGAAACCCTAGTCAGCAAGCGGGCGGGTCGGACGGGTTCGTGCGATTTTCCCACCCGACCCACCATTGGCGGGTTAATAAAATTTAAACCCAACTCGATTTTTTTTCGCATCAAATTCGGCGGGTGGCGGGTGGCGGGTGCGGCGGGCGGGCGGATTGGCGGGTTATCCATGCACAAACTCTTTGAAACCAGCACCTTCTGCTACTCTAAAAGGATGTTCATCACGGATAACCATTTTTGCCAACAATAACCTACACTCCTCTTGAGAGAAACTTGAGGATGTCAAAGTAAAACCACCATTTTTAGTAGGCTGAAAACCAATTGTCTTTTGATTGGGATCAAGTAGTCTATACTTTGTGCAATTCTTCTTCAAATGTGTAATCAGATTACTTGTTCCATGTTGTTTTCCAACAGCAGCATAATCTTTACCACAATGTTTACAACGAGCTCTAGTTTCAGCCCCCTCTTTAAACTTAACGAAGTGCTCCCATACCCAAGAAAATCTTCTATCCACTTTCTGATTCTCAGATTCTACAACATTTTCCGGAAGAGATTTACTTTTCACAGCGACAATCTTTTTCTTTCTTTTTCTCGACATATTTGGCTTCCATTTCAGTGGTTTAGGTGCTGGTGGTGTCTCTTGATTACTTTCTTTGATAGCAGAAATATTCTCTTCAACTTCCATTTGAAAGTTAAGCTCCTAAAGTTGAAATAAACAATGCAACACATATATCACATATATGAGCATGGAAACCATGGGTTTAAGAAACAGCAACACAAGGGCATGTAACTAATCAATATTTTGTAACACTAGATGAAGAATAATAGAATATACAAGAAAGTAAGCTTCAACAAAAAAAAACAAACGAGTTGCATAACAGCAGAAGCAAAACACAGATAATGGCATTGGAAGTAGAATAAAAGTGATGATAATGATAATTGATATTTAATACAAAACAAACAGCAGTAAAATAAAAATTATTGTTAACCAAACCAAGCAAAAATCTAACAAAATTGGAATTTGGAAGTGAAGAGCTTGGATGAATCGAATCAATGTTTTGTTCCAGGAGAAGAGTTAGAGAAAATACCCGAAATTCCACACAACTAGTGAAAAGTTGAAACTTGAAACTAAAGAGTGAAAATTACATACTTGAAACCCTTGATTCTTGACTCCTGAAGCTTGAAAGTTGGGAGAGATGAAAGTGCCGAAGTGTGAGAATGGGTTTGCTGCTGGAAACCCCTCTTTTTTGTCCTTATCTATTATTAAACAAATCATTTTTAATATATGTATACATATATTTTATTATTTGTATATAAATAGGCGGGCGGGTCGGGTTTAGTCGGATTTTAAAATTAAAACCCGAAACCCGCCCGTGTACAAGCGGGTTTGTTAATTTTCTATCCATTTTTATTTTTAATTTTTTTAAAACCTGCGGATTGGCGGGTTCCGGATGCGGGTGGCGGGCGGGTTTAGAGGGCCGGGCTGGTACTGCTCACCCCTACCCATTTGGAACTCTTTCCTCACAATATGCTTATCATGAAAATTCTTTGTCTTCTCCTTGTAAATTCTTGGGTTTTCATAAGCTTTCAATCTTATCTCCTCAAGCTCTTGTATTTGCAACTTCCTTTCTTCTCCTCCTTTGTTTGCATCAAAATTACAAGCTTTTACCGCCCAATATGCCTTGTGTTCTATCTCCACCGGTAAGTGACAAGCTTTTCCATACACAAGTCTAAAAGGTGACATTCCAATAGGTGTCTTATACGCTGTCCTGTAAGCCCACAGTGCCTCCTCTAATCTTTTGCTCCAATCCTTCCTATTTGGTCCCATTGTCTTCTCCAAAATTCCTTTGATTTCTCTGTTTGAAACTTCGGCTTGTCCATTAGTTTGGGGATGGTAGGGAGTAGAAACTTTGTGCAAAACCCCATATTTATTCAATAAAGCCTTCATGTGTTTGTTGCAAAAATGTGATCCTTGATCATTGATAATAGCCTTTGGAATTCCAAACCTGTAAAATATATGTGACCTAACAAAACTCACAACAACAGAAGAATCGTCAGTCCTGGTGGGGATAGCCTCCACCCATTTAGAAACATAATCCACAGCAAGCAGTATATACAAAAATCCAAAAGAAGAAGGAAATGGTCCCATAAAATCAATACCCCGGCCTGTTGAGGCATTTCATTTCTAGAACCTATGTTTCCAGTTCTTTGGCATTTATCACAATTCTTATAAAACAAGTAGGCATCATGAAATAAGCTAGGCCAATATAATCCACATTCTAAAATTTTCCTAGCAGTTCTCTGTGGTCCAAAATGCCCACCACAAGTTGAGGAATGACAAAAAGTGAGAACAGACTGAAATTCATGATCAGGTACGCATCTCCTAATTATTTGATCATTACAAAATTTCCATAAGTACGGATCACTTTTGAATTTATCTTTTTGAGCCCTAGATAATTGTGCAGGAAGAACATTAGCTGCTAAAAAATTAACTAGGTCTGCGTACCAAGGAAACTCACCATGCATCTGAAGAAGGTGCTCATCTCTAAAATCATCATCAATAGCTGTAGGGTGCACATCTCCCTCAATCCTGCTCAAATGATCTGCCACTAGATTTTCCTTGCCACTCCTATCACGTATCTCCAAATCGAACTCTTGAAGTAGCAACATCCATCGTATCAATCTGGGCTTAGCATCAGGCTTTTTCAGGAGATATTTAAGTGCTGCATGATCAGAAAATACAATAACGTGAGAACACAGTAAATAGGATCTAAATCTATCCAAAGCAAAAACAATAGAAAGGAGCTCCTTTTCTGTAGTGGTGTAGTTGGCCTGCGCAGCATCCAATGTCTTTGAAGCATAGCAAATCACATGTGAAGCTCCATCTACCCTCTGTGCCAGTACAGCTCCTACAGCAAAATTTGAAGCATCACACATTAATTCAAAAGGCAAAGTCCAATCAGGAGGAATAATAATAGGAGCTGAGATAAGGGCCTCCCTTAATTTCTGAAAAGCTTCCTTGCATTTTTCATCGAAACAAAACTCCACATCCTTCTGCAAAAGTCTAGAAAGTGGAAGAGCAATCTGACTGAAATCTCTAATAAATCTCCTGTAAAATCCTGCATGTCCAAGAAAAGAGCGAAAATCCCGTACACATACTACAGGAAACAACTTTTATGATAATTGGTACCCAGTTGTCAAGCAGATCAATGACCAGCTCGAATCTGCTGCAAACCTTACCCGTGAAGCAACATCAGAACCGCTACTTTTTCGATGACAGTGAAAGGTGCGGACGTGGTGGACCTTTGCTTTAATAATATAGGTACTATTATTCCTCTTTTAGGTCACTGAGTGGAGAAAAATAATATTCCCTAATGGATTGGCCCCGGGGAGATGTCCATCTCGGGAATAAGTGTGTGCATGCTAACTATGAATTATTGGTGTGCTAGTGGAAGGGCATCTGTAAAAGGGGAACTGATAAGAAGGCACGCAGTACAACTTACTACAAGCCTTACTTCGATTACGAGTCTTGTGAGTCCTGTGAAAACAAGTCCTAAAGTTTGTAAGTTCCCTACTTTTGCAATTTGAATCTTGCCACCTCCTTGCTGTTGAGCTGAAGGAAGGGTCCACATCTCATTATTACCTCCACCTCTGAATCTGGTTCTTGGGGGTTGTTGTTCATAAATAGGTTGAGGTCGTTCTGGCCTCTGGTCAGCAGGTGGATACCCAGGAGGTCCCATAGCAACATCCTTTGCTGGAGTATATGGAGATGTTACTGCACTCGTTGAGGAATAAATATACTGATCCTTTCTTCTTGCCTCCTGGTTTTCTGAAAACTTCTTCAGTATTGGATAATCAAGTTCAGAAATAACTGCTATCGTCTGATAATACCCCTCTGTTTCATCTTTGCTTGGTTTTTCTTCATCAAAAACCGGATTAATTACCTCTGATTTTGGTTCCTCCGATTCATAATCTGGATTAATTACCACTGGTTCATCATGTTCACTATCTATCACTGGTTCAGAATCAATTACTGGATCATCACTATCACTCTCACTAATCCACCCATAGCAGGGAGTTCTTGCTTCTGCTTCCCCACCACCTTTTGTTGCGAATGGGTTAATCCAGGAATCAGTGTCATCAGGCTTCTTATAAGAATTATGATCATCATAATCATCCCATCCGGTTGGTGTTACTGGAAGATAATACTCAGGTGGATGTTTATCCCTATGCAACCATCAGAGGTAAATAGTGCAAATTTACTTGATGGAAGGATTTCTCTCAGCTTTGGAAACTATGTTGCAGCAAGAACAGCTGGACAAGTGCCTTCTTACAATAAAAATGATGAAGAAATTCAGAGTGATGATGATAATAGGTCTACTCATTTACTTGCCCCCTTATTATTGCATGAACTTGCAGAATCAATAAAGCGAATCAATGAGGAAGACAGTGAAGGTGAAAATATCCAGGAAGAATCTGAAGATTTCCTGGGAAATACTCCAAGAATTCTGGTAAGAAAACTAACCAACACAGCTACTATTCCAACCAGAAATAGTGCAGGAGCGGCTGGATTGGATTTAGCATCTGATAAGGAATATTATATTCTTGCCAAAGAAAGAGCTTTAATCTCTACAGGTATTTCAATCAGTATGCCCTATGGAGTTTATGGACGAATTGCTGCAAGATCTAGTGCAGCATGGAGACTGGGTCTTGATGTTGGAGCAGGAGTTATTGATAATGATTATCATGGGGAAATAATGATCATGATATTTAATCATTCTAATCATGATGTTAAAAATTTTGCAGGGGCAGAGTGTTACTCTTTTAACGTTTCTTCTTTCATTAGGACATTCCCTTGCAAAATGTCCCTCCTGTCCACACAAATAACACTTACACTTTTTGTTTCTGATCAAATGCTTCCTCTTTTCTATTCTCGCATGAGTTGCATGAGGCTTGCCCTTGTAAGTTTTTGATCTTCTAACTCCATACTTCTTTGGCCCATAATATCCTGGAATAGGAATTTGCTTGCAAAATGATAGGTTTTTAAGATTTCTTTTGTACGCTGCATCCCTGCATTCCTGCTCAAGAAATTCATAAGCAAAGAGTATTCTAGGTAGTACCCCAACTGTTGGATTGACTTGCCATAAGATTGTTATATAAGTGTCATAAACATTCTTATAGTGACTATAAGTATAAATATGTCTTTGACCTGAAGTCACTACGATTCCCTATATAACGAGTTGTGCACTTTAATATCAATAAACATCACTTGTAATAAGGTTGATTATAAAGTGATTCACTAAATATGCAATAAGTTATGTAGAGGGATGTGAGTGATATATATGAAATTTGTCTCTTCAATATTACAAAAGTAATGTCTATGAACCCCTTGATTAAATAGGACTACTAAAATACATAGTCATGCTCAAGTAAGTCAATATGACATGGTCATACTCAAGTAAGTTAATATGAGATATTGAGTTTATTTGGTTAAATTAGCCAACTTAGATATCAAGAAACACATAGATTAATGAGAAGATGACACTATCTATCTCGTAAATCAATCTAGATATCATGGATAAAATGACTAAGTTATACAATATAATAATCACAGACAGGTTAGGTCAATTCTATGACATTCTCATCACTTGAGTAGTCATGACACATTACTAGATGTCACTCATTGTTTATGTTTTAAAATGAGAGGAGTTACTGTCAATGTTATGAGACCCTATTGGTCACACACAAAGAGCACATCAATTTTAAAATTTATTTTATTTTAGTATGACTAAAATAAAGTGGGCCAAACCATGTGATTCTTCGTTTGAAGGGAGAATTATTGGGATTATAATCAAAGTCTCACATTAAAAAAGATTAATGAGTTAATCTAATTGGATCCTAAACTTATTGCATTAATGGGTTAGTCTAAATGAATCCTAAATATATTGGATTAATGAGTTAATCTAATATGGGTTTGAGTTTTTCAAACAAGCTCACGGTTTTATATCCACATTTGTATTTTCGTGATATGCATGAAAATATAACAAAAGAAAATATCTTATTAGATGAGATATATTTTTTGATACGATCTTATTTGATATGATCATGTCAAACTTAAAAGTTAGAGTTCGACTTCCTCTTTATATAGTAGCTAGCACTATGGCATGGATTATAGAAGTTCTCCAATTATGCTCATGAGACGGGTGACGATTGTGCTTGTGTGGATACTATAGAGGTGCAGACATTCTGATCGCACTCAAATCAACTTCATCCTCTAGATTTGCAAAGGTTTGCGCATCGAGAGGTAACATTATAAACAACGAGTAATTAGAATTCGTATGGATCATGCATGAATTCTTTTTCCATTGTGCATGTATTTGTTTTCGCATCAGAACCTAACAAGTACATCTAATATGAATAGTTGTAAAGCATACGATGATACACTAAAAATCAAATTAAACATGTGTAAGTATTTTCTTCATCATTAAATCAAGTTTGTATACATTGAAATACATATTGAAATTGTTAGTTTTATGGTTCTTCCCTTGTAGGTTAGGTCTAGCAAAAATATTTAGATTGTTTAAGTTAGATGCATATAGTTGATCATGTGCATGGAGTTGAGTCTATATGATTTATCACATGATTAATGGATATTAAATTGATTGAGATTATATGATAGATTTTATGGATCAAGAGTAGAGTCATGTTTCTTCGAACTCATGGATGGTCATCAAGCTTGGAGATGGATCCAAAAACACATGCATTGATTGCTTTAATCTTGAATTTGTTTTAGGTGTATTGATTGTAATTTTAAGATAAGGTTCTAGGTAGAGTTTGTTATCTATGTAGCTATATAATAGGTCTTAGAGGATGTCTCAAGGTTGTCATAGGGATTAGGGTTGACTCTTGGCTATTGGATGGTCAACCAAATTAGAACAAACCTAGATCCACTTTTAAATTGAAGGTGGATCAATCAACTTGAATGTTGGTCAACCAAACCATGGTTGGGTCTAACCATAATATTTGATATTTCGGTAATATAATTTAAGTTAGATACTTATATTTGATCACTTGATGGAATGTACTAGGCTTTTCACAATATTGAAGGGTCAAACATGGATGATAGACTTTATGAATGATCAACTTTTAAGAAAGACCCGACGACCCATATGTATTATGCTGATTGTTCTAATCTTGGATTTATTTTGAATAGATTGATTACATTGGTAGCATTTTAGTTTACAGTAGAGTTTGTTATGTAGAAAGTTTCATTCTATGCCCTAGGTAGTATTTTTAGGTTGTCTTAAGGTTTAGGTTTAATCTCAAGTGTTGGATGGTTAAACAAATTAAAACCAATGCACCCTAAGATTCAATTTGAGTCAAAGCGTATTTGCTGACAAACTTATGGTAGCTCTTTTTCTAGTTTCAAATGTTGTCTCCAATAGTCATATTCGAATGTGTGTCAATCAAAAGTGTCATCCAGATTTCATTCAAAAGACTTATTTAGTGGTTCTTTTGGCAACAAATACTCACACAAAAATAGTTATAACCATAGTTTATTTTGCTCAAGTGCCAAAAAGGAGCACAAAGAAGCTTGGAAGTAAAAGTCAACGTCTCATGCCAATATGTGACATCCTTCATCTTGCTCAAGTGTTAAAAGGAATGTAAAAGAGCTTGGAAAGCAAAAGTCCAGGTCTCATCATTGTTTCTCGACATACTTTCCATAACATCCTTCTCACATAGGATTAGATCTTCATATATCGGATGAAGAAGAAATTTTCTCTCTTGTACTTATTCAGTGTTTTCTTGAGAGAGTAATTGTTTGTAGAGGGCACTTAGATGCAATCAATTTATGTTGTATCAATCACTAGATCTCTAGCAACACTAGAAATTTGATTGGGACCAGGATTGTACATGTTATCTTATTTATTAGTATTGTTATTTGTCACTAATTCATCAAACACATGCATAATAACTATATTTAACAATTGAGAACTAGGAGTGCAAATGACTAATCAAGACAAATAGTATAAAAATATTAATGTTCGAGCTCAAAATATGTGATAATATAAATAATTTAGACTCAAACTTGATTCAAAATGAAATTCAAGCTGAAGTCCAATTCACCTTGTTCGAAATTTGATTCGAACATAATCAAATAATAACTCAATGACTCAAATTTAAATTCGGTTTGAGCTATTTGAGTTCAAATTTTACCCCATGAAGATTTTTTAAACCCAACTTAGAAAATTCCCACAACCTTCTTATCTAAAAACATGGCCCCATGAAGACATTTTAAACCAAATATTCAAAGCAATTGCAACAAGAAATTTAAATTAAAATGCAAAGTTAGTAAGCAACAATTCTCAGCCTAAATATGATTCCATTGAGATCCAGCATGGTCCACATGAGTTGCAGATAACAAATTCATACACAATGGCAAGAAGTTGCTTGCTCATGGAGCAGCCTTTTGCTTTCTAGCAAGCTTCACCCTGCTCTTCTAGTTTTCTCTGTTCCACAAGCTCCAAATATCCTGAAAGGTAATCATCAGACTCGATTGTTCCATCTGTCTCTAAGCATAATGTGGCCAAGTCAGCATGAATGTAATCAGGGGCAAGGTTGGTGGGAACAACAACAATAACGATGGTAGCTGGACTAGACACTTAGTAAACTTATTCCAAAGAAATCAAAATAACATTTCTAAGAGCCCTTCAATCTAAAGTAGTCGCCAGCCATGTCACTGACAACCTAGGCTCACTCTTAAAGAGGCTTTAGGTTGCTGAAAAGCATGGAGGTATACTGGGATTGCTAATCCCACCATTTGACCCTCCAAGATGCAGTCATCTCTTAAAAACAACAACTATGATCTATCATAACACCTCCACGTCCATGATTGATCCTCAACTCTAGCTCCTAGATACATGGCATTTTGGCCTAAGCTTGCAAGTATTTTTTTTATTATTCAAGCAGGGCCAGAAACCCAATAAAAGTAGGTTAAAAATTATTTGGACACAATTTGCAATAACCATTGATCATCATCTACTCAAGCACACATTCCAGCAGTTACTAAAGCAACTATTAATCAATGTAAGACTAAAATCTTGTCCACGAGTCGATAAAAAAACAACCTTGTGAAACCTTGTTTTTTAATACCAATAACAGCATTAGACTTGATTGGGAAAAAAATAATTGGCGAGGCAAAGGAACAATAAATTGCAAGTGGCGAATTCTAATGTGGTGGTTTTTTGGTTCCTTTTCCTTGCCATCCATCAAAGCAAAACCAAGCCCAAATATGCAATTGAGAGCAGCTACACATGAAGCACCAACCCTCAGGTTCCCAGCTAAACAACACAACCAAGATTACTACGAGAATGTGATAACACCACCTCATATCTTTTGCTTGAAGCATCAGTGGTAATAAAAACTATGAATTTTGAATTTACAAAATTTAGTGGAGACATCACTGTATACTTGTCCTATGCTCTTCCCTGTCTGAGATTTTGTTTGGGTAAATAGAAACAATATTGTCAGAAATTGAGATGATGCCTCTGCAAATAGAGAGCATTTTCCATGACCAAACCTGCAATTGTTTAATAGAATTCTTACGGATTTTTTTGAAACACCAACCACCATTTGCCTATCATTCACTCACAGCGCACAAAATTGTACTTTTCGGCAAGTGCAGAAGTGTTCAAAATATTATTTATCAGCATCTTGAACTTCAAACTGTATTCACCTCCACTGAAATATAAATATAAAAATAAATAAGAAACTGTAAGAAAAGAAGTTAGGGGCAGTATATGATGACGGACCTGATGACTAACTAAATGCAGTGATAAATAACTGTTTACAAAAATAAGCCCAACTGTTTTCAGGTTGCACATCAATTCCTCTACTAAATGGGTCTTGTAACAGTGAAAGCTCAACTAGGGAACAGCAAATCCATCCGTCGAATAAGAAAAACACTTGGCTCTTCTAATTTATATATCACATGGTAGTATTGACCCGAAAATTACTATACCAAAAATTCAAATTAAAATCTATCCATAGATATCTTTCAACTTTCATATAAAATAGACATATATCTTAAATACTACTGTAAACTGTGCAAGACAAATTGAATATATCACTAAGAAACAAAGAAATTACATGTGACCCAAACAGATTTAGCCCCAAAAAACAGAAAAAGCAACCAGATTAACTAATCAGTATACTTAACATCAATTAGTCATGATTTTATCAAAAAGAAGCCACATTCACAAACACAGAATAATAAATGCACAGTTTTCTAAACTTGTGAGAATCTTACGAACCAAAAATAGATGTATTTAAGCAATCAAGAAATAAAAATAATACCAATCTAGGAAAAATCCAAATTTATGGGATTCCTCAAGTTAGACAAAAATGTATTGAGGAATCAGGGAGAGCAATAGAATCATATCAAGACCGCGGGGAAACCAATAAAAAGCAAAGTTTTTCTTCAAAATCCAAAAAGTTCCTGAGTGTAAAGATCCTTGTCATTGACATGTGAGTTGACCAATTGATCATGAGATTTTCATCAAATGCATTGCTATCGCGACCAAAAGGGGGCAGCCCGTGCAAGAAGCTCCCCGCCAATGCAGGATCCCAAGGAATGGTCTATTGTACTCAGCCTTACTCTGTTTTGCAAGAGGTTGTTCCAAGACTCGAAGTCGTGACCTCCAAGTCACATGGCAACAATTGTACCATTACGCCAAGGCTCCCCTTCTGCTATCATGACCAAGAGGTACAAAAAGAAATACAAACGAAGGCTACAAACAAGTGATGATGAGAGATGAAATATCAAATGTCTCCTAATAGTTCTAAAAGAAAAAAGGCATTGGTGCAACCTTCCTCTAAGAGATCTGACCTTGAGTTTTGAAGTTCAGATAGAGTTTAAATTAGACTGTCTTGTGATTTGATATGTGTGCTGAAATGTGCAAGGACTCGGTGGATACACACATGACGATGATTTAGAGCAACCACGTTCATGGTTACCCAATGGTCCGTTGAGATCAAAAAAGGATGATATGGGACATTTAAGGAACCATAGGACAAGGACCATAAGAGTGTAGCTGTGAGTAAAATAACAAACTACGTAAGAAGAGCGTGAAGGGTGGCATGAGGGGGGAATAGTGATCATAGTAACTCCCGAAAAGTACCACTAGCTTTTGCCTTCTCGGTCAACTATCGATGAAGAAACCTCTTACAAGCTTAAGAATTACAAGGATAGATAAAAAAAAATACCGAAAGATAGAAAAAAACTTAAATATAATATAATTTCAAATACTACTACAATTAAATTAAATTATTCAATATATAAATTTAATTTAATTTTAAACAGATTAAATTAAATTTAAACGTATCTGATCATAATTATCTCTACTTGGGTGGACTCCAATAAATCCTAAATTGACTTTTACTCGATCCTAATTTTTAAAATATTAATTTAATTATTTATTTATTTATTAAAATTATTTAAGATATAAATTTTTTAAATAAAATCAAATTTGATATTTAAAAAAGTTTGTATGTTCTAACGTTTATGATGTCAATAGAGCTCGAGAATTAAAATCATCATTCAAGAATTATAATATATATATATATATCAATCATCATTCATTTATCATTTTGCTATGCAATAGAAAATTTATACAAAACTTTTACATATTCTCAAAATAAAAAAATATATTATTTCATATAATTTGAAGTTTTTAAATAAATGTAGCATAATCAATCCTTAAATTCATCAAAATATATATAAAGATGACCATCATAAATGCTAGGTTTCAGACATGATGCCTCTGCAATGAAACTTAAAAGTGAAGATCAATTTTCATCACCATTATAAATGCAAACTCTTGGATTTATACCTCTACAATAAAATTGTAATTAAAACTATTTAATTGTGTAATATTAATAAAAATATGATATGAAAATTGTATCGTTCTGGTTATATATCCAAACTCTAATACGGGTCGAAATTTTAAACCATGGTATGAAACGAATACTTTCAATTTTAGTTAACCATGTTTTGAGCAAGCTAGGGGAATACAAAGATGCCAAAGAGCTTTAGCAATAAGTTGTTGATTTTCATGAAAAGCCTGTACAAAAAGAGGAAGCCTAAATAAAAAAAAAAACAATTGAAGAGGTTGTCAAGAAAGTTAAGAAATTTCACAAATTAAGGAAGAGGAGGTAATTCAAGCTCCAACCATTGAGGACACCATAGTGGACTCAAAACCCTCCTCTTGAGCAGATGACTCAAACAAAGAATCATCCACCTCTTCACGAAGTGAAGAGAGCAATATTGGTTTGTGGGGTCGGGTCATCCACCTTCAAGATTAGTCGGATCCAAACGAGTTGGATACCTTAATTACCAAAAAAAAGGCCAATACAATTGAAGAGAAAATCTCAAAAAAGAAGACCCGAATAACTCACAATCCAAATCAAGTCAAAAGAGCACATCCTATATTTTGGGTGCAACCAAAAGGGACACTAGAAGAATAGGTGTCGAAAGATAAAGGACATAAAAAATCCTAAACTTGGTTTGGTGAATTTGATTTGTCCACTCCCCCACCCAATTTATAGAAAGAAGTGAAGAAGAAAAATCACATTGTGTGCTTCACTTGATGAGAAAGAGGTCACTACACACTAAAATACCCAAATAAGAAGGTGGTGAAGGAGAAAGCCAAAAAAAGAGAATAGAAGAAACTTAGGAGACTCAAGTTGAGGGAGGAGGAGGAGGTGGGGGGAGAGGGGTAGCTTCAAGTATGATGATAAATCTAGGGTTGGAATGCATGATAACTCTTAAGGGTAATTTCCATGATAAGACAACCTTGCCTAATGTTAGGAAGGAAGAAATGAATCTAGACAAACAATTCAAAAGAGGTAGACACATGCCTAGGAAAAAGAAAGTCCAAGAGAGGCAAGATAATTCCACGATGAGAAAAATAGAATTGGAAATTCAAACTTCAAGGGCAAAGCTTGAGGAAATAGAGAAGACTATAGAAATTTCTTAATGGGTCTAAGAACTTAGATGTGATGCTTCGAAGGCAAAAGCCTAAACATTTAAGGCTGAGGAACCATCATATGCTAGGGTGACATATGACTACAGTATGGGAGATTCATTAGGGCAAACAATGCCAAAGTGGTATTTAGACCTAGGAAGGTGGCTAAGGATGCAAGCTCTAGGGAGAGATTCATTAACCAACTTGGGACCCATGATTTGGTAGATACAATAAAAGGAGACTAAAATTAGGACAGTAGGTGTCTAAGCGTTGAGAGGATTTTAAAACAATGTAGAATTTCTTGTGAATTTCAAAAATTCGTAAAATACGGCTATTCATTGATCAATCACCTAGGGATCTTGAAAAAACAATTAGTTGGGCTTAGGTAGAAATAGACTGGAATTACAAGTAGTAGGCAGACATGGGTAGGAATCAACTAGCACATTGCAAAACTACTTAATTTAGCTTTTTCAGCTTTATTTTTCTATGTTGTCGAAAGGGAAAAATAGTATTGTATAAGTTAGGAGAATTAATATTCTTCTCAATAAGATGTTAATTTAAAATTCTCGACTAAAAGGGAGCTTAGGTAAGGGGGAACCTAGACTTAGGTCTCGCATGGTAAGCATTTTAGTTCTAATGATGGATTTGGTAAATTTTGGTAAATTGTGACAAGGAAGATAGGCTTAGGTCTAATCTTGCATGTTGTTATATTTTATTATATATGTTATTTTTCTCTAACTTAAACAGATTGTCAAATATCCAAAAAGATAGATTATTAATGCGATCATGCCCAAAATGCTTTGATGTCACGTAGGGTTTTAATGCTTGGGTAAAAGGTTTGCATTAGGCTCAATCTTGTGATTTAATGTGTTTAAGTGTGTAGGGATTCAATGGATAGACACATAGGGATGACTTGGTGCGGTCAAGGTCGTGGTCACTTGATAGCTCAATGTCCATTGAGATCTAAAAAGGATGGTATAGGATATTCAAGGAATTGTGAACTAGGAGCATCAAAGTGCAATTATACCTAAGATAGCAAACTACATAAGCATAACATAAAGGATGGCACAGGGAGAGAGTCAAGGGTGGGCAAGAATTCGATGCATTCGAGGGATGAAAAGCTTGACGGAAGATAGCTGAGGACTACATCTATGAAGGAGTGAGCATGAAAGGAATGAGAAGTTTGACAAGAGATATCCTAGAAGCGAACACAGTAGTATGGTGAGTTGAGAATTGAGCGAAAATATACTTGGGGGTGTGTGTAAATCTCAATTTAGATGACTCGATCATTAGATGAGTTGTAGTCAAAATATTAAGTCAACTGAAGGATTCCTTTAACTGACTAGTGGTTGAGTCAACTGAGGTGTAGACTTAAATGCGAACAGTCAGTCAACTGGTTCGTATGGGCAGTCAAATGATTGGATGGTATGTGTTTACTTGCATATGTTTATTTTGTTCTGCTATGTGTTTGTGACCTTGGTAGATCAATAGCAAGAGAAGTCTAGAAATTCTATTCGCACTACATGTGTTCCAACAAAACAAACTCAATATAAAGAACTAGAAATGAGAAATAGATAGCTATCTTTTCTGATAAAATATCAAACCTAGTGTGAGACAATGGACAACAAACCAAGGCTCAATGTTTGTCTAAGCTTACCTGTTGAAATGGATCACTTTCTTCCCCGTTAATATGAACTTCCTTAAATTTAAAAATATAACATTAATTTTAATAAAATTTGCTAATTCTATCCAGATCTACAGTAGGTAGCAGAGCGTCTAGCATTTGTTTCCACAGATTATCTAACATGCTTTTTGCCACCACTTAACCCAGTTGTTAGCTGATCCGACCAGTGACGATCAATAGCCTGTTAATCTCTAAAGAATTTAAGAAATTTCAGAAGAGTTACGAGTTACAACCTTATCCGGCTTATGGAAGCAATAGCTCGAAAAGCACTTCGAATCATATCTTCATTACGATCTACTTCTTGCTTCACTGCATCTGCCTTTGGCTTGTGACTGATAGTCTTTTCAAGAGGATCAACAAGTGAGTCCAGAACTGCATGAGAAACAATAACAAATAATTTGCAAGTAAAAACTAAAAAAACTTCAATATGATAAACAATCAGTCAAAAAAATAAAAACCTGCAACAACAGCAGCAGGGCATTTATCTGCAAGTTTTGAGAGGATAAGATGGCATGGCATCTTCACATCATAATGATCTGAAAGGATCATAAAGTTTAAAGGTTCAGATGACAATACAAACTAAATTTTAGAGGCAATCAGGCTCAACACAAGTAACATAGCCAGAACTAATTAATCATCTGAGATATGGAGTAATTCTCTGAACACTGAAGATATAGTGAAGATATTAGATGAAAAAAATGTCACATCGGCCGAGATTTGCTACTCTAAATGACAATAATCATAGGTTGCATTAAGTTTATCTTTGCTTGCTTATTTTAGAGAATCCATACCACTTAATCCAGAAATCAGGTAAGGAACTATAAATGTAGAGGGATTCATTTGATCCAGACAACTGTCCAACAAGGTGTCCACACACTCAAAAGCTGCTTTTCGAAGCTCAAGACCATCATCTACAATGTGCTTGAAAGGACCAAGATCCACTGTTCTTATCATTTCTTTCTGCAAAAATAATAATAATAATAATAATAACATATGCTTGGTGGTGCAATAAACAATAATTACTTTTAATAAAAATCAAGAACCATTGCCAGTTACAAAAACAAAAAAGAGGTAAGAAAAACAAGCTTGCCAGTATATATATAAATGATATGATTTTACCAAACCCGCCTCCATACCCGAATCCAAAAATCCTCATACCCAATTATTTAATCGGATCTAAAAAATCCCTCCATACTCTCCTCTATTTGGGTCGGGTATTGGATCCTCCATCGAGTTCGGAGAAAATTGTCATCTCTAAAATTGTTCTTCAAATGAACTCTAGAAGCAAAATTTTGTAAGAGAACATACTGTTTGAATGAATGACAACAAGTCAATAATTAATCTGGTTTAAAGCAATTCATGCCAATCCACAAGATGCAGCAAACTTGGCACCAAAATTATGCTTAAACAGCATAATCATGTAATTAAGAGAAAATGAATATCTTACCAAACTAATATAGCCTCTCATTAAATGTGCCAACTCTACATCCTTCTATTGTTACTCTATGCAAAATCAATCACATTCTCTTTAATCTTGCAAGATAAAATTGCTATAACACCAGATTGTGAAGAAAGCTGAAATAAAAAGTCTTATAGATAATTCTGACCACATTAAACTCAACAAAAGGTTATTTTCCAATCCCTATGCAGATGCCTCATTTAGAAAAAGTGGATTAGGCATTCCTAGTGAATGCAAAATGCCTCTTTTACAAACAGACCAAATAAGGTGAAGACACACCATACCTTAATGACAGTCTGATCATAAAGCAGTGGTAATAACTCAGGAAGAAGTCCTTTAATCAAGTTTGGTTTGTTATGAGCAGCTGTACTCAAAGCCAGAACAGCTGCACGACGAACATGCTGTTGGAAAATACATTGGATTAACATCAACTTCAACAACTAAAAAGATTATTTACATCATTAGAAATCATGAAGTAATACTCTATCACTGTCTTTAATGAGCATCAAGAATGTGGAGATTTCTGGATACAAAATTTCATCTATCTTTTCAGGTCTTTCAACAATAGCGTATTTAATAGCAATAACAACTGTTGCTCTTGTGAATGCAGTAGAACTAGCAGTCCGTTCCTACAGCAATAAACACAAATGTGAATTCTGCAAGTGTAGAACGTGCTATAAAAATTTCCATCACAACTCAAACAAGGTAACAAGACACCTGTAGTGCGGGTACGAGCTTTTTAGGCTCAATAAGCGCAATTTTGCCCAAACACTCAGCAACAACATTGCGAACCCCTTCTTCATCACTTTCACAATGATTGAAGAGTAAGCTCAATATCTTCTCAACATTAGAATCCTGAAACTCACTTTTGCCAGGCTGATCAATAGATTGTCTAGCAATAACCTACATAGACAGCAAAAAAAGTTGATGAATTGCACCTAGACCATATGCCCTAAAAGAAATCCGAGATTTGAAGAAATAATAACCTCTTTCAAAGAATGAAGCAAAAGGTATTGCTTTTTTTGTTGATTGTCAATTTGATCCAAGATAAACGGAAGATATTTAGATAGATTGCCCACAGCAATGTTTCCAAGAGCATATGAAGCTGCAGATTTTATCTCTTCAAAAGGAGACTGGAATGACTCAATAACAATATTCTCAATGTGCACATGTATGCTCAGATCCTTCCTTCTTCCAATTTCTCCCAGACATAGCAATGCCAGGTGTTGTTTAGCCTGTTGAATTGTAAAAGACTCAGAATCATCAACAATAAATAAAATGACAATTTTGTTAGTAGCTGTGGCATGAGTTCACCAAAATTAGATAGTGAGATCTGATATTTCATATTTTTAATAAGAAAAATCCTCTCATTTCTAAGCACCAGCTCAAACATTAACAAGTTTCTAGAGAATAAGGATAAAAAAATAGTTTAGTTCAGACAGCTACATTTGCATAGAGCCTCTATAACTTCATATCATTGTACATATAGGTCAGTCAAATTTACCTTTGTAATAAGTGTGATAAGGTACAGAGATTCAAAGTTCGGATTGTAGGACCATAGCATAGGGTTGGAAGAACCTCCAATAAATTGAAATATTTTTTAAAAACTAAATTTTACATTTATAACTTATTGTTTACATTATTTTTTTAATATATAATAATAGTAACATGGGCATTATATACTTCATCCAAATCCTTGTAGGATTGACTCTAAACCAGAATCTTATTAATCTATGATCTTGATCTTGAGCTAGGATCTTATGAATATACAATCTTGATCTTGATAACCTTGACTAGATGAAATAAAATTACTTTCTTATAAATATTTTAAACCTTGAGATTTACTAAATAGATCATCTGAGAAGAAGTTGGTAATCTGGGATTCTTTTAACTATCCACTAGAAAAAAGTGTTTTTTTAACTTCTGTTGTTGTCATGCATCAATAATTATCATTTATCTTAGTGAAGTTGCTACTTAACACATAAATATGCAACGGTTAAAGAATTTTATTACATTTTTCAAATAATTAATACATGATTAAAATCAATTGTGCTTTGTCATATTATAATATAGATCCTAAGGTCCAAATCACAGTCTTAACTACCAAGCATGGTATGGCTCAACGTGAATGTAACATATAGCATCCTTTAAGATTTTGGTACTTATATGCTACTCTGATGGAGTGGGATAAGACTTGGTTGTTGTTGTTGTATGTGCTACTGTGACAGGGTGGTCAATAGGCAAACTGTCTAATTGCAATAAGTACCCACTGTTACTGTCTATTCCTAGCCAAACAGTCTTTCCACTTCTCATACGGGCGTTTGATTGGGGATTATCGTTGATAACCTTGGTTATCTGTCCAAGGTTATCAACGATAATCTTATTTGATTCAGATTATGATCGATTCCCAAGTAACGCAGCATCACCGCTACATCAGCAAATGAGTTATAATCCGAATATATGATTACCTTGACAGTCTAAGATTTTCTGCGATTTGAAAGGTTAACAAAAATTTTTTCCATGATTATCCTCCAATTTTAAAACTGAGTTAATTAAAATATACCGTGAAACCTAATTGAAACCAAATTAATTAATTTAATAAATTTTAATTTAAATACTTATAAATTTAAAAGAGATAATTTATTTTAAATTTAAAAAATAAAATTAATAAATTATATTTATTAATTTAACAAATTATTTTATTAAAATATATATAAATTTATTTTAAATTTTAAAAAATAAAATCAATGAATTATATTTATTAATTTAACAGATTATTTTATTTAACGAATTATTTTATTAAAAGAAAATTAACAAATTATATTTATTAATTTAATGAATTATTTTATTAAAATATATATAAATTTAAAATTTTCATGAATTATTTTATTAAAAATATATAAATTTATTTTAAATTTAAAAAAATTATAAATAAATTATATTTATTTTTTATATATTATCAATTTATTATAATCATTAATATTATTAATTTAATTTAATTTATTTAAATTTTAAAAATAAATTGAATAAGGGTAATATAGTAAATGTTAAATTATTTTCTGATTATGTTTTATTCCCTCCAAATAAAATATAAGTTGAACTAAACAATATTAGGTTATGTTTTATACCCATAACCTTGGTTATGTGATTACCTTGGTGGTAATCACATAACCAAAGTTATGTATGATAACTTGAACCAAACACACCCATAGGGCTTTGTAATATACACTAGATTACATAACCAAAGACTAGACACCAGTGGTTGTAGCTTTGTCTCTTTCCAATAGTTAAAACAGGAAAAATAGCCCTAACTACACAAAGTCCCTCACTAGCCCATATAATCATTTATTCCATGAAATCTCTCAGTTCACTCAACATCTTAATATCTCAAATCCTATAAACCCTCCTTTGTCTTAACTTCTAGACCATTCAAATTCTCCATTTTCCTTCTTGTATTTATCTTTCATCCTGGCATGGATCTTAAATTGTAAAAATTTGATATTACATGCATGGCAATTGGAGAAACATAATATTTAGCAGTCTACCAGTGTGATTACATCGCTTTTAGTGGAACACTAAGGATATTGCATCTCTTAAGCAGCAATCTGCCAGGTGTTATGCCAGCATTGTCAAAAGCATCAAGGTATCACAAAAATTTAATAAGCATTCCTTCTCGATCCTTGCTAGCTATTGTTTATACTAAAGCCAGGAATACTTGGTCATAGGCAATGGAATCGTTATTTCGTTAATCAAACTAACTAATAAATATTCATATTCTATTCATAAGTTTCCATTCTCGAACAATAACTACTCTATTCCTGAATCAATTCCATCTATGAACCAAAAGTACTATTACTGCATTATGTATGCACCAACTTCATTAATTTACCATTAGATGTTTGAACTGGTAATGCAAAACATTAGTTTTTCTATTATTAAGACTTGCACTATGTTACTAGGATTCTGGTTATGTCCTTTACTTGAATCAAGAGCTGGACCTTATAAGGCTATGTCATGCCAGACATATAGATCTTTGACCACATATTCCCACTTGATAACATGTTTGGAATAGGCTCATGCATGAGTTGGATACACATACTCAAGACCAATTTACATTGATAATAAGATCCAAGTAACAAATACTATACCTGGTTGATTTCACTTTAAGCAGACATGAAAATTATAAAGAGTGGCCTTAAAGTGGGACCATCTTTTAAAAGGAATTGTAAAGTGATAGAAAATCATAGTTGTGTTGAGGGCTAGACCTTATAAGGGTATGTCGTGCCTGATTTTTTTCACTTAAACTTAACATTATAAAGAGTGGCCTTAAAGTAGGACCATTTTTTAAAGAGGGAATTGTAAAATGATAGAAAGTCACAGTTGTGTCCCTATGCTACAATATAGTACTCTTGTAGAAGGATGTACAACATCACTTCATTTTCATCTTCAAGCAATTTGTCTAAATAAGTGCAATTATATTACAGAAAGTGACCCATTGCAGAGCCTGAAGGGGGATAGCTTGAATTTTATCATGAGTCATATACCAATCATGTAGAAGTTCTTAACATTCCTAAATCTACATTAAAAGATGCAAATGTTCCAGAAACAAAGAACAAAAAATTCATAACATACAGAATTCATATTGCTATCATCTTTCAGAATTCCTTTCAGCATGTCTACAGTGGTTGCACATTTCTGATCACCAGCTGCTAAGCAAAGTACAGCAACACACTGTGCAACAGAATGAAGAGCCTGTTTAGCAAGACCACCAGACTGTGGTGAAGGCTTAGCACTTGAAAGGAGCGAATCTAATAGTGAATCAAAGCTTGTATTTGCTGAATGAACCAAGGAAGCAAAGAATCTCTGTAATGCCTGCAAAAGTGCAAAAATAAAATTTTAGTCAGTGTTGAAATACAAAATTTCATGCTGAAACAGCTGAAATTCTATGTACTTGCAAAGCTTGACCCTGCAACAGCGAGCTCCTGATTAGTATTAGAGCTTGAGGAAGAACTTTATGACTAACAGTCACACCAACACTTTGACTAGATATTTTGGCCATCATCATCGTGCAGCAAAGTTCCAGAGCAAGTGCAGTCATATGTAAGTCTGCTTCACTGCCAAAAAAAATCATAACTTAGATTCATGATATATCAAGTAGCATAGTATACAGTTCATCAAAATAACCTCATAAGACTATATGCAATATTATCAAAAGAACCTTATAAGTGTTGAAAGTTCCACTACTATAACTTCATAAGTTGTTGAGCTAATTTGCTCGCCGTATGCAACTACTAGGGAGTTGAGTGTGCCCAATGTTGCCTGTCTCAAGGCTCTGTTAGCCTGTAAAATATGTACAAAAAACAGTGTGTTAAAATGAAATAACCATCATTGCATGAGAAGTTTATGAGCTATCAGTTAATGGCACGGGCATATACCTTCCGCAGGAATCCCGTCAGTTCAGAAACAACTTGTTCCAAAACACATGAGAGGTTTATGCGCAGAGGCGAGTTAGCAATTACAGCAAATGCCTGGATTCACTAAATATATTTAGCAGAGTAGGAAACATCAATATAAATATATAAACTCTGTTTACTTTAACAACATTGTATAATGAGCCTGATTTACTAGCATGGAAAAAAAACAGATACAACTAACTTGCAAATGTTATAAACTTGAGCAGAATATTAGAAATTATGACAAATGCCATAAAGAGCAGTTTTGGATGGTAGGCGATATGCAGTCGGCCAACTGCCTAGAACCTAGGCAGTAAGCGAGAGCCTATGAAGTCAACATCGAAATATTATTAAAATATGAATCATAAACTCAAGCTTGCAATTACAAAAGGATAATAAGAGGTTTAAATGGATTCAAAGCAATAGGACAAAAAATGAAAACTACTTAACATGATAAGATAAAAAATAGGTAAAAAGGATGATGAAGAAGAGGATGCAACTTACTGTGAAGAGAATGAAAATTTTAAGAATATATGAGGAAAAAACAAGAGAAGATAGAATAAACCTAGAAAAGACATGGAAGAAAATTTAGCCGAAAAGAAGGTTCTTCCAGTGGGCAATAATACTAGTAATCACATCACATACAT
This sequence comes from Curcuma longa, assembly GCF_044706935.1. NCBI lineage: Eukaryota > Viridiplantae > Streptophyta > Magnoliopsida > Zingiberales > Zingiberaceae > Curcuma > Curcuma longa. Next base: position 584,736 of record NC_133870.1, on the reverse strand, counting down.
GGTACATACTACCTCTATATTTAATCTTCTGCAAAATTCCATGGATATGTCTTCTTTGGATGGTGTAATCCACCCTTTGTATCAAGTCTTCTCATGCAATTCAAGAATTGCAAACAAAGTTCAACGCATATGAATCAATGTTAAAACAGCTTGAGACCAATGAAGCCGACTTGACAAGGCATAGAACAAGGGAATTGTCTTGTTTGTATTGTTCTTGCAAATGTGGGTTAATGAAACAGATTCATGTATGACAAGTGAAGATAAATTAGTTTAGAGGTGATATTCAAAGTTGATATGTAAGGTCAGTTTGCAAGCTTTGCATGTTAAAGATATTTTGTGTAATCAATGATGCACTCAATGTGTTCACTGAGTTTCTGTATGAATAAACTTAGTGTCAGTAATATTAATTAGTTAACAAAGTGATTTGCAGATGTTAGGTGTTACGACTCAATTCACAATCAACTTCATTGATCCATGTATAGTTTAGATAAGCATGCGTTGGAAAATCATGCAGGAACAACACTATAATAATGTCAATCCGGACATCAATATAATAGTGAGGCCCTATTCCACTAGCAATGATCAAAAAAGCCTAATTCTTCAGCAACAACAAAGAGGTTTTTGGCAGCTCCACACAATGAGAAGCCTTCTCTTTGTACGATGGCAAGCAAATCCATCCATATCCCAATGCAAGGTCGTCAAGCTCCTGTCACCTATGTAGCCTGCAGCAGTATATTTCCTTCCTCTCTTCTTCCTCATGTCCCAGCACGAGGCTGTCAAGCTTGTCACCTATGAATCAAACAGCAGTAAGCTTCCTCCCTCTCTTATTTCTTCTTCTACTTACTCATGTCCCAGTGCAAGGTTATCAAACTCCCATGACCTAAAACAACAGTGGTAATCTGCTTCTGCTTCTCATTCTTGTAGACAAATATAGATACTTGGACATGGTTACCCCTCCTGTATCCATGTCAACATGGGTACAAGAGGATAACCAACTCTTCATGGTTGGCTTGAATTTCATAACCATATCGGTGGCATATTCGCAAGGGTAACCAATGAGTCTAAGTACTCAGAGTTGATATTCTTCTTCTTCACATCCTCTTCGCATCTCAGTGCAACATTGTCGACCTCCTATCACCGAAGTTTCGAGCTGCACCAAAGTTTCAATTTGTGACCGGAATAATATGGATTTTAGTACCATATTGTACCATGTCAACACAGTTTCGGTACTTTTTTAAATGAAAAATATATTTATTTAAATATTTTTATTAAAATTTGATTGTTATGGATGTTTATTATTGAGTTAAATTTGAGATGTTGAATGTTAAGTTCAAGTTTTGATATTATATACTAATAATCATGGTTTGAAATTTCAACCTGTGCCACACATCCATCTTAACATCCTCATCTCCGTCTTCTGTCTCGGACATGAATGATACGATTTCGGTATCGTACCGATATAGTTTCGCTATTTTTTTAATTTTTAAATATAAGTGTATATTAATTAAAAATTAATTTTATTAATATTTGATTATTTCGTTATTAATGTGATATTTTGAGGTGTTGAGTTCATATTTCAATATTTTCTCATAAGATGATATTTATTAAATTTTTATAAAAAATTATTTTAAAAATTAAATAATTCTTAAAATTCAAAATTAAATCTAAAGTTATAAAATTATTTGAAAGGTTGGAAGATAATTATAAAATTATTTAAAGACTAAAATTATTTTTTGAATGTATTTGTAATTTTTTAATTTTTTAAAATTTATTAGAAATGTTTAAGAATTATATTTTTAAAAAATATTAAATTATTTTACATTCATATTCAATTTTTAATATATATTAAAAAATTTAAAATATTTTTAAAATTAACAAATTTAAAATAATTCTTAATATTTTATAACTATTATTAATAATATATTATATTTATAATTAATATATATAATTAATTATTTATAATAAAAAATCTATTTAAAAAAAACACGACCCCACAAAGAATGCAGAGGGGGCGCACACCCTCCATACCTCTTAAAGAGCCACCACCACCATGGGGTTACAATGCCCTCATCGTCGCGGTGCCAGTAACATACCAGTGTGATCCCGCGCCAGAATAGTAAATAGCTCCCATTTCGGATGGCACAGCTCACTATTTCAATCCCTGAGATTAATTGAAGTCACTAATTAGGCATGACAGAATCGAGTAGGTTTAAATTTAATTTAATTTAGATTTATTTTAATTACTTTAAAATTAAATTAAATTTATATATAAAATAATTTAATTCATTAATATTAGTATAGTATATTTTATAAGGTTAAAAATTATATTATATTTATTTTATTTTTTCTATCATATTTTTTTCTTTGTTTACCTCGTGGACAAACGAAAAAGGGAAAATAATATTTATCCTTTAAGAGTTTATTTTTCTCTCTCTGATTACCCTTGTGGATGGATAAAAGAGGGGGGGAAATTAACAGGTCAAAAGGAAACAAAATAACGGGCAAATGAGGGGAAAAATTAACAAATGAATGACAGAAAAAAATTAACGAAGGGAAACGAATTAGAATTATCTGTGTAAAAAATGAAAAATGACAAACAAAAATAGGGGGAAAAGAAAGGAAAAGGAAAAAAATAACCATCCTTAAAGAGGTTAAGAGGTTTTTTCTCTCTATTTACCCTCGTGGACGGATGGAAAGAAAAAAATTAATGAGAAAAAATTAATGGATGAACAAGGGAAAAAAATTAACCGAGGGAATGGAATAGGAAAAGAATTAGAACTGTGTAAAAAAAATAAAAATAGGAAAATAGGGGGAAAAGGAAAAAAGGAAAATATAAAAAAAATGGATCACAACAGTCAAGACCCGCGAGGTCATTGCTTCCTTCGTGAGCTCATGAGGCCACCGATCGAGGTCATGGTGACCTCGTAGCTCCAAACCAGTGCCAATGTCAGTAAATAGGCATAACAATAAATTCTACCCGTGCCAACTGGCTCAGCTTCACATTTTATACGTTGCCTATGAAGCATTCCAACGCTCTCATGTCCCAGCACAAGGTCATTAAAGCCCACAACGGTCTTCTTCCTCCTCTCATTCTTTAAACAAGTATGACCATTTGGATTCGATTTGTACACTCATATATGTGTCGACTTAACATACTATATTAGATCTTTCATATTGAATCATGATTAATAATTCTTTTAGACATAATCATGCTTACTTGAGTAACAAAGTTAAGGCCAACAATAGTAAGCTTCATCGATCTCTTCCTCCTCTTCTTCTTCCTCACATCTCATCGCGAGGTTGTCGAGCTCCTACCACTCATGAAGGCAACATCAATAAGCTTCTTCTTCCTCCTCTCATTCTCATAAATGAGTATGGCTACTTAGACTTGATCTTCATACCCATATATGTGTGATGATGACATGGGTATGAGGAATATCTAATGAATTTTTTAATGCTCCGTTCTAATTGTATTACATCTTTCATATTGAATCGTGGTTTATAATTCTTTTGGACACAATCATGCTTCTCTGAGTTAACTCATCATAAAATATTGTTGTGTGATATGATGGAACAGTTTATTATTAAATTGCTAAGCGCAACTAAAAGGACAACTTAGGTTAGTCTCTTCTACCTATATAAACTTGGAAGTATATAAATAAGATTATCAAATGAATAAGTACATCAAGCTGAATGATAAAAGTTTATATAATGGTCATTCATAAACAAGCAAATACAAATTGAACAATAAATACGTGGAAATGATGAAAACTAGTCAAGCAATGTAATCCTAGATCTTAGGCCCATTTGTGCTTACAGCAAGGCTTCAACCCATAAGCAAATATTAATGGGTGCTTCCACTTGATTCTATATTTCAATTAAGAGGGTCTCAACCCATTTACATATTTTAATTGAGGGTGTTGGAGTGTGTATGAGATGATATAGTATTTGATGTGTGGATATGGCTATAGTGTTTCACCTTAACGAAAGAGATTATAATTTGTGATAAAGCTTTATAGTTGGTGATAATTGTAGATGCATGAGTGGTGATGGTAACTCAAAGTTTGATAATTGGTGATAACTTAAAGTTTACTCTCATGATAATTGGTGATAACTAGTTGATGATTAGTGAAACCCTAAAAGTTGGATAATTGATACCTAAAGTTTGATAATTGGAGATATCTTAAAACTAGCTTTAACTTAAAGGTTCTTAATATTACATGATAGAATTCTTGAACAATTATGAATTCATGTACATTTATTATTGATCCACTATGCACATTTGTACTCATTCTCCTATTACTATTTTCTTGATCTCCAATTATATGTTGGATACTAACTTGGTTATAGCATTGATTATGATTTCTCATATGATACATGTTTACTTAAGTTATCTGCTCTAATATTATTTTAGATCACATGTCCCATGCCTTATCATATGTTTGACTAAACTCCAACGAGCTATGATAGATGTAAATTATTGGATATTTTGAAATTAAGTCCAAAATATAATGGTAGTCAAAATCAAGGTTCAAAATCTCTGACTCATACCGAAATTTTGGCTTTTAACTAGAACAATACTATTTCAGTATCGTGACAATATTTAGATATATGGTGCCACTAATGGATTGGGATTAAAGAAAGAAGGAAATAAAGTATAGAAAAAAGACATTGTTTATGTCGAACATGGTTTTAAATCTTACACCATGCCGTGCAAAACAATTAAAACATATCATTCCAGTAAATTATTGAAACTCAATACCACTCAACACAAACATATCTTCCTCCTTCAACCTCCAATCTGTCATCGATACCCTGTATCGGAGCATCAACACGATACTAGAACAATATCTTTCCAGTCAAAGATCAAAATTACGATACAACTCGAGATTTTGAACTTTTGCGCCGAGTGGTATCGAGTTTCAGTGATTTACTGAAATAATACATTTCGACCGTTTTGCTCGACATAGTATGAGATTTCAAGCAATGGTCAAAATTCAATCAAGTAATTCATCTTGGTTAGTAATTCAATTGTTATATATTATTATTAAGTGATTAACCTTTTCAGATAAGCACAAGGGCTAAAGACCTTGATTGAGTACTTACATGAAAGCTTTATATGAAATAATATTTCTTTAATTTGAAATTTTAACTAAAAAACCATCTTGGTTAATAACTTCAAGGTTTGAAATCTCGAGCTAAGATAAGTTTCAGTCCCTACTCAGCTCGAAACATACCACCTGTGCCAAGTGTCAATACTAGAGGGTATCTCAAACACCATAAGAGAAGGCGGAAGGAAGAAGAGAAGAGGATGGAGAGGAAGAGACCTCGATGCATTGCTAGTGTTGGAAGGTGTTCCAAACACCATAGGAGGTGGAGAAGGAAAAGAGGAGAGGAAGAAGATATGATGCATCACTAGTGTCGTAGGGTGTGCCTAACACCAAGAAAGAAGGAAGATATGGTATGCCGTCGGTGACCGAAGGTGTATCGAACACAAGAACATGAGGAAGGAGAGGACTAAGAAAATCCAATGTTCTTTCACATTGTTTGTTGTTTTTAAAGACTCATGCCGACCTTGCAAAGCACGTGGATGACTCATGTACCTCAAGGGAAGCCTTTGGAGTGTCATCATCATCATCATAGAACGATCACCAAACAACCTTAATCATGGTAGAAGGTTGTCATCGCGAAAGGGTCGCCAAAGAATCATTGTCATCTCAAAAGGGGCATTGAATAGACATTGTCATTTTGCAAGGCTTGCGATCATGCCGAACAACCATCACAAACGCCACCAATATTGTCCATTGTTTCTAGAGTTTAAATCGTTCATGACAGCTTAGTTGAGGGGTTTCTTCGATCTATTATTAAGCATGCTGATCAGCGGGCAGAGGGAAATGTTTTGCCTATATCAACTGACAGAGAGCAATATTTTATACCATGAATAACTCAGTTGCTATTACTATCAACCAGTAATTAGCCCTATCATATAAGCAGATATATTTAGTTTTGCTCACAAAAAGGGCCAATGAAACTTGATCAAGTACTTGCATGCAAGCTTTAATATCGAACAATAATTGTAATATAATCTAAGGAACTTTGCTAACAAAAATAAACTGACAGTTTTCCAAGGACCTTTTTCTCAACATACATACATTAGAAACATCAATAAACAGCACATGAAGTAGGAGTTAAAACCAAAGCAAGTATGGCAAATTGATGTGATATAAAATATGAAAACAATTAAAACACTACATATGAGATATTTAGCACTAGGAATTATGAAAGTTGAAAACAAATAAGCAGACACATAAAAAAGATATCAGATCCACATCCTGCTATAATAGAAAGTTCTGATGAAGTAAATATAACCTTCACAGCTGTTAGCCTGGTGATCTCATTTCCCATCCTATCAACTAGTATGGGAAGGCAAGCTGGTAGATCCTTTTGAAGGTTGTCACCAAAAGTCGATATCACAAGGCTCATGCAAGATATCGCACATTCTTTAACCTCCTGGATTAAATTAATATAAGTTAGATTCCTCCTTGATCAAATTGTCCTACATACCACTGAGTTTTCATTTTTGATCTTAAATCATGATCCAATATGATTTAATCTGCATGTTTATTGAGTTAGCTTTGTGTTGTAAACTCTAAATCTAATTCATCAAAAAGAGAACTCAGGACAAGCAGATCTTTATAGATATAATCATCTATTCATAAATACATAAATGAGAAAGATAAATTAGAATGCTAGTAATCAATTAAAATGAAAAAAGTAAAAAAAAAAAAATCCTTGAATAGTTTCTTAATTTATAAATCTCATAAGAAGATTTCAAACCCTATGAGAAGCAGATGCCACAACATAAATTTGCTTTGTTTTTTTTTTCAAAATTTTTAGTTTGGAGACATTATAATATAGATGAAAGGTGTTCAAAGCAAAGATATAGTATCTCACCAACCTGATCTTGATCTTGATTTGCCAAGCGAGCCAATATAGCACTATAGATGGGGCTAACATATGGTCTGAAGTCCGGCGTGGAAGTCTAGAAAAAGGGAAGCTCATTTTAACACCTCAGACAACAGCCAATATTAGAAAATAACATGTTACCTCAAAATTAGGGCGAAGTACACGAACTAATTCTCCGCAAACCCTTAATGCTTCAGCAGTTACTTTATAGTATCTTTCACCAACAGCAGATAGAACAGGACTGGAGAGAGCCTGAAGTTGTGCTTTAGTAAGCAATGAAAGAATAGAACAGGTATTCAATATTCATCTTAGAAATTACTTTATAAGCCGCTTTATAAAAGATATGGTGGATGTTTACATACAAGGTTGTGAAAATCGCAATGTTAAAACACTAGAGTGTCAATAATTCTTATGTGTGGCTCTTGTAGAATTGTACAATCCAAATATACAAGTGAAGTTAGTTCTACAAATAAAGGTTCAAAGTTTTTGTTTCTTTGTCAATTTCGAAATCATCCTGGAATGGTAGCCTCAATGTTCAGCCATGAATACACATGATATGGGATATGGGTTGGCATGAATATGATGGTATTCCCCATCCCCCCCCCCCCCCCCCCCCACCCCCCCTCCCCCCTCCCTATCTTACTAGCAGAGGCATCCTAAATAATCAATATGCATGAGACAGACTTTGTTAAGGTTAACTTAAAGTTGTAAGAATAGCATGTGTTAGATTAATTAATTCACAACTTAAAACAAAATGTCATAATTGAATATTTTAAAACTAGCTGAATCAAGGGCTTAAATGTGTGCAACATATGTAAGAATGGTACAACCAATATATGATTGCCCCATTTTTAAAAACAAAACCACATAATACTTAAATATATAATATTTAGGTGTGATAATGAGACCATAAATTGCAAGTCACAACTCTTGTTACTTCTTCTTCCCCGGCATGGTTTCCTCTTGCATCCATGACTCTTTTTCGCTTTGGCACTTATAATTATTAGCTTGATATTCTGATATCACATGGCATAATATGTTGACTTGTTGATCATTGATGATTGAACAAGTAGCAGCAGCATGGCAAAGACTCTAGGTATTTTGCTAGGAGAATCCCTTGATGGTAAGATCAAATGGCTAAGAAGAAGCTGTGCTTCAACACATGCCAATGGGTGAATCTCCTAGCAACCTCGAGGAGGGCCAATCCAGCCTCCATTGTGCCCTTGACAAGTCAATCCTTCTCCATCTCAAGAAGCCTTGAATCAAGGAGGCACTTGAGGGAGAGCTTGAGGGATATAGTGTGATTAAGAAGTCAAGAGGCTTCTTAAGGACATGATCCTTTGCAGCGGCACCTAGCTGAACCCTAAGATGGCTTGCAAAAGTAATAAAGGGAGAGCTTGACGGTGGGGTCCACCTGGGGACAAGGGATTTCATCATGGCAAAGCAGCAACTGGAGGTGGAGGCTTGTGGAAGAAGATTGTCGTGTAGCTCACAAGTGCAAGAGAAGACTGGATTCACGTGACCTTAAGTTTGCATTATGCACAAAGCTCTTAGCCATAGAGGGCTTCGATTACTCATACATGTGTGAGAAAAGAGAGAGAGAGAAATGAGAAAATTGTCTACCTCCCAGTCAAGGGAATACTTCTTTTTGGACAGCTCTTGCTCATGTAAAGGGGCTCTATGAACCCTAAAACTACTAATGTGGACAAAAACCAAATAGACCAATCAACTATTAATCTACTGTTTCTGACAGTCACCACCAACACATCACTCTCATCATCCCCTATCACACAAACCCACTTCCGGACAATCACAATAAAATCTAATTGGCATCCATTTTGTGAACAATACTGGAATAACATTGAAGTATATAAAGAATAATAAACTAAGCAACTTCCTACACCATATTTAAGGTCTTGTTTCCTATGGGGAAAGGAAACATCTAGAGGAAAGAAAATTCATAACAAAAGGTTGGAAAATGTTTCCCTAGATTTGATTTACTTGAAGTGAAGGAAAAAAAGTGGAGCTTTCCTTCCAATTGTTTCTTTGGAGGAAATGAAAGAGGGCCGACAAGTTAAATTTCAAAACTTTATTCGTTAAACACATTTAAAATATATATTTGAAGAAAAAAACAACATTTCAAGTTTGGATTTGAGCTCCATTACATGCAAACAATGACTTCCCACCCACCCACTCACTCCACACACAAAATTGGGAAATATTTTCCCACTCTTTTCCATCCCTCCTATTTTTGCCAAAGGAAATGGAGGGAGAGTGTCACTGGGAAAATCTTTTTGCCACCTTTCCATCCATATTTCCTTCTTCCTGCCTATATTTGTTTCCCTCATTGGAAACATGCACTAAATGTAGAGTCATGTCTTTTCCATGTAAACACATGACAAATAGCATAAGCCCAAAATAAAAATAGTTTTCTTTTACCTTAATGTACGGATGAAATACAGATGGTGAATGTGAAGCCATAACCAATCTGGTGAAAACAAGGGCCTCTATCTTTAAGTTTGAAGTGGAAGATTTGTCCTAGATAAAGGAACAAAAAATTAGCAATGCAGATTACGTTAAATGATCCTTACAAGGAGAGACAGTATTGCACTAAAGCACCAAGCAATAACTTACAGTTAAAGCCTTTTCGATCCCTGAAACAAGAGAGCTGATATGCTCAGCAAGACAATTAGGTAAGACAAGCACAAGTTCTTTCAACACTGAGAATGCTCCAACCTAAACGCATTTACTGCAAATTATCATTAAAAATACCAACACTAGCCAAGAACTAATGTAGGAAGACATCTTACCTTTGTTTTAATAGATTTTTCACGGAGTTGTCTATTGATTGATTTCACAATTTTTGGCACTTCTTGATTCAACAACCATCTTGGACTGCGGAATCAATAAAACAACATAATGTTACATCAAAAAAACTGCATGAGAAGAATAGCATTAGTGGTTTGGGCAAGTTGAAGTGAAAATCTTAATTAGGTATAAGATAATAATGGAACAATGGAACATAAGACATGCAGAAAATGAAATTTTGAAATAGAAAGAAGGAAAACATATAATAAATTGTGGAAAGGAAATATTAAAATAATAAAATAAAGGAAAACATCTATGAAAAGATAAGAGTGCAAAATATCCTTTATATTCACAATAATGTGATTCTGCCGCTAATATCTTTTCATTTGGAAGTCATTGCAAAAAAAGTTTCTTTTAATTTACTAAATCAACTTGTCAAATACACCTCAAGGTATTAAGTAAGAACTGATCCATTCTAGATACTAGTCAGAAGTCAGATATGTACTAGGAGCAACCAACATATCAATGTTTATACAGGGTGGTACTAGAAGGCACCCAGGCCAGGTGAAAATGAAGAAGAGGGTGGTGTGGCTCCAATGTGAAGAAGCAGGAAAAAAAAAAAGGAAAGTGGGGATGAGGAGAGAAAATAAAAAATTATTAACTGATATGATGTTATCAAAATAGAATGTATAAATATTTGCTGACTTGAATTAGGATTGCAAAGGATACCAGGTCTTCCAACTGAAATTTAAGAACATCAAAGTTGCATTAGTGGTTTGAAGCCTAAGAGCTTGGTAAAGTGGCACTCAATATCCCAGAGACTGACTGTTCACCAACTATTCAATTAAAACATGCATTTAAAGTTGTCAGCTGATTTAAGATGGGAAATAGATGACTGAGAAGGTTCAGTAACTAACCCACTATCTAAAATTTACTTGTAAGTGATCTGAGCAAATATGATATTTGCAACAATAAAGACGAACCCATTGCATATGATATAGAATTTTTTTTAATAATAGGTGTATGATAAACAGAACAAACCAAATTTAGCAAATAACATACAAGAACCAAATAAATAAAGAAGTGGTGCTACTTGGATAATTTGATCTTAGTTCATTTTAGCTCCACCTTGAATGGAAATTACAGATACTACTTTAACTGCACCTTGCAATTATAAAATACATCAACAGTGATCACAAGATACTCTTCAAATTGTCTAGCTTGAAAATTACAATGCAATTAATTACTTGCCCTGACTCATTAATGTCGACCTGTCCCTTTGACACATTACCAGTCTGGTGTAGCAACTCGATAAATGTGTTAAATACGTCCATCTGAGAAAACAAGGATATTTGTAGTTAAAGGACACATCAGCATATCTTGCCTCTCCAACAATGATTTTAGAAAAATTCTAGCACCTTGACATTCTCTTCTCTTTCTTTGAATCTTTCGATCAGCTTGGGGCATGCCTACAAACAGCATTAGGAACCATCTAGACCATAAGAAATGGGGTATAGAAAGTGGGCAAGTTACACTCATAACAATACTGCCAAGTAAAAATTAAAAAGGAAATATGCATGTCAATTTTCAAATAGAAATACACAACTTCAAATAAAAACCATAAAATTCAGTTGTTAGAAGATAGAACAGTGGTGATCACAAATATATATATGATCTTCCAAGATTATATGTAGCATAAAATAAAAGAAATTTAAATACTTCACATACCTCTGCATACAACATTGTAAGCATCTCCGGCCGTGATACAATAATTGCCTGTAAGCATTTGGCAGCTGCTCTTCTAACTTTCCAGCTTGCATCCTCGTCATCAGTATACTCATTTTCACTTTCACTGCAGAATTTAGAATTCAGAGCAAAAACACAGAAAGATAGTTCTGAGGTTATGCTTATAAACATCTAAGCAACATACTCATCTTCCTCCTCCTCATTCCCTTCTTCATCAGTGTCCTCTTCCATGTTATCAGTAAAGTTTGGATCATAGCTTAAATACTCCAAAGTTAGATTTAAAATATTATCACAGTAAGGAGATATGTCCCTTGGACATCTAAGCAGAAAACTCTCCAATGCCTGAAATAAGTTGGAAAAAGGTACATCTAACTATCTTTTACACAATGATAATGTAATCTATTTAAATTATGGAGAAGTTAACAAGGACCTAGGCCAAATTACCTGCAAACTGTATTCACGAAGTTCTTCATCAGATTCTGACGCACTCTTGCAGTAATTGATAAGCAATGGAACAGACTCACCAAGGTGTGGCCCAAAACGATATCCAACAGATCGACTAAAAGAACAAGAGTATGCACATTAAACTCTAATAATCTACACAATTAGGCATTACAGATGCACATTTAAAACAAATCAAGAAAGCAAAATATGATTGGTAAGTCAAATTGCTCAGAAGAGACTAGAGAACAGACATGAATAGATAAAAGTCACAGAAACAGGCAAGTTCAAATAGTAGCAAATAGCTCATGACAGAATCTAAAGATATATAATGGCAAAGACAGAAGATGATAACACTATCATACCTCCAACCAAAGTAGATGATAAGCAAACTGTAAAGTGCAATTACTTTTTTTCAGGCTAGATTAAAATTTTAAATATCTCATTGGTAAATAAGCTTAAGTGAATTTATCAAATATTTCATATTACAGACAAATTAGTGTGTGCAGAGAAAAGACCAGGAAATTCACTAACCAGTCGACTCAGTGTTGGTTGACATTGAATTTATATGTTTGATTTACTGTAGAATTTACTGTCAGTGATCTTGATATATACTGGACCTTGTAAGTATTGATTGTGTTGATTGACTTTTGATCCATATTTCAATCCATAAGTTGAACAAAATCATGAGATTTGTTCATTGATTTATATGTAATTGTTTGCAATCTATGATCTAAATTGTTTATCTGTGATCTGCAATTTGAGTGGTTGTGATCTACGATCTAAATTGTTTATCTGTGATCCTGTCTCCATTGATAAAAGGTTTTTGGTTGAAGCCCAGTAGCTGAGTATACCAAATAAATCAGCCTATATTTTAATTTGTTTAACCTTATAGGTCTTGTATAATATGAAGTATAGATTGGATCTAAGTTGCACAATGAAACTTGGTTGGTTGTGTACTTGTGTTACTTTCAAATGGGTAGGAACCATAAAAGAAGTGACTTGCAGGATGTGATGCGGATTTTGGAAGATCAGATTCCAACTGGCGAATGAATTTAGAGGACCAAATTCATGGAAATGAGAATATTGTGGTTGTGACCTAGAAGTTCATTAGGGTCTACTTTAATCAGGAGCTACTTGATCATGATAGAGCTTAATTTGACATAAAGGCTTATATATTGTAGGCTCAGTTTAAGAGGTGGAGACCAAAAGGAAAGAATGGGAGATCATTGAGCTCATGCAATCCAAGAAGGCCACCTTGGGATAGTATCTATCATTAGCGAATTATTTCTCTTTCCATTTGACTAATCATGAATTATCTATTGATGTGTTGTTAAATTTTCTAGGGGTGTATGATTAAGGTGTAGTGAATGATGATATATTTTTGTGCATTAGATAAGGTCATTGTTACAAATGTGCATAGATTGATGAAATGTACATATGCTAAAAAAAAGGAGAAACTCTAAAGGAATAGTTCATGTTGTTCATGTTGAGTTTGAAGAGAGAATTGTGATGTGTTCAAAACTGGAGACAAGGTCAAGGTATGGGGCTGGCGATTAAAGTAGGGTTAAGTCCAAATGTTATTTGAATTTAGGTCGCCTATAGTGAAACCACACCGAACGAGGAACCTCAATTTATCTTATTGTCTCTTCTAGTTGGCTTCTTCTAATTATGCTGTGCTTTTAATCTCTTATACTTCATTTCATCATAGGATGCTCTCATTGATTTTCCTTGATTTGCATTCATGCTGTGAAATCATATGACCTATGATGATTATGGACATTATAAAATATGAGATTAGGATGTAATGTATAATAGACAAAGATATGATGTTTATGGATATTAGTATCTCATTCAATGACACACAGGTATGGATCCAAATGTCCAACAAGATTATTTATATTATAAATTTTTACCCCAACAATAGGGGAATTGGATGGCAATTCAAAGTGGTTGGTGTTCAAGTGTCAATGTCACACGAGTACATAAATGGTGGATAAAAAGTCCATATATAAAAGATGTTAATCGATAGATAATGATGATCATGCTTTAGCATCATGAATTGTTTTATACACATGAGCTACTAATGAGATATTCTTGCAATATGTAAAATGATACGTAACATAATTTAAGACTACCTCCCATATATTAAGCTCTTTCAAGATGTATAATTATAGTGATCACCAAGCTTGTTAGTTGGACAGTGTCGAACATGATGTAATTCGAGCTTGTGTACCCATGTTTGAACAAACAAGCGATGCCACTTTCAAGGGGAGGTAAGAGTGGATGGGAAACCTAATTTAGTTCATTGTTACTCAATTTATCCTTGTGGCATATATTGAAATTTCATGTCATGAAATCCAACACAATCAAAATTTTAACCTTCCAATAAAATTTTGAAACCCAATACCAATCTACATAGCTAATCTCTCTGGTGTCATCCATGCAAAGGACTAATATATTGGACCAGGCAATGATGAATTTTGACTAATGTTTATTAGTCGAGGTGCTTGTTATATTTTTGTAACTTATTTTTCTAAAAATTTTAATTCAACTACCTCAATATTTAAAATGTCATTGGAAGTTAGAGTTGGCCTCCTACCTTTAGGGCACACTTTACATCATGTTGTTTAAAATTGGGTTGTACTTCAAGGTGTAGGTCTCTCTTCTTCACTGATTTGTGTAGAGTTCTAGTGTTTCAGGCTCACATTCCTCCTAATCACATAAGTCTCATGTTCCTCCTAATCACAGGAGTCTGAGGTGGTGGCATCTCTATCTTTACAAACTTCATCGACGAGACAAACTCCCAGTTTGCCACACTTCCCAATAAATCTCAACATTGTCTCTTTGCCATAATGATAGTCGCTCAATTAGCTCCTAGCTATCAAGCCACTAGTAAGGGGTGAACCCGAGATCTAGCCCAACAGTTTCATTATAGGAGCTAAGTTAAAGTCATAGGCACAAAAAAAGATCAAAGGATGATGTAAAAAAAACAAACAGGGAAACCAAACTTGCAAAGAAACAATTAGATAAGTAGGCTAATTAAACAAGAAGACAGAGACTGAGAAGTTCAAAAAGATGGTAAAAGAGATCTAAAAAACTTTTTTTTTACAATTTTCAAATTTTTCTCCTTTGTATTTGTCTCATATTGAAGAACTACTAGTGAATATCAAACCATAAAATTTTGTTGGTAGCAACTTCAATTAGATTAGCCATTTTATATTATTTTCAACATCTCTTCTCTCCAACTTAGATGGTTGTAAACTTCTCTTTCTAGCATTTCTCCCCTTTCAATGTAAATTATTGAAACTCCAATCTTGTTTTTTTAATCTGAAACACTTTTCTCTATTAGTTGCAAGTTCAAGGAAAATAGATTAGTCCGTCTCTCTTCTAGTATTTTCTTTTTCTCGAGTAGATGCCAGAATTTACAAAGCTAGAATCATAATGTATCTACTTCACTCTACAACCTTTCACAAGTGTCATTTCATTTTTCGAAAAATTCAAAATCCTATGCTATCTTCAATGTAAGATGAGTAAGCAAGAAGATTAAATTAAATTCTTTGTAAGTCAACATAAACTTTGTCATTTGACAATTTCTCTCACTTGGTGTCATTAATTTTCAATCCAACCATCAAAACTTCAGAATAAATTCAACTTTTTGCATCTTCTAGCCATTGTAGCAGCATTACCTTCCTCTGTCATTTCATTGTCGCAAAGTTCAAAATACTGTGCTATCTCCCATTTAAGATAAGGACGAAGATTATATTAAATTCTTTTAAACAGGATTTGAAATCTCCAGCCATGCCAATGTTTTGGTCTTTGACTGGAAGATACTATTTTGGTATCATAGCGACCTTTCGATGTATGGTATCATTGATAAATTGGAGATGGAAGGAGAAAGAGATGAAAAGAAAAAATGAGACAACTATATAATTAAGCACAGTGTTTGTTTTCCATTTGAAATGCTATAATTTGGACATTATCTTCTACATATACAAACTATAAAAAAAATAACACTATTATTGAAACTTTAGCGTGTCAAGAGATGTCGAGTGTTAATATGAAATAATACCCATCGACACAATTGACACAACAACACAAGAGACATTATCTCAATGCCAAGTTGTATCAAGTTTCCATAATTTATTAGAATGATATATTTCGACTATTTCGTCCGGCACGGTGTGAGATTTCAAACTCTGCTTTGAGTCAATATAAACTTTGTCCTTTAACCGTTTCTCTCTTGGTGTCATCAATTTTCAATCCAACCATCAACATTTTGAGAATAAATTCCACTGCTTGCATCTTCAAGCTACTATACTAGTATTACTTCCCTCTTTGTCATCGAAAAGTGCCTTTCTCTGTTTTAATTTTCTCTTTGTTCATTAACAAACTAGACGTAGATAGTGTCTGTGATCCAACTTGAGACGGTGTCAACTTGAGAGGGTGTTAGAAATCATATCAAGTTATCAGATTCATGATTACATGTTGAATAGGTTTAATCCACTGGATATTTAAATACAAATTATTATAGTTAAGTCCTATAAATGTAACATAATAATTATCCTATACAATAATACTAACAAAACAATAATTCACCCCCTTCTCGACATAAAAAAAAATCTTGGATCCATTGGAATGTACTGATGGGAAAGTCTTGAAAAACCGTTCCGGTGAATTCTTGCAGAACAAAAATTTTTCGGAAACGATTTCAAGTTGTCCTCATAGTTAATCAAACCAAGGTTTGATCAACGCATTTAGATCATTGGGCTCTTGTGTTTGGTTTACAGGATCCGAGATAAAAGGAATAATTTAATTATAGCGGAAACATAAATTATACCTCTTCTTAACGGGATGTCTAGAAAGAGTTGAAGACCTCTCGATCTTCTGTTGTATTCCTCTCCTCTTCTCGAATGTTGTGTGGGCAACGATCCTTCGAGATGATTCCACCAAGTCTCTTCACTCCGATGGCAAGCATGCAATGAACCAACCCTTTCTTTCCTTCTCTTTTGCTTCTCCTTCCTTCTTCTTGTTGGCCGCCGGCCCTAGAAGAGTTAGAAGAGGAGAAGAGGAGCTGGCCCTAGGAGAGCAAGGGAAGAAGAACTCCTTAGAGGCCGTCGGCCCTAAAGAAAAGAAGAAGAGAAAGGGAGGAGGGGAGCCGGCCCTTCACAATGAGGGAAGATGTGTCCGGCCCTAGCACAAGGAGAGGAGAAAAATTTTCCTAGTAGTAATTTTCCCTTTGCAAGCCTCCTCTTTTATAGCTTAGCCATCTCACAAAATTTGGTATGATTATAATCAAATCACATCTTCTTATCCAGATTTGATTAGAAAAATCATAACCAATTTTGTCTGCGGAAGAGATAAAATTATGATTCTAATCAAATCAAATCTCATCCAGATTTGATTAAAAAAATCATAATTAATTTTGTCTGCAGAAGAAATAAAATTATAATTCTAATCAAATCAAATCTCATCCAGATTTAATTCTAATCAAATCAAATCTTATCCAGATTTGATTAGAAAAATCATAATTAATTTTCTCTGCGGAAGAAAATTAATAATTTCGTAACGGAAATTTAATCGGAATTTCTTAACAAAATTTTTCTCCGAAAAAATAATTTCAGAAATTCTTAAAATTTCCTATCCGAAATTTCATATAATTTTCTTAGATGGATACGAGGTTTTATCCAGAGGCTACAGCAGGGACCTAGAGGAGAAATTAATTTTGGCCTCCTGATGGACTTGGGCTTCCTGTGTTCTTCCTGAACACCCAACTTCAATCCCATCAATAATAACTCATTCCACTAGAGAGTTATTATTGCACTACCGCACCAATCCCATATTATAATATGGACTCCTTACTATAAGTACATTAATCTCCCTGTGTTTAAGATATTGTATGTCCGTTAATTAAATGAGTTACTGACAACTCGAATTTAATTAACTTCTAATCTAAGAGTAGTATCACTCAACCTTATTTATCATGCGGACAAAGTCCACCTGCAGGGTTTACATGATAATCCTTATGAGCTCCTCAAGGGGACATCATCAACCTATATTTAGGACACAGATTCCTTCTATAATTAACAACACACCATGTACATAATACTACTTCCCAACTCATCAGGTCTTTTGATCTATCGCACTAAATCTCACCCTTTGATGAATAAAAGAAATATATACTAAGTACATGTGTTTGTTATTATATTGGGATTAAGAGCATGTACATCCATTGTAACAGAAGTTTAGTTCGATTATATAGTCAGTATAAATTGAACAATTCTCAGATGATCCTGCTCAATACACACTTAGTGTACTAGTGTAATTCTATAGTCAAGACAGACTAAGATCAAATTACACTACAACCAGTTCAATGGTTTGTCCAATCCATCTTGGTTGTGAACACTGTTTGTAATCTATAAGGTACTGATAACATGGTCTTCTGTGTGTGACTCCGCACACCATGTTTATCTACAATATAGATTAAATGGAACCTTGCATAAAAACTAAATACAAACATTGACCAAATGTGATTCTTATTTCAGAATGTTTATTTACATAGATAGCTAGGATTCTAGTATACATCCCAACATGTACATCTAACCAAATTTTTTATGGTTAATGTCGGTCAAGCATACATAAAACCACTCAAGATACCACATTAACAAGGCAAATTAGGCAAATACATATGCACAATTTGATAGAGAGGAGAGAGAAACAAATCAAAACTATTAAAACATAAAAGTTGGTGAATGGAAAAATACCTTAAGGCTCCAATCATTTGAATGTTTGTCCTAGCAAATTCAGGTTTCATGTTCTTGCTTTTCAACAATCGAACAACTTCAGATGTTGCCTTTGCCAGCAGATCATCTGGTAGACTTGAGGCAAGTGATGCTAAAGGCAACAAGAAATGGTATACACTCAATTTCAGAATTATGACATGGAAGCAGATGATGTACTACTTGTGTATATAAGAGACCCTCAAAGTGTGTGTGTGTGTCTGTGTATATGAAACACTTAAAAAGAAAAATAGAGCTTTGAGGATTCACATGCAAAAAAAAAGCATCACATAAAATAACTTATTCCTCACCAATACAAAGAATTGATTTCTTTCTGACACTGGCTTGATTGGAACCCAACTGGGAAAGAAGAGCAATCAGCAATTCCTCGTGAGCATCCTTTGTCATCAAGTTTCCAAATTTTTGGAGAGTGTCACCTAATATGTCAAGGCACTCACACTTTATTTCATTACCCTTCCCCTGTCACAAAAGAGCACAAGAGAAGTTTAGTAAGAATAGATCTGTTGCCTAGGGAAGCAAGAATTCCTGAAAGAGTAAACAAATGATACCTGTAACAGAACAAAAGCAAACAGTTACTGATGGATTTTATTTTCCAATAGGAAATAGAACAATAATAAATAGTTAATACTATATCAAGCACACACAAGTTCATGGTCACAGATGATTATTAAAAGAAAACAGCATAGCAACATGAACAGAGTTGTATCCTCTGCAACATAAATTAGAATTATGTCAGACCAACAAGTCAACACAAGTACTCAATTACAACTAGCTAATGATAGAGTGATGAAAGGGGATAAAATAACAAAAGAACAAACAGGAAAATATAACTGCAGTGGTGATAAGCATTCATATAAATGTCATTATTGCAATAGTTCAAGCAACCTACAGATCCTGCCATTAGTTTATCAAAGTCAATGCCATACAAATCAAGATGGTTAAATTTAGACTGTGAGACAGAAACAAAGTATGGTATGCTCCCAAGTGAAGGAAGAAAACGAGTATGGAAGCTGGATGTGCAAGTCAAAATTAGTCACCAATACAATAATACGTTAGAAGATCTTAAGAGCAAGCTAACTGCAAGAATTGTTACTGCAAAGGTGATAAAGCCAGCACTAGTAATGGAACCACAAGCTGCAGGAATAATGAAATGCGAAAGAGAGCAAAGACATGTGGTCAAGGGAAAACAAAAGATGAAAAGACACCATGATGCAATAGAAGTAACAGAAGAAATGACAGGGCTGGCTGACTTGAATTTCTAAAGGAATAAAGATAATACAAGGGAAATAGTAATTACATTAAATAGTAAAAAGGAGTTAACCATATGGATGAACACAATACAGCATAAGAGCAATAAACTTTGTGTGGCAAAACTATTAACTCAAACATTGTAAATTGGGGGGAAAACCCCCTCTTCTGATGTTTTGCTAGTTGTTTAAAGTAGCATAGTTACCAAAAATATATATATAGCACTAGTGGAGTAATTGAGACCTTTGATGGTAAAATGTTGAAGTTAATTATTTTTCTTCAAAACAATATAATATCCACTTAAATTGAAATTAAGTAGGGACCAAAGTTTGTAAAATTATAGGAAAATTTGAAGGGTGATAAATGGCAAATAGACTACAGAGAAAATATCTGACACTTAGAGAGATGTCAAAACAAAATATTACATTTTAACAATTTTTTTATCTTTTAATCTTGCAACTAATGAAGATAACTGATGATAAACAAAAGTCAGATTAAGATTCTAACATCTATTATGAGAGTCATTATGATCAAGAGAAAGAAAGTAATCTTGTCTAAATCTTCCACTCAATAGTAAAAAAATCATGAACACAAAAGAAAAATAGGATTGCGAACAAGGTTGAAAATCTCAAGCTAATTTGGTTTCTGACCAAAACAACACGATTTTCTTAATGTGTGATATTGTGTTGATACAGTTTTGGTATTTAATTTCAGATATACGTACATACCAATAAAAAAGTTATTTTCATTAATATTTGAAAGCAATATCCTGCAAATTATTACAAAAAACTCTACCACCTTGCTTATAGAGGTATCTCACTATCTAGTGTTCACATTTCATCCCATAATATCTTTTGTTTTCAATAAATCTATAAATTTTTTAATTTTGTTCTTTTTGTTTCCTTTATTGGTTAAACAAAAAGTTAATTGTTTCTATTTATTTCCTCTGTAGGAAATGAGAACTCACTAGCTAACTGAAGAAAGAATTTCACCATGTATAAGATGTGTATTCTATATCTAGAAAGCACATATGTGTTAATGCTTGTACAACATTATTTTTTGCAAACTAAAAATTGTTCAAATGAGATTAAAATCCCTTGTAATCTTCTTCATCCAAAAGAGAGAAAAACACTCTTTCTTCCGTTTTAAAATTCATGTAAGAAAACATTATTGACTATTCTTTTACAAGTTGTTACGTACTCGTCTAACCCTTACTATTTGACAAGATACAAAGGTTAATATATAACTCTTTTCTACATCATTTTTAATATCATAATAAAATTAAATTGAATAAATTATATCATTTTTTATAAGCAACAATAAGGTCTTGTATATAAATTCCTAGTGTAAAGCCTTTGTTCCTCAAAAAAATAAATGATAATTAAATCTATAGTTCAAACTTCAATCAAGCCCTATAATTAGTTGTCAAAACATAAATAGCTTTAAAATACAAAAGAGTAAAATTTATGCAATTTACATTGGTTTTGAAATAATTAATCTAAATTTTATTTTATTTAGCAAATCCTGTAGCTGGGGGACACCAGTAAAAAAATGATTCAAGTAGAAGCCAAATAAAAACACCAAAAAGTAAACATCTAGCAGAACAAAGAATGCACAACTATATTTGCTTTTTATTTCTTTCAAAGTATACATCTTTGTTAATCCATTAACTACTAAATTTTTTCTTCAGTTCAAGAATTATTATTTGAATTTAGACCAAATGTTAACTTTTATCTAGCTTTCAATTAAAATTTTATTATACATTGATTATTTAAGCAAAACCAAACTAATTATTATTAGGATTTTTAGAAGCCTAAATCGAAGCATAATTGGGGTGTGGTTGAGTCCTTTAGATAAGGTTTGTTATTTTGGTTGAGTGGGTTCACATTGGATCCAATTTGAATTCAATTTGATCAATTTAAGATTGAACCAAATTTATTTTGATTCAAATCAAGTTCGATTGTGATTTCTGATTCAGTTGGATCTAACTTGTGGATGAGATTCTAATTTATTTATTTTTCTCCCGTCTCTCTCATGTCCTCTCTCTTGTGACACAGGAGCAGTCGCCTCCCACCCAATCTCGCCTCACTCTCAAGATGTCAGAGCAGCCATCAATTCCACTTGTTCCTCCTTTCTCCAGCGGGTAATCATCTTTCTCTCCCACTCTCAATGTCGCTCTCTCTCCCTCCACCCTCTTCTCTTTCTTTAATGTTGACACATGGGTCTGCATCTTGTCGCTCTCTCTCCCTCTATCCATGTTGAAATCACCTACGTTAACGAATTTCAGTGTCGATCAGAACGAAATGTTCCAAGATTTCAATCAGCACAACTCAACACCTAAAACCTTGATAGTGAAACTAAAATGCTAATAGTACTTCAATTTTGAAGCAAAAGGGGGAGCAACAAATTTAATTTCTAGCTTCAAGACCTAGATTGTTGCTTGTGATGGGAAGAATAAATGAATATGGGAAGTTGTAAGTAGCACCTAGTTGGTGAGAAAGTCTTCATGAAGTACAAGGTTTCTTCAAGATAACAGGAAAAGTATGAAAGTATTTTCTATTGAAATCTTCCCTTTTTAATAAATTCTACCCTTTTGTTGTTCCACTTTTACAAAATTTAGCTACTCATTCTATTATCAATTGGTACATATCTTGGTCATGTTTAACTTGCACTAATCAAACTTTTCGTTGTTGGTTTGTCACAACCACATGCTTTGGTGCCTAGGACACTATAGCACCCTAGGTGCTATAGTCGCAACCTAGTGTAGAAATGCAACCTCATGTTACAACTTGGTAGTCGGGCAAATGAAGTGTTACATGTCAATGATGATGAAGAAGGCTTACATGGTGATTGACATAGAAGGAAGGACCATGGTGGTGGTTCTAGTGTGTCGTAAGTTGAAGTATGATTACTACATAGTAGAGCTCACTACTCAGAGTAGAGGACTAGTGAGCATTGGCGATATATCAAAGGAAGTGGATGATAGTTTGGCTATATGCATCACCAACAGAAAGACATGGGGTAATTGATAGCTAATGTTGTTAAGGAATATCGAGTATCATTTGTTGGATGACAGAGAAAAAACTTAATGACCTATAACATTCACAAGTGAAGGTTCAAACCAACGGTTAGCAACACAACATTGTAATGGGAAGGCAAGATCACAAGAAAGGATTGAGAAAACTTCTAAGGTGTTGGATCTTTGGAAAGCATAAAGATAGTAGCAAGTGTTTGTTGAGGACACATGGAGCATGCTTTTGGAGCTTCTACGGATTGGCTTGGTCAAAGATGGCATGGAGTAGCGAGATCACAGGTATATGATCTCAGCAAGGCCACAAAGAACCAAGAAACAACATGTCATAAAATGGGCAAGGGAGAAGGCAGCAACTGAAAAGAACTAGATGGAGTGAGGCGAGGATCAGAGGCAAGAAGAAAGGGATGTCATGCCACAACATCAAACCTGCTATCACCTTCCAACAAGAAATTGGGGAAGAATTTTGAAAGAAACCATGCATTTTACCAAATTGAAAAGAAAATAGTAATTGTATTCAATAAAAAACTAAAGAGTTACACCTTATATAGGACCATAGTTTCCATGAATACAATAAATAAACAATGTAGAACCACTCTATTAATTTTAACAAGGAGCTTTCGGAAAGATGAAATGAAATAAGCATGCTTAACAGCTTTGAAAAGATATAACAAAGGAAAAATGTGTACAATGATTATGAGTTTATAAAAATATATTTTCTGTGGACCACAGCAAAGCAGAGAGAAGTACTACCAATACTGCCCTAGAGAAGTACTACCAATACTTCCCTATGTTTTAAAATTTTCAAATTTGCCTACTCTAAACCCAATCAACCTTCAGCAAAACCCCCTAGATTGCATTAATCAGGTAGGTGACCATAGCACAAATTCAAAATATTGCATCCTTAATTAGCAGCAAAGGATTTCTTTAAAAAAAACGTAAAAGGATAGTGAGCCTCAAACATTCAAGGAAAGAGTTCCATAAGACCCCCAAAATTTTAAACAATGATTACATAGATAATGTATAAAAAAATTAATTGATTTGAATATTACTAGTAATAGAGACTACATATAAGTCCATGGAGGGATAAAATTCAAATACCGATCCAAAATAATTCATACAAACACGGTTTGATAAAAATGCCCGCTAAAAATAAAAAATGGCATTTAACTTACAGGATTAGTTATGCCCTTTGTCAATTGAGGGCCAAGTGAAACAAGTATACGTTGCGCAAGAGATGGTGTGTTAACTTCAACAATTATCGTCTTCAAGGCTATACTAGCAATATCACGATATTGATCTTTCCCATTCAGCAACTTGTCACAGAGCTTATTCGCCATTTCCATAATTCTCTCCTCACTGACCTTCTTGACAAGAGGAGCTAAGCTGCACTCAGAAAAAGGGAGGGAAAAGATCAATAGCAACATACTGAACTATATCATGCAATTTAAAATCTCCTAAATGACTTGGCTTGAAAATACTACGAAAAAATGTTGCTCGACAACATAGTTGCAGACATACATAAGAAACGATGCTGTCAATTTCCAGGTCTGAGCCAAGAACTTCTTGGAGTGTTGATTGATTTGTTTTTGCAGAGGTAAGAATTACTTTAGTCTATGAACGACAAATATTATGTTTTTCTATGCAAAGGATAATAATGGAGCACAAACTTCTCCTGTAACTCCAATGATACACGCAGTGCAAAGTAAAAAGGGGATGAAAATAAATGGATGAGAAACATCTTAAAGTACATTAATCTCTGATACAAATACATTACAATCATTGTACCACTAGAAGTAGGTACAAATCAATCTCATTTGAGTCCCAAAAGAATAACAGGGGACTTTTTTAACAACTGATACATGCAATCCAAAGTAAAAGAAGGGATGACAAATAAGTGGATGAGTAACATCTTAAGATTCACATAAGTTCACTATAATCACTTTACCATTAGCAGGTACAAATAAATCCCACATGAGCCCCAAAAGAAAAACATGGGTTTTTTGAACAAATCGCAGAATATAGCATATGTAATATCATCCCAGCAAGAAAGAAATTACAAATTTAAAACTTGAGAATAAAAAATACTGCGATCTGACAAATATGTTCTCTTCTAAACAATCTTTTGATACATGTCCAAGGAAAAAAAGGCCATAATCCTGCATGCAACTTTGACCAACATTCAATTCTTCTACACTAATGTATTTAATTAATGGAAAAAAGAAAAGAGACAAAAAACAGAAAACAATGTCAATTACTGACATTATTCTAAATGTTGAAACTCATTTGCCATGCAAATAATATACAAGAACAATAAGACATACCAGCTACATGGATTTATTCAGCCAATCCAGATTCTATAATATCCACATAATAAGCAAATGAATATGTTAATATAAAGTCTTCCAAATCAAAGGCGTCATAAGCGAAAGTCTTGAATATAATGTAAGACTCAAACCATTTCACTGCTAGTCCAGAAACATCTCCAGCTGCATCTTCAAGCTGTTGGAGAACAGCACTTGTTAATTTCAACTCCAGATCAGAATCAGCTTTAAAACCTTCCTTGTTCAGTTCACTAAGCAGATCTGAAGTTGCCATATATCGATAATCCTTATCCTTGCCTGTCATCTAGAGGGCAGTCATTATCATCAGTACCCAAATAAGCAAAAAAAAAAACCTTTTATCAGATTTTGTAAGACTAAAGTTCTGTATGTGCATACCTTCTCCAAAATACTTGTTATATTAATGTTTGCCATATTTAATAGGTTTGACAAACTCAGACAGAATTCTGTACTATGCCTGCACAAATAGATTCCAAGAGTTAGGCCAGTACATAAATTAAGCTCACTACATATGGCGCACCCAATTTTAAAAATCATGATATGTGGTGGTGGATCGTAAGGGTTTATGTAACTAAAAACTACCAGAAACAGGGTCCACAATGCGCCTATTTATTGGTATCATGATCTTGATGAGCTATATTTGTCAAATCAGAGTGCATATCTGAAGAATTTCAACATAACATCACAGATGAAATCATGGTTCGTAAAAATAAAATACTTAATACTTGGACACTTCAATGCCCCCCCCCCCCCCCCCCCAGCCACGCACCCACTATTTGTGCAAGAGTTTCAGACACAATGACCACGTGAAGAACATTTAGAATATCAACCACAGCTGTCTTGGATACTCGTAACAGGAGTAACAAAATCAAAAGCAAATATTAATAGTGTGACCTCAATGATTTTTCTTTTTCATTTACAAATTATTATGTTCATTTTCATTAATTGCTTCGTTCAGGTAGTTTCATAGCAGAACGAAATTCCTTCGCCTAATTAATACAAATCCCTTGAATACCCCGGGAAAGGGGAAGTGAGAACGAACCCTGACGATCACGAGAGAGGAAGCCTTTTTAACCACCTGCAGAGGTTATCTTAGAACAGAGATTCGTCCTCAGCCAAGCGTCCACTACCGGATGATCGACAGTGCTGGCGGTGGTGATGGTGACGGTGACCGACGCCAACAGAGAAGGTGGACTTCCGAGCAACTAAGGAGACCCCAAGGCGACTGCCCTCCGGGAGAGAGGAGGGAAGGAGCTCGGCGCTAGGCGAACGGAGACGGCAAACAGGGAGGTCCCGCGAGACGATCGGAGCAGAGAAGTGGAGTGAGGTAAATAAAAAGGGTTCGGGCTGTTCTAGGTTTGGGGATCTCTCTCGTCGCCGTCGGATTACGATCGAGGGGCAGAAACAGCGAGCCTTTCAGTCCTAAGTTGGTCCGTCTCAAACCACGCTCGGCAATTTAGTGAAACTTAGGTCTCACAAATATTCAATTCAGCTATCCTACTTCATATTTTACTCGATCACACATACATTTTCTAAAATAATCCTTCCTTCATCCGTAATGTTTACATCGTATTATCCAATAAGCCCATTCCTGATCCGCCGCTCTTTAAATTCTCAAACTGTAGATTGGGTTTCATAGGGACTGTTGCTCTTCCACTCTACTATCCCTTTCCAAAGTTGTGTTCTCGAAAACCTTAATATCAGCTCCTTTTAACTGTTGATCTCCTTTGAAAATCATAATGTTAGAGCCGCTCCATCAACTCCCTCCATCTTAGTGGCAAAAGGTGAATCCTTTACCTCGATGGTCTTTCACTTGCCATTTTCTCTTAAAGAGAGATAAATCATGCAAATTTTACCCTTAATAACATTAGCGCTTATAAAGGGGTAAGATAATTAGTGGGACTTCTGCACCCTCATTAAGAATTGACCTCCGATCTATCGGTGGCAACACTTTTATAGGAATCATCTATCTGCGCTAACACAACAATAACTTTTATTTTTTATGTAACCTTACATAATATCCTAAGATCTTGGTTCAAACTTATCGTCTTCTCTAAAGATAAGATTTTTAACGATAAGTCTTTGGTCTGATATAATGTTAATATACTTTAAAACTTAAGAACCCATGAAATGCTCATTATTCTCATGCCCTAAATCCCTTACTTGAAGGTATCAAATTGAGTTCTTCCTGCCATCATTATATTCTTTATGTTAGTATAATCAGTCTCCAAGATTTTAATTTTTGATAATATACATGTGTCTAATCAAGTATTGATCAACGGTTGATCCAAATATGACTAGATGTTTAGAAATGAATAAAGTCTAGTTAGATCAAAGTTGATCGGATGATTAGCAAAGGTAAAGTCGAAATAGATCAAGATTAACCGGATGATTAGCACAAGTCTAAGTAGGTCAAGGAGTGACTGGATGCTTAGCAAGAGAAAGTCTAAATAGATCAAGGATGATTGGATGTCTAATAAATGGTGAGTCCGATTAAGCCAAGATAATAGGATGTTTGACAAGGGAAAGTCCAAGCAGGTCAAAAATGATCGAATATCTTACAAGTAGAATGTCTAGGCAAGTCAAGGATGATTGGATGTCTTACATATGGCAAGTCGAAGCAAGCTAAAGGCGATCAAATGTTTGGCAAAGAGAAATTCTGAAGGAGTAAACATAAGATGATGACAAGTCTTGGAAGAGTATAGTTCAAATAATAGGTAAATCTAGTAGGTCAGGTAGACTTACAAGATTAAACTATGTTGCTTGTTTGCACTTATATGCTTGTATTGTAAGAACCTAGAGCTGGAAGTAAGATTGAGGAAGCAGATAAACACAAATCGGATGCAGCCAAACCAAGTCTAAAGTGAACCAGTTTTAACATGGGTCGAACTGGACACTAATTGATCCAGTTAACTGGACAATCGGTCCGATCAATCGAGAAAATTGGTCTAATCGACCGAATGAGTTCAGGTGCGAAATTAGATCGATAATGTGGCTTGGTTTGATAGACCAAAAAAAGTTTTTGATCGATTGATAAATCTAATAAAGACGAGATCGTAAGGCTCGATCCAAATCATGAAGAACTCAATCTTTTTGATCAGATTTGACTAGGTCCAGTAGATTGATAGGGTTTATCTGTAGACCGATATAATGCTATAAAAGGACCACAAGATCAAAGCCTTAACACATCAATCTCTCATTCTACAATTCTATTTCCCTACTTTATGCTAAAAGGAAAAGCAACAATGTTCTACTCGTGTGACCGAGGAAGTGCCAAGAAGAGTGTGAGATGCTCAGGGCTCTGGACCGACCATCAACTTAGTTGATTTGTTTTAATTATACACATATGTGCTGCATCTTTATCTATTAGTGATTGTATATAAAAGTATAAAAGGATTCTCTGTTTTTGAACAAGTTTCGAAAAGAAGATACACATAGTGAACTCATGCTTGAGGGTGTAGGACTTGGATGTACTAACCATGGGAAGTTGAGAACCAAGAAAAATTCTGTATCTTGTGCCCTTTTGTCCTTTCTTTTATTGCTTTTATATTTCATTGCTACTAATGCTCTTGATAGAAAGAATGAACAATGAGTACAAAAATGAAGATGATTAATATTCACCCCTGATCCGGTGGGGATATTTGATGATGACGTGGATGACGAGTATAATAGGAGGTAAGGGAAAAAGATTAAAGATAAGCATTCATTAATTTAGGAAACCCCGACCTCTCTCTAGCCTCGGTATGCTTCCGTAAGCATGAGCCGAGCTCTTTTGGCCTCGGTATGCTTCCGTAAGCATGAGTCGAGCTCTCTCTGGCCTCAGTATGCTTCCGTAAGCATGAGCCGAGCTCTTTTTGGCCTCGGTATGCTTCCATAAGCATGAGTCGAGCTCTCTCTGGCCTCGGTATGCTTCCGTAATCATGTGTCGAGCTCTCTCTGATTTCTATATGCTTCCGTAAGCATGTGCCGAGCTCTATCTGGTCTAGGTATGCTTCCTCAAGCATGAACCGAGCACTCTCTGATTTCGGTATGCTTCTGTAAGCATGTGCCGAGCTCTATCTGGTCTAGGTATGCTTTCTCAAGCATGAGCCAAGCTCTCTCTGGTCTCGGCCGATTTCTTTAAGCGTACGCCAAGCTCTTACCACAATCTTTACACACCTCTCGCTTCACATGCCGACCTCACGACTTGGTCCCAACATCATGTGTTGACCTCATGACTTGGTCTTAGCATTGCATGCTGACCTTTGAACTCAGTCCCAACGTCATGTGCCGATCTCACGACTCAGTCTTAGTACGATCCCTGCATTCAAGATCAACCTCCTACACGTGATATTTATTGAAGACATGGTCGTTCCACCTAATCCGAAGAGGATAGAATCGATTCTTCCATGAAAATAGGAACACATCCTTGAATATGTATAAACAGACAAAGTCTCTCCAAAAGCGGAACTGGTATGGTAGAATATTTCTAAAACGGTTGATAAGATTGTGGAACAGAAGACAATTGCTATAAAAAGGTAACCCATACCTATGGGTATAGGTACGCAGACATATCTATCCTAATTTCTTCAAGCCTTTAACTCCCTGCGCTGAACCCTAACTTAAGCGTCAGAGTGGCTTGCCGAGATCCAACCCCGGCGCCATTCTAACCCTCCTCTTTTTCAGGACCTCTCTTCTCTTTGGATAACTTTCTTCGAGGAGCGTGCACGTCGTTCGAACCTTGTACCAGCGTTTGAACCATCAACGGTGTATTAGTAGAAATAAATTGGTACCGTCTGTAAGAACATTGAGCCGAGACGCTACGATGGTTAATAATGAAGGAATAGGTGGTGAGCATGATTCTACTGAAAAGAGTTACAGAGACAAGATGATGGTTATGTTAATTTGAGAGGTGTCCTATGGCAATCGCCTTACGATTATATTATTTATTGGATAAATAAAAATTCATTATTTGAGTGCACATTCCATATGTGTTTGATTGGATCTTAAATTCAAATACTGAATATCCCAAATATGATTTATAGCATGAGAGAATTTGTGATTGGATCATAACTAGTGAGCATATCTACATGTGCAATTATGAGTGTATTGAAATTATCCCTAGTTGAGGAATTGATGAGCACGGATGTCATTGATTCTGTCGAGACTAGCACGTTTTGAACTCCTTGGTTAGCCAAGCAGCTGATCTCACTGCCGTCAACATCGGATATTGAGAGTTAAACGTGGAAGCTGGTTAAAGGTAACCAGTTCATTGGAATGACCTGTCCTGAGACTTCATATAGTTCTATTCATATGTCAATGAAGATATCAGTGCAGCTATAAGTGCGAGTTTCCTTTGACTTGCGGTATTCAAGTCACCTTGGTCATGGAGGCTTATACTTTGACATCTTAAGCAAGCATCTCCGAGGAGGTGTGGACCCGAGATAATTGGGTATAAGTCGAAGTGCCCGAAGGTATTTGAATATCCCACAGAGGATTCATCGCTTCTTGGAAAAAGAGACGTATACCCTGCGGCCACTTGTCAGGATTGTTACTAAAAGTCTTTGGCCAAACCATTACATGTTAAGAGTACGAGACTCTTGGACACATCTACAAGTAACTTGAATCCACAGGACAAGAAAGCAGCTTGGGCTAGGCGTGACGTAGTCAGCCTAGTGGGGACCGACATATAGACCATGTCCTGAATCAAGCGGGTATAAGACAGTGAAAGAAACGAGGCACGATTCAGTGTAGCTGCTGAAGGGTTTAGAAAATATCTGAAATCAATTATTGATTTTTTGGTCAATTAGGGATCATGATATACTACTAGGTGTCACTCATGATCATTCCGTAATTAATGATTAATTACGAACGACCAATATAACCAGGAACCTATTGGGTCACACGCACTACAAATTCTCCGAATGACTTAAAATAACTTTGAGAATTAGATTCTCAAAATGAGAGAAATAAAATCTTATTGTACCAGACAATGGACAAAATGATGGAACTCGTCTTATGAAGACGAAATGAATGAAATTGATTTCGTTCAAATCAGAAGTTCGTTTGGTTAGTGAACCAAATGATTTGATTTTGAACCAAATTGAACCAACGTAGTTTGGTTCATGATGGAAGAGGTTTTGGTGAAACGGAAGAGATGAGAAGCTTCGTCTTTGGAAGATGAAACGAACGAAACTAATTTGAGTCAAATCGGAATTCGTTTGGTTAGTGAACCAAACGAACCAAAATAAATCTGATTGCTACAGTATGGGTCTGACCCGAATCTGGTCAGGTTCAACCCATTATCAATCGGTTCAATCAAAGCCTAATCACCGATTAACCCTAATGGCTTGTTTGGGAGGAGGTGAGGGAAGGGGAAGGAAGGGTAAATAAGGGAAAGGAAATTTGTAAACTTGTTTGTAAAGGAGGGAAGGGGAGAGAAGGGGAAGGAAGGGTAAGCTTTCCCCTTGCATGCCCATAAATAGACATAATTCCTTACACTCCGATTTGGGATGTAAGGAAGGGGAAGGAAATGTTAAAACATATTTATTCCAATTTTACCCTTATATTAAAATATTAATTATTAAAATAACTTATCTATTAGATTTTTGCACCATTGCTCCTCGTCACATAACACAGTCAGTCACAGGATCTCATCACTCGCACTTCTCGATGTCAACCTTCGTCGTAAATTTTTACATCAGTAAATTTTTATAAAAATATATATATAAATGTTGATTTATCTTTTATCGTACCAAAGTGTACAAATTTTGTATTTCATATATTTTTATATATCTATTATTTTTTTAATTTTTTATTTATTTAAGTTGTAAATATTAATTTTTATTAATCTTATGAGCTATATATATTTTTTCACATATAAATTTATTTTAAAAAATAAAAGTATTTTTGTAATTTTATATATTTAGTTTATAATTTCGATTGACGAACTCATTGAACGAATAGTTATAAGGCATTAGATAAAATAAAATACCTAACGAACAATTATTTCTAAATTATTGTAGATCTATTTTAACAAGTAAGGATATTTTTGTAATTTTATATATTTAACTTTCATTTCCTTCCCCTTCCTCCGCATATGTTACGTTAATGAACCTTCCCTTCCTCTCAAATAAGAAAAATATAAATACTTCCCCTCCCCTTCCTTTCCCTCCCCTCCTCTTCCTTCCCCTTAACGAACCTTCCCTCACCCCGAGTGTAAATGTTTCGGTTTAAAAGAGAAGCTACAGTGCATCTCAAGGGACGCGCAAGCACGCCCCTTTTCTCTATTTTCTTCCCGCGAGCAGAGCGGCGCGGCCCTCTCCAAGATCGCGACGAGGAACCAGGAATAAGGCTTCTCTTCGAAAGAAAGGGGCCGACGGTGGAACCTTCTGCTCTAATCGGGTTTTCTCCACCAACGACCTCCTTCTTCCTGAGTCCACCGGTGGTATTCTTCTTCCTGAAGAGCACGCTGCCGCGAGTTTTCTTCCCCGCACAACGCCCTCCGGTCGATCGCGAGCCCGACCGCCTCCTTCACTCTTCCTCTAGTGAGCGTTTGGCGGCAAACGGACTGTCAGCCCTGGGTTTCCCGTGCGAGAGCCCGGTTCACGGTCTTCCTCCCTGTGATAGAGTCTCCACGCTGGCTGTTTCTGGTCCGAGTGATCGTACCCATGCTCAGACGATAGCCGCCTTTGCTTTGATGGCCAACTGCCGTCCCTAGTTTCTGTGTTGCCAACCAAAAGAACCAGAGAGCTCGCTCTCTCTGTTCTGTGTTGCCGAACAGAACAAACAGAGACTTGGCTTCCCTATTTTGTGTTGCCGAACAGAAGAAATAGTGACTCGGCTTCCCTATTTTGTGTTGCCAAACAGAAAAAATAGTGACTTGACTTCCCTGTTTTCGTGTTGCCGGCCAAAAGAAATTAGTGCTCTGTTTTGTGTCAACGGAGAAGAAAGGGTTGTGTCTTGTTTTCCTTTCGGAGTTTGTATCCATTACCGGAGCTATTATAGCTACCGGTTGGGCATCATTGTCCTGTTGTTGATACACTCGTGTAGGGTTCCTTCTGGCCTCTGATGAATTGTTTATCAAGGACAGATGCGGCCGGAAAACAAACATGAATAATAGCTCTTACTAAGAGTTGTCCAATCATGCTCAATCAACCACAGTCGTTTGATGACCGTTTGTTAATTTCACGGAAGCTTACGAGGCTTCCAAAAAATTTTCTATCAACGTCAAAAACATTCTGATTGTTTGTCCCAAATTGGCGATCAATGGGTGGCCACCATCAACTACACCAGGAAATCAATTTTTGGTGATAGTTAGAAAGTCCCGGAACGATCGCGACACACGTTGTTGTGTGGTTTCCGGAATAAAGTTTCTCTTGATTCGATCATCATCGATCATCGGCTAGTACCGAAGATGATGGCACGACTCATGGCTTCCGAAACCGTCCAGATGGGAACTTGGCGTGGACCACCAGTAGAGGCGGGACTCCGACGATGACTGCTTGATTGATGCTGATCCATCTCAAATGTCATCGGAAAGGTACGCACAGAATTATTTAATTCTTCACAAATTTTAATTATGCATGTTTAGAATAATTTTATTATTCTGTAAAATTTTGATTTCCTGTCATGGCTGGTACATGTTGTTTCCTATTTTGCCATGCATGTGTTATTTAATAATTAGTTTTAATTATTTGTATATTTTCGCTGCACACGTTTGCGAAACGTGTTAACACGCGCATTGCACTGGGACGATCCCAACAAGTTCCACATCTAAAAACACATGAAAAAGATCATGGATTTAAAATGATGGAATATATCTCCATTGGTATGAGGTCTTTTAGGGAGAGCCCAAGAACAAAGTCATGAGGGCTTAGGCCCAAAGTGAACAATATCATGTCATTGTGAAGATGCAGACATCCTTAAGGATTCAACAATTGGTATCTGAGTGAGGTTTCGATCCTCGAACCTGTGGGATATGGGCCCACTACGCTTCCTCTACAGGTCATGTAACTGGCGATGGGCTCAGACAGACTCAGACTACAATAGGAGCAGGAGCCGATGATCGTCCAGCATGAGCAACGAGCGATGGGCTCAGACTACCATAGGAGCAGGAGTCGATGATCGTCCAACATGAGCAATGGGCGACGGGCTCAGATAGGCTCAGACTACAATAGGAGCAGGAGCCGATGATCGTCCAACATGACCAACGAGCGATGGGCTCAGACAGGCTCAGACTACAATAGGAGCAGGAGCCGATGATCACCCATGCAATAATGCAAGGATGATGCATAACACTAATACAAGCAACATTTATCAATCTACACTCCATATAATATGCACCAGTATCAAGATGATATGGAACTAAACAATGAACCGATAAAAACTGCATACGACATGTACCAAATAATGACATACTAGGACAGATATAAAAAGTATAAAAATTACTACTAGCTATAGCAAAACAATAACTAACGACTAGAAGAGTCATGATCTAGATCTAACCATGTGGTTGAACCTTAAACAAAGGAAGTGGGTACTCCCGTGTCTAAATCAAGAGGACCAGACACCAGGAAGAATGTTCTAGTTGCGGCTAGGTAGGAAGTCCTAGTAGGTCGGATGGACCGAGGGGCAGAAAGTCCTGGTGGGTTGAGGATTCAGACATCAAACGGAGGCTTTTCGTTTGAAGGGGGTCTGTGGTCCTTTGTTTGAGGGGGGATTGTTTGGTTGCAAGGGTGCAAACATAGTCCCGCATCTAAAACACATGGAAAAGATCATGAGTTTAAAAGGATGGCTTAGGACCAAAGTGGACAATATCATGTCATTG
Source organism: Curcuma longa (assembly GCF_044706935.1). Lineage (NCBI taxonomy): Eukaryota > Viridiplantae > Streptophyta > Magnoliopsida > Zingiberales > Zingiberaceae > Curcuma > Curcuma longa. The sequence goes on along the minus strand of NC_133870.1, from coordinate 549,546 downwards.
TGGAGATACAGACATCCTTAGGGACCCAACAATTGGTATCAGAGCTAGGCCGCTCTTCACCGGACTAACCGTCAGAAGAGCCATGATCCAAATTTAACCATGTGAGTTGAACCTTAAACAAAGAAAGTGGGCTCTCCCGTGTCTGAATCAAGAGGACCAGACACCAGGCAGGAAGTCCTAGTAGGTCGGGTAGACCGAGGGACAGAAAGTCCTAGTAGGTCGGATGGACCGAGGGGTAGAAAATCCTGGTGGGTCGAGGAATCGAACATCAAAAATGGAGGCTTTCCGTTTGAGGTGGGTGTGTGGTCTTTTATTTGAGAGGGGATTGTTGGGTTGCAACGGTGCAAACATAGTTCCACATCTAAAACACATAGAAAAGATCATTAGTTTAAAAGGATGAAAAGTATCTCCATTGGCATGAGGAATTTTGGGGAGAGCCCAAGAATAAAGTCATGAGGGCTTAGGCCCAAAGTGGGCAATATCATGTCATTGTAGAGATGCAGACATCCTCAGGGACCCAACAATACTAAATTGTTACGCCCCGGGAGATAGCTGTTCAGAAATTTTGACAATATCTCTCCTATAACAATTCATTTTCCCTGAATACATATACATAAACGCCTACATGGCCTATCCATAAAATAATACCTGTAGGTATTAACTAATAAATAATAAGAAATGTGACCCACACGACCACACACGTGCATAACTCAATAATATGACCCACACGGTCACTCACACAATACATTGCAAGATGAATTCAAAATCGACACATCAATCGTAACGAAACATACTAAAGACACTACAATCCTAAATATTGATACGAAATCATAACTCGAAACTCCAGATACGGGTCGTAAAGCACTCACTTCCACATTTGATATTCTATGATCTTGCACCTTTAATAATAAATATGATATAAATTAAATCAAAAATTGATACTCCTCTATGAAAATTTATTTATTTTGTAACTTACATAGATTTGAAACCATAGTGCAAATTCTGTCTCTAACTTTAATAAAAGATAATTGAGATACCAAACATAACTATAAAGGGATTACTAATTGATTATATCAATCAACTCACCTTATATATAGTTTGACCTCCTCACAATTCAGGAGTATGTATGTTCTTGCAGCATGATATTCTTATTGATTTAACCATCTTGAATTAGAAGCACCAAATGGTTTACTAAGAAACTTGAAAATAGAAAGCATTGTAGGGTCAATTGGCTGAGTATCATCATAATATCTAGGATTCTTGCGATGTCTGGTGTTGACAGTATCAGCAAAATAATAGGAGCAGAATGAAGTTGCTTCTTCAACCAAATAAGCATTACATATTGACCCCTCGACTCTTGTTTTGTTGTGAACATTATTCTTTAATTTTCTCAAAAATCTTTCAAATGGATACATTCATCTATACTGAACAGGACGAGCTAATTGTGCCTCATAAGGTAGGTGAAGGGGTAGATGTTCCATTGAATCAAAAAAACTTGATGGAAATATACACTTAAGCTTACATAGTATGATAGAAATATCTATTTCTAGCTTGCGGATATCAGCCGTCATAATACACCTGACAGACAAATCTTTTAAAAATAGACTCAGTTCTGTAAGTGCTTGCCAAACATTATTAGGTAGAAGGTCATGAAAAGCTATTGTCATAAGTCTTTGCATGAACACATGACAGTAGTGACTCTTCATTCCAAACATTTTTAACTTATTTATATCCACGCATCGGGTCATATTGGAAGCATACACATCAGGAAATTTTATCTATTTCAACCAACTACATAAAGCTTGTCATGTCCCGAGAAACGGTTGTCTGAAAAATTTCGGCAGCATCTTCCCTGTAACAATTCAACTTTCCCTGAATATATAGTAAGATAGGCCCACCCGACCATCTACATATACACACATGCATCAATTATAGCAACCACCACTACAACAAATCCACATACATCGACGATAATACCAAAGCACAACGATAGTGCTCACAATAAAAATCCAACGACAATTCTACAAACCACACATCAGAAATAATACAGAGTCACACAAACAAATAAAATCTGAAAACTATACAAAGACCCATAAACTCCTGCTGTGAGATGGGGGGGTAGTTCGACAGAACTCCAAGCTTTAATGTTCTTATTTGCTACCTGAGGAGACAAAAACCCCCAGGGCCTGGGTGGTGAGTATAAAATACTTAATGGAGACTAGATAGAAGTGCATAACATAACAAGGTGTCAGAGGAATATAAGCATGAATATCAAAGGTATACAGTCTCAATATGAGCAAGGTCAACTACGTACAAATAATAAGTATCATATAATAATGTATATCATGTCATACAAATACAACAATCATATAACAACAAGTGCACAATCACAATTATATAACAGTAAGTGTATCAACTATAAATGCAGTAAACAACAACAAATGCATGCATGATCATTGTCTGCACTCGCCACCCCCAGTCATCCACCTAGTGCAGTGAACTGGGGCGCAAAACAGGACAACTGCACACCCTCTAACCGCAAACCACTACACATGACTGAGGAGCAGAAAAATGTCACTATTTACACTTGCCACCCCCAGTCACCCAGCCAGTGCAGTGAATTAGGGCACATGATAGGAATCACCCGCTCCAACAACAGACCAACTACACGCAAGGGGGAGGGGCAATCTTCATGAGAGCTATCTAGCTAGTTCTGGTAGCACCCACACTGTGCAGTGCTATAATGCCCTCACCCACACTGTGCAGTGAGAGTTAACAATAACAACATGCTATAATGCATAGTTCAACACATAACTACTACAACATCAAGATATGCACAACATCATGATAAGTTAACAAAGATAAACAATTAAGGAGACTGTATTGATGATAAATAGATCATATCAAAGCCAATGGTAAGTGTCAAGCACGGATCAAGCAACGAATATAATGAGGATAGCAACAAGATAATTTTGCACTACGAAAAGAAGACCTATGTTGACCAAGCACAGGAGTACCCACCTGGTAAGATGCACGTCGCAATAGGAATTCTCCATATAATAAGATCTATAAATCAAAATCCTACAATTTACACAAAATGCAACACCCTCTTAATACAATATTATATTAAATTTTACGCCAAAGTAAACCCCAACCGAATCTCACATCTCAACCAAATTTAACCTAACTAAGTCCAATTAACATAATTTAATCCGATTAACCTAATTAAATCAAATTAATACAACTCGATCGGTTTAACCCAACCAAATCCAGTTAACTCAAGTTAACCTTAATCGGATCAAGAGTTAACCCTAACCCAAATCAACTCATCATTTTCAATTAATCTAATTAAACTGGTTTAACTATAAGCAAACCTTAACCTAATTCAATTAACATAACCTAACCAAATTAACCCTACTAATCCAATTTAGCTCAATTCTCACTTAATCCATCGGTTCCAACCTAATCCATGGTAATCACATTAACCAATTAAACCTAATCTCAAGTTAGGAATCATTAGATTAACCTAATCTTCACTAATTCAAAACCAACAGCTCAATCCTATGAAAACAGAGCATTCCTATTTACTAATCTATTCCAACCGAAAAGAGCAAATCAAGCATAGAACAAAGTTGAAACAAGAATTCCCAAACCCCCCGGACTCGTTGCTAAACAAGAATTGAACTCACCTCAGCTCGAACCCTAATCAAGCTCTGATTCTTGTTGTCGAAACCAACTTCAACCAATGAAGGAGGTAGCGCTGGTCAATAGAGGACAACGGCGGCAGTGTTGGTTTGTCGGGGACGGTGGCTGGGGGAGGAAGGCGCCGTCGCTAGTCCTCACGTAGCGGGCGGTGATCTGCAGAAGATGGCGGCGGTGCTGAGCAGAGAACGATCGCGAGTCGACGGTAGCAGGGCGGTGGCATTCTCATAGAGGAGGGGCTTGGCTGGGGCGTGCAGAGGCGATCGCGGGGGTCAGCGGGTGTGGGCTTTGCAGAGGGGTGATCGGGGAAGGAACTCTATTGTGTTTCCCTCATTCGCTCCTCCACGCTCGTCTTTTAAAACCTGATAGCCATGGGGTTTCCAGCGCCGGACACAGGTGTGCAACGGCTTTCGCGTTGGTTCCGATAAACCCAATCGTCGGCGTTGCGGGTCGCGTGGAGAGGAGGCGGGTGACACGGGTCGCGTGGTTGCAGGTCATGCCGAAAAGATTTAGTTATAATAAGGAATAAACAGTAACTTTCAAATGGGCTAAACGTGCTTAAACCAGATGCTGTAATCATTGAACCGGTTACTATACGAATCAGGTTCAATCTTGATTTATTTGGTTCACTAACCAAACAACCTCTGATTTGATCCAAATTAATTTTATTTGATTCGTCTTTGCAAGATGAATCTTTCCATCCCTTATATTTTGTCACAACTTCTTCCATCTCAAGCCAAATTAAGTTGGTTCAATTTGATTCAAGCCAAATCGCTTGGTTTACTAACTAAATGACCTCTGATTTGACCTAGATCGATTTCGTTGATTTCTTCTTTGCAAGGCGGGTTCTAATCTCTCCACTAGCAATTTACGTGTTTAATCTAATTCTAGCTCTGGCCCATTAATCTTATAGGCTTGGCTAATTTTGGCTTCAACCAACTCAATTCGGCCCAATTAAAAACTCAACCTTTAATTGGTTAATCCTAACCCTAAAATTTCTAGTATCTTACAAAGTTTCTTTACCTTCTCTGTCTTATGTATAACAAACCTTTAGATATTAATTTGTTGTTTCATTTTGATGCAATTCAGGTTTGTTAACCAATCCTTTTAATTCCTCTCGTGATTTTGTAGTGTCTTTAGTTCTTCTAGGAACATTCATCATTGTATTTTTCTTCCAACCACATTTGCACATGCTAACAATGCATTTATTTATCACTTTAGAATTAGGGTTCATATACTGGTAGAAATTCATAACTGTTTATTTAATCAATGATTTCTGCACCTGACTTCATTGTTGGTTGTAGTTTTCTGACTACAACATTCTTTAGAATTTTTTTTTTATTTCTCCTGAAAGGGTATTTTAACTGGCAAAAATTTATGATATTATCAAACCAAGATACCTTTCCACTGTATGGTAGTGAAAATGTATCAGACTCGATCTGTCATGCAATGTGGACATGCTAATTTACCAATTGTGCTCCATCCTGATAACATTGAGTATGTTGGAAAATCACTAAGTGGGTGTTTGGTTGGGGGTTATCATTGATAACCTTGGTTATCTGTCCAAGGTTATCGTTGATAACCTTGTTTGGTTCAGGTTATAATTGATTCCCAAGTAATACAACATTACCGCCACATCAGCAAATGAGTTATAACCCGGTAATGTGATTACCTTGGCAGCCTAAGGTTTTCTACGATTCCTAAGGTTAACGAAATTTTTTCCATGATTACCCTCCAATTTTAAAATTAAGTCAATTAAAAGGTACTATGAAATCTAATTAAAATCAAATTATTTAATTCAATAAATTTTAATTTAAATATTTATAAATTAAAAAATAAATTTATTTTAAATTTAAAAAATAAATTTATTTTAAATTTAAAAAATAAATTTATTTTAAATTTAAAAAATAAATTTAATGGATTATATTTATTAATTTAATGAATTATTTTATTAAAGTAATTATTTTAATAAATTATTTTTTAAATTTAAAAAAATGAAATTAACAAATTATATTTATTAATTTAATAAATTATTTTATTAAAATAATTAATTTTAATAAATTATTTTATTAAAATAAAATTATCATATTATCTTTATTAATTTAATAAATTATTTTATTAAAATAATCATTTTAATAAATTATTTTATTAAAGAAATATAAATTTATTTTAAATTTAAAAATATAAAATTAAGGAATTATATTTATTAATTAAAATAATTATTTTAATAAATTATTTTATTAATATATATATAAATTTATTTTAAAATTTAAAAAATAAAATTAACAAATTATATTTATTATTTTAATGAATTTTTTATTAAAATAAAATTAAAAAATTATACTGATTAATTTAATGAATTATATTAAAATATAATTGAATGAAGGGTAATATAGTAAATATAAAACTGGTTATGTTTTATTCCCTCCAAATAAATAAAGTAAACCAAACAACATTAGGTTATGTTTTGTGCCCCATAACCTTGGTTATGTGATTACCTGGTAATCACATAACCAAGATTATATATCATAACTTGAACCAAACGCACCCTAATTGTTCATAATAAAGTAGCATACAAGGTAAAATTGATTTTACTTGCAACATCATAAGTCTCTGATCTTACATTCCATAATTTATTCAACTCGGCAATCAGAGGTTGTAAGAAAATATCTATTTTCTCTTTCGAATTCGTTGGACCTAGAATAAGCACAGTCAGAAATATAGATTCATCCTTTATGCACATCCATGGAGGTAAATTATAGGGTGTTAATATAACTGGCCAAGATGAATATTGTTGTCCTGACTGACCAAATGGTTGAAATCCATCTGCAGAAAGTTCCAATCTCACATTACGTGGTTCCATCGCAAAGGTAGGAAATATTATATCAAGATGTTTCCATGCAGGGGAATCACAAGGATGACACATTATACTTTCTTCGTGCATATGTTGATGATGCCACATCATGTGAGAAGCTGTGGCCACAGATGTATATAAGCATTGATGCCTAACAGTTAAGGGAAAATAATACATAACCTTCCGTGCAATATTTTTCTTTTTCTTCCTTGGAATGCGACTACGATGCTTGTAACGAGGGTGACTACAAATTTTACATTTAATCAATTCAGTGCCTTCATTCTAATATATCATGCAATTATTTATAGAACAATCAATCTTCTTTACGGGTAAACCTAAACCCCTTATCAATTTCTTTGTACTATAGAAACTATCAGTCATTTGGTGATCAGCAGGGAGCAACTCTGACATCAATTAACAAATGTCATCGTAACATCATTCTGAGAAATGATGTTCAGCTTGATGTTCAATAATCTTGCAGTAGTTGTTAGTTGGGAATGGTCAGATGAAATACCTTCCCACACTTCTCTTTCACTAGCCTTTAACATGTCATATAGTTACTAAACTGCAGGTGTTGGTATTTCATCTACATTAGATGGATCAATTACATTCATTGCGTCATAAATCATTGATTGCATCATATTATCATCAGATGTTGATTCCCCTAAAATATATATATAGTTGTGTCAGATGAAGAAGCAGCCGAAGTTCCAATTCCATGAGAAACATAAGACTCACTGTGACAATACCAATTGTAATAGTTTGGAACAAAACTATTTTTACATATATGCACTTTCACAGTATCCTCATCACGGAAAGCTTTATTTCAACATTTGTAATAATTGCACGGACAATGTAATTCTGCACCATTCATGCATTCTGGATGACTCTTAGTAAAGTTCACAATCAACTCCAGCATAAAATTCAGCTCGGATAAATCCATCGTCTAATCTATTATACATCCAAGCTTTATTCATATACATTGTAACCTTCTACAAAAATAAATTTTCATTGAATAGAAATAATATGTAAAATTGAACGCACACATAATTTAAATTACTTTTTATGCACTTAGACTTTATACTATCAATAATATTTAAACTTAAATTAAACATTCAGTTTGAGTTTTAATATTAATATTGGGACTAACCATGCTACATAAAGTTTAATTAATTTCATCCTTTCATGTATCTCCAACTCCAATATACATTCATTGGACCACTTCACTATCTTATTCATCAGTTTTGCCAGTGTTTTAAATTTTGAAGAAAACTTGAAAATGAGGATAATACAAATGGCAAGATTTGTTAAAATAGTCATTAAATTATGAGAGGGGACCAATTATATATTCCAATCAATTACAAACTGTTATATATGAGACAAGATTCATTATTATTTTTTCACACATCACTAGGTTGAGGATGAGGTGACCATATACAATTCAAATTGTATACATGTGATCTCTATCCATCATCTTGTTTGTATAATCATATTCGAGATGAGGAATATGATTATATATATTTTAATCATGTCCATTAGTATAGTTAAGCCACTTATCTAATTAATTAAGTCATTCCTATTCAATGTATTTCTTAAGTTGTGAAGCAAATTTACTTAATTAATTAAACTGATTATTATTTTAGCTATTTTAATTTTATTTTAATTTTAGTGATTACGCATCAAAAAATTATATATTCCTGTAAAGATTCAGCTTAAAACTAAGTGTATTTTACTTATGAGAGAAAATAATTAGTAATCAATAACTATAAATCCTAAACCATCACAATCAAATTTTAATCAGATTCAAGATTACTATAAATTCTAAATCATCACAAACAAATTTTATCACAAACAAATTTATACTGATCATATACTAAAATTTATATTGACATCGCATCTAAATTATACTAAATTCATCGTAACCCTAAATTTATACTCATCACAACCCTAAACCGAGTTAGCCGACCGGAGGGGTTACCTTTGGGGAGAAAAGGTCGGAGAAGAGAATGTCGCACGAGGATAGTTCACCAGAGGAGAGAACCCTGATAACAAATCAGTGTTGGAGGAGAGTTCGCTGAGAGCAAATCAGAGAAGAAAACGACGCGCGTGAGGTGAGTTCGCCGGAGGAGAGTTGTCGCGCACGAGGAGATGGTCGAATCTGAGTTTGCCGGAGGAGAGAACGCCGAGCGAGAGCAGATCGTTGGATCTAAGATCACCAAGAGAGAAGAAACGTGCATGGAGAGAAGAAAAGGGTCGGGCAGGGAACCCTAAATTTGCGATTTTAGTGACGGATTAGCGACGAACTTTTAGTTCCGTCGCTAATTTAGTGATGAAATTTTAATTCCGTTGCTAAAATAGGGTTCGCCCGACTTAGAAATTAGCGATGGAATTTTAATTCTATCACTAAATTGTCGCTGAAATAGGGTTCGCCCGACCCATAAATTAGTGATGGAACTAAAATTTCGTTGCTAAATTAGCAGCAGATTTAAAATTCCGTCGCTAAGTCATATTTTTGTTGCTTTATATTAATTCCGTCCCATATTTAGCGATAAAATTACAATTTCTATCGCTAAAATAGTGACGAAATATATTTTTGTCGCTATTGCCGTCATTATTTTAGGGTGTTAGCGACGGAAATAAAGTTCAATCGTTATATTAGCGATGAAACTTTTTTTTTCCGTTGTCAATCTAATGATAGAAATCTGTCGCTAAATGAATTGTTAGCAACAGAATGATTATTTCTGTCGCTAACGTTAGCAACGGAAAAAAATTTCATCGCTAATTCCGTCGCTATTTTATGATTTTCTTATGGTGAATTTCTTAATAGACTTTATGAGAAAATTAGATGAGAAGCTCTAATGATACTATATAAATGAAAAAAGAAAATATTTCTATATCACTAGTATCTTCAGTCAACACACGTCTAGATGATCAATATATAATTCTCACGTTTCTGATGAAAATTTGTAGTTTTTAATAAATTAATTATTTATCGTCTTGACTTGCTATGGAAAACAAACTGTTTGAACAATAAAAGTCTTCTAAAATCTTTGTCAACTGAGTGAATTAGAATATATATATTTTTTTAAAAGATCAAATCAACACAATCGTAATATATACATCAGCAGCAATTACGATTCAACAATCAGAGGGCTCATTATTATTGACCTGATTCTTTTTATATTTTTTAAATCTTGTTGATCTATTTATTTTTCTATATTTCTTATTTTATTAATCTTCATCTAGAAGATATAATAGTCTCCACACGCGAAGCCTTTAATGGTCTTAAACGTAACTAATTAACATATATTTAATCATATTTCATTCGAAGTATTTCTTAACTATTATCTTAGTCAATTATGGCTGTCATTCTTAGCTTATATAAAGTTGAAGGATACATGTACCGCAGAAGCTGTTAATTAATTAAGTGGCATTTAGTGAATCATGGAGTCGTCGGAAAGTAAAAGAATGCTCATTTCTGTTGCTGCTGCTGCAATTATTGTCTTCTTCTGCTTCAGTGGTTTCTGCTATGCTCAGAACTGTAATGTTTCCTCTTTTCTTAATTAATCAATACTTTTTTTATGATCTAGAGCCCTTTTAATCCATGTTCACTATCGTAATTAGTTGTATATGCATGTTGTTTGTGAACAGCGCCAGCGTATGGCTTCGTGAAGCATGCGGCAGATGCTCCACGGGTGTCGTACCACGACTACATCATCGTCGGCGGCGGGACAGCTGGCTGCCCCTTGGCCGCTACCCTCTCGAAGAGGTTCGACGTATTGGTGCTGGAAAGAGGCGGATCGCCTTACGGGAATCCCAACGTTTCCAACCTCGCGCAGAGTTTCGTCTCCGAGGATGGCGTCATCAATACACGAGCTCGTTGCCTCGGCGGCGGCACCTGCATCAACGGCGGGTTCTACTCGCGCGCCAGCCACCGGGAAGTGATAGATATGGGATTGAACCCGAAGCTGGCCGACCAGTCGTTCCAGTGGGTAGAGCGAGAGTTGGTTTTCTGGCCTCAACTGACGGAGTGGACTTCAGCTTTCAGGACAGGGCTTTTGGCTGCCGGAGTCACCCCTGATAACGGCTTCACCTACGAGCACTTGGAAGGCACCAAGGTCGGGGGGAGCACGTTCGACCCAACCGACGATCGCCACACAAGCGCCGATCTGCTCAAGTACGCCGACCCCGCCAGGATCACCGTGCTCTTGCGAGCCACTGCGCAGAGGATCTTGTTCAAGAACGTTACCGGCCAGCATAAAAACTCACAGGCGTACGGAGTGGTGTACAAGGACGAAATCGGAAACATCCACGAGGCCCGCCTCAAGGGCTTCTCAGCAGGCGAAATCATACTGTCAGCTGGCGCTCTTGGTAGCCCACAGTTGCTCATGTTGAGCGGCGTCGGCCCCGAGGACCATCTCAAGTCCTTCGGCATCGAGGTGGTCCTGGACCAGCCAATGGTCGGCCATGGCATCGCCGACAACCCGATGAACATTTTCGCCGTGCCTTCGCCTGAGCCACTGACTACCACTCGGGGTCAAGTCGTCGGAATCCGTCCGGGCTTCTATGTGGAGTCCTTGACTGGCTCTTCGGTCGCAGCGCTTTTTGAAGGCAACTTCCAAGGCGGCGTAGTAGTTGAGAAATTGGCAAAGCCTCTCTCCCGAGGATATCTTCGTCTCAAGAATCTCGACCCAGAGGACAATCCATCAGTAACTTACAACTACTTCACGGAGCCTGACGATCTTAAAACATGCGTGGAGGCATTGCAGACGATCATGAGAGTGATCGATTCCCAAGCGTTGTCCAAATTCAGATATCCGAATCAAACGGTGGAGTACTTACAGGCTCTCACTGCGAGCTTACTCGTCATTAACAGAGCAAGAAGTGCGCAGAACGCCACTTCGCTGGAGCAATACTGCAGGGACCTCGTGCTCACCATTAGCCATTACCATGGCGGGTGTGAAGTAGGGAAAGTGGTCGACCATGAGTACAGAGTGATCGGCGTGGATGGGCTGAGGGTGATTGATGGATCCACCTTCAGTTTCTCCCCAGGAACTAATCCTCAAGCCACTGTCATGATGTTGGGCAGGTGATAATCAAGTAGTGAATTTTACGTCTAATTTTGATTATTATAAAAGCATGTCTAACAACTAATGAATGCCTTGCTGCTTTTTTTTTTTTGATGGTGATATTTGTAGGTACATGGGAGTTCTGATACGAAATGGTGGTGTCGAACCAAGTGACTGATCTTCTTGTTGATATCCAAACGTGTGTCGCCGATCCTCTATTTATTTTCACGATTCTATTTATTTTCATAATAAATGTAATATGATCTATGCTTATGTACTTTAATTCTCCAATAAGACACTAAATTGAACTACTGTATACAAGAGCTAATCAAATCATCATTAGTGTTCTCAGACTACTACGATACAACGATAAAGTATTTCGATAGTTGATCTGATATTAATGGATTGATTTTTAATTACGATGCACGATAGATTAATTTTTTTAATGGAAGAACAACTCTGAAACATTAAAAAAATATAAAATTAAATATCAAAATGATAAAAATATAATAATAATAATAATCATCATCATCATCATTATCATCATTAGAAGAAAAACAGAAAGCCTTTAGCCCTAGTAGGTAGTGGTGGAGCTACTAGTGGGCCAAGCTGGGCTATGGCCCAGTCTTTGTAAAATACGGAAAAAATAGGATTAATGGAATTCAGGTTTAAAACCCGTTAATCCGTTAAGAATTTGTAAAGCCGCAACTTTTCCTCTCCCCAACCGCGAATTCCTCTTCCCCCTCGCGACGCAGCTTTTCTTCTTCCGCCCGAAATCGCAATCGGGCCTCTTCTCCGCCGCCTTTGGGAGGTTGCTGTCTGCCGCCTCTTCTCTGCCGCCTTTGGGCCGCTGATCAAGCGGATCGTCACCTTCCCCGCCGCCTCCCTCCCTCTACCCTTTTCTGTATCTTCTTCCTGCTCTTGCTTCGATGATCTAGAGTTTGTGCTGTGTTGCCATTGAATTTGGTGGAGATTGGGCGGCCGTCGGGATCGATCTGTGACAATTAATGCCGGAGTTTTTCTGAAACCCTAGATCGAGGATACATCATACAAGGTACTCTCTTTGTTTTCTCCCTATTCGGAATATTGCAACTTTACTATTTTATTTTGGTGGAAGCAGAAAAACTTGATCTTGTTCTTTATTATGCTTTCCTGGTCTTGAGATGCTTTAGTTTATGGTAGACAAATCTATTGCAAACTCTCTATGTGATCGTTCGTGACAAAAAAAAAACTTTTGAAGCTGTACATTAATCTTGTCTATTTGGTTTGATCTTGTTCCACTTGTGAGTAATGTAAATAGTTTGTCACTCAATCTATTTGTTTGTCTAGGAATTTAGTGTTGATATGATGCTCAATCTCACAAAAGTATTCCTTTTTTTTGTCAATACTGCCACATTGTTTTACTGGTTTCATCTTAAACTTTCCTCGAAAATATGATGTTTCCTGTATTCTTCTTCTTGACAAACACAAAGTTATTACAGCATAGGTGTGTACTTGTGTTGGATTTCTGAATTTGATGGAGTTTACAAATCGATTTTGGAGATCGATCGGTGAAGATTGTGATCGGAGGAATCACGACAGAGCGTTATTAGGGCTAAGCTAAATGCTAGGGCACGGATCATAAGTTTTCTTTGGATCGGCAGGGAGGAGGAAACGGAACTGGCTAAGCTAAATGCTAGGGCACGGATCATAAATTTTTAATTTATGATTAAAAGTGGATGATGATGATTAATTTGTGTATTTTGAGTTGTTTGTGTTTTATATTTCTTGCTTCTTTCTTTTTCAGAATTAGATGATGGGGAAGAATAAAACTCTGCATTCATTTTTCAAGAGAAAAAGAGATGAGATGTGTTGAAGATCGGGAGATGGCTAGAGGAGGGGGGGGTGAATAGCCTCTTTTCGCAAATCAATCGATTTTCTCCTACAAAATGTTAGTACACGGCGGAAAATAGAAGAAAAACAACTAATAAAACACAAACAATGCAAACACAAGGATATACGAAGTTCGGGGATAACTTGCCCCTACTCCTCGGCGTGTCCATAAGGTGGACGATCCCGTGATCTTCGGTAGATCACACCTCGGATGAATCCGGCTAAAAAGTACCTCCTTCTCGGTGGAGTAACCTCTCCACAATCAATCTCAAGAATAAAAGTTAAGTACAGAGATTATAAGAAGGAGAGTTGAGGCTAATAACACAATGAACTTAGCACCACCTCAGGCAGAGAGCTTCAAAAAAGAGCACTGAGCACAAGCGAGCAGAGAACACACCAAGCACACACAGTCTTTCGTTGTAGTTGTGTAACCTTCTCTTCTCCTTTGCATGCCCTTCTTGTAGCCTCTTCCCTTCAACGGATACCTGAGTCCACTGCAATCCGAGTCAGTTGCTGAGTCATCAGAGCTCTCCAGCACCACTGAGGTCTCTCCTCTAATTACTAGTCTACGCTCCTCTGAGCCCACAGCACCTTGAGCTCATCCTCCTGTTTGCAGCTCAGATCTCCCGTTGTCTTTTACCTGGAAATCCATATTCGACAAACTGCCATAATGCAAAGCCAAGCCTTGACTCTCCCTTCATTTGAATTTAAATCCTATCTGCAAGCTCAGAGTAAGTGATTAGCAAAGCATAGCAATATATCAGAGTATCAGAAATCAGAGAATCAGAAATGAGCAGAAACCACTGAACACGATCAGAAAAAGGTTAATCGATCAAGCCATCGATTAAACGTTGCAAACCGTTTCTCAACAAAATGTGTAATCGATTAAGCCCATCGGTAATCGATTACCACATATCTTAATCGATCAGGCGGATCGATTAAGAAATGGTAATCGATCAAGTGATCGATTACCGTCGCTAATCTGATTCCTCATTAAAACTAGTAATCGATCACAGGATCGATTACTCTTGTCCATAATCGATCAGTGAATCGATTATGGTGGGTTCTGTGGGATTTTTCAAATTCTTACAGAATGCTCTGTAATCGATCATCTGGCCGATTAACCAACCTAGCCCTTGGTTAATCGATCCACCCATCGATTACACCAAAGTGAATTTGAATCCCATCCAATCTGATCACTTGGTTAACTCGTATCTAACCCGAGCCAACCACATTAGATCATGTATTCAGAGAACAGGCTCCCAAGCCTCCTCTGACAATGATTCGGTCCGAAGACAGGCTACCAAGCCTTCTCCGACCATAGTTCGGTACAGAGAACGAGCTACCGAGCCCTCTCTGACCTAATCCGGAGAACGAGCTACCGAGCCCTCTCCGACTTCATCCGGTCCAGAGAACGAGCTACCGAGCCCTCTCTGACCTAGTCCGGAGAACGAGCTACCGAGCCCTCTCCGACTCCATCTGGTCCAGAGAACGAGCTACCGAGCCCTCTCTGACCTAGTCCGGAGAACGAGCTACCGAGCCCTCTCCGACTCCATCCGGTCCAGAGAACGAGCTACCGAGCCCTCTCTGACCTAGTCCGGAGAACGAGCTACCGAGCCCTCTCCGACTCCATCTGGTCCAGAGAACGAGCTACCGAGCCCTCTCTGACCTAGTCCGGAGAACGAGCTACCGAGCCCTCTCCGACTCTATCCGGTCCAGAGAACGAGCTACCGAGCCCTCTCTGACCTAATCCGGAGAACGAGCTACCGAGCCCTCTCCGACTTCATCCGTCCATTGGTCAATCTGAATATATTGAACTTAATTCTTATCCAACTAAAATGAACTTAAATCTGTGTCAACATCAAAACAACAATCGGGACAAACTGCATCAACAATCTTCCCCTTTTTGTTGTTTGACAACACGATTTAAGTTTAGGTCGAATATCAACAATCTTCCCTTTCATATATGTAAGTAAGGAGATCAAGATCCTCCCCCTACATTACTTTGGGATTAAGTTCATGTAAGGGAGATCAAGATCCTCCCCCTACAACAATTAAGTTTATTACTTTGGAGATTTACGTTTCCCCTTAATTAGTCATTCTAAACTTAAACTTAGTCCATCCTCTCCCCCTTTGTCAAACACCGAAAAGGGTGTAGACTGGTCATCAAGGCTCACCAACTCCCCCTTAATCCAAGCGTCTCTCCCCCTTAACGCATTAATATAAAACCAAGAGTGAGTAAATAACATGAGAAACAGACACAATATAAGGAAGAAATAAACATAGCAAAATATGTCAAACATAAAGAAATCATAAGAGAAAATATGTGAAACAACAGTAAAGTCAGAAATAGTCCAAACAATAGTCAAAGTCACATGTATCATGTAAGCCAACAACAAAGGATCAACAATCAGGATCAACGTGAAACTCTATCATGCCACTAATCCGTAGATCTAGCTGAAACATCAGGTCAGCGAGGTGGGAAGACGGAGGAACGTCGGCAGTAGGAGCACTACTGGAGGGCTGCGGAGGTGGATGACCGCTCATCCAAGCCTGCATCATGTCATACATGCCGGTCATCTGGCCTCTGATCTCCGTGAAGCCGGAGTCCATCCGTGCCCCGAGCTCCGAAAATCCTGTATCAATCCGCACTCCAAGCTCGGTGAATCGCGCCTCCAGTGCCTCTATCTGAACCTGGTAGTCTGGCTCCGCCACGTAGTCCGGATCCTCCTCGTCCTCAGCAACATCTGCTGCCTCGTCAGCGGGATCCTCGACATCCATAGCAACCGGTGCAGCAGCAGGAAGTGGAAGTGTCCCTGGCGCTCTCCCATCTACCCATCGTACCTCCCCGAACCGTGTAGTGATCTTGGATTTCGAGAAGGCTCGAACTCCAAGTCTAGAATATTTCTTAGGTCATCTTTTCAACCTTGCCCCTTGTTACATTTATACCCAACGACTCCAACCACCCGTGAGAATATTGCCATAAGGCATGTGTACTTTGCCGTTTACCGGCGAGGTATGGTGGATGATAGAAGCAAAGATGTTAGCGGTGATGTCAACATCAAGCCGCTGAAGTAAGAGCATAGACCATAAACAGATGGGGAGGTCGAATGACAGCTAAAGCTCTAGAGGTGATGGGAAGAATACAGTTGACAACGATTTTGAATAAAATATAGTCAACTGCAGTCATCCTAAGAGCCCGAAAGGCGGTGATACCGCCATCCGGTCCATCAGGACGGGGACGATGAAGAAGCTGCTGATGCATCAAATCAATGGTGATCTGATCAAACGGAGGAGGGAGGACCTCGGGTAATACCGGAAAGCAGACAAAATCAGACTGAGCTGGTCGACAACCAAGATAATCAGATAGGATCCTATAGTTGAAATCAATGTTGGTCTTGGCTACCCGAGTTCTATAGTTTATGCCATCGGTAGTATGAAGATTATTGTAAAATTCAGCGAGACGATCAAAATTGACCGCCCGCTCACAATACACTACAGATGACAATTGATAATGCTCAATAAGTTGAAAGATAGAAAAACAATAATCATGAACAAATTGGCGATCCACTGCACGTGGAGGAATTAGTTGAAAGGAAGATCTAGCAAAGGCTTCTTGAAGAGCAGCATTAGGAAACCTAGAGTCAGTGGGTGGCTGAGGTCTAGAGGTAGGTCGTGTAGGTGGTGGTGGAGATCGGGAGGTGCCCTCACCAGAAGGGTTTCCCTTAGACCTCTTCCTATGGTGACAAAACATGAACATAGAACAAGGCAAAAATGGGTAGAGGCAAAGGGAAGGCCACGGGAACACAACCACGGGAGGACACACGAACATATCACCAAGATAACTAAGGATTAGAAGCAAACAAATAATCAAAAATAACAGTAATCAAATGAAATGAAAATAATGACAGAGGAGGAAGAGATTACTTTGGTGCCATTTGTTTGTCGACGGCGAGCAGAGAACCGCAGGAAGGAGGGATCGCAGCAACGCAAAAAGAAATCGCTCGGTTGGGAGAGGGTCGCGCAGTTAGAAGAAGAAGAATCGCTCGGTTGGGAGTTTAGGGTTTGAAGAGGCGATGGGTTTTGGCCGGTGAGAGTATTAAAAATGGGTGGGTGAATCGATCACCAACCCGATTTATTGCGTGGACAAGTGTTAATCGATCAACTGATCGATTATACTCTGATTATAATCGATTGCCGAATCGATTAAAAACCATTCTGTTCGATTTTGAGAAATTACAATCGACTCGTAATCGATCAACGATCGATTACGTGTGACGGTAATCGATTGAAGATCGATTACAGATCGATGTTAATCGATCAACCGAATCGATTACAAATCATATGTAATCGATCAGACGATCGATCGAAAAGGGTTCTGATCGATTATGTGGATTGGTAATCGATCAACTGATCGATTACCATGTTGTGTAATCGATCACCAATCGATTACAATCGGTTCTGTTCGATTTCCTAATGATTGGTAATCGATCAACTGATCGATTATTTCAAACTGTTATGTTCTGATTCCTAATTGATTTCTGTAATCGATCAACATTCTAATCGATTATCAATTCTGAAACTTTTCTGAAACTGAAACTGTATCAGTTTCTGAAAACGAGTTTCAGTTTCTGAAAAAAACCATCAGAAACTGAAACTGAAACCTAAACACATCCTAACCATCAAAAACCCTATCAGTTTCCAATTGCCAAGTTCTTGTGTGCCAAAACTTCTGTGTCATTTCTTGTGTGCCAAGTTTCAGTATGTGACAAGTTTCAGTTTCTTGTGCCAAGTTTCTGAAAACGTATCAGAATCTAGAAAACTATCAGAAACTGAAGCTATGAACAAATCCTATTTCTTGTGTGCCAAGTGCCACACTCCTATTCTCAAGTCAAGTCATGAATCCTTTGCTCCTATCAATCTATGGTCCAATTGATCTTCCTAGGTTCTTGCGTGCCAAATCAAAGAAACTCAAACATAATCGATTTCTTGCGTGCCAAATCAAAGAAACTCAAACATAGGAGACAAACACAAGAATCAACCAATGTATTTGAACAATGTAGATAAGTTCCAATAGGATTCCAGCCAAGTTTCCTTGACCGGAATGTACAAGTATGATCTAGGAACCAAATGCACATCAATTATACATTGGTATTCCCCATACTTGATTGATATATCGTCAACCTCATTATTCAAGGGATGCATGATACATTTTGAATAATTTGGTTGATCCTAGCATCTCACCCCATTTCTAGCAATACAAAAATATTTTGTTAAACCTTATAGTTTGTGTGAGATGTCCCCAAGTTGCCCAACAATTTGAATGACCATGAAGGATTTTTTTTTAATTAAAGAAAAACTTATGGTGCAGTGCACATTCCCAACTCCCTTCTTAAAAAGCTAAATTCACTTTCGGGGAGTGGTTTAGTGAAAATATCCGCTAGGTTTGACTTTGACTCAACATGTGAGAGTACAATATCTCCCCTAGCCACATGGTCTCTAATGAAGTGATGTCGCACTTCAATATGTTTGGTCCTTGAATGATGGACTGGATTTTTTGTAAGGTTTATGGTGCTTATGTTGTCACACAACACTTGCACACCCTTGTAGGATAATCCATAGTCCTCTAAAGTGTGTATCATCCACAACAATTGCGATACACTCTCTCCCATGGCAATATACTCCGCTTCGGTCGTGGAGAGAGCAACACAATGTTGCTTCCGACTTGACCAACTAACTAAGGATGATCCTAAAAATTGACAACCCCCACTTGTGCTCTTCCGATCCAACTTGCACCCAGCATAGTCGGAATCGGTATAGCCTATCAAATCAAATGACTCGGTACGGGGGTACCAAAGACCAACCTTAGTTGTGCCCTTAAGATATCTCAAAATTCTCTTAACTGCAATTAGATGAGATTCCTTGGCACATACTTGGTATCGAGCGCACATACCCACAGCAAATAATATATCTGGTCGACTAGCTGTGAGGTATAGCAAACTCCCTATCATACTCCGATATTGAGTTAAATCTACAGGTTTTCCACTCTCATCATTATCCAAACGAGTATTGGTTGCCATAGGAGTGGTTACCTCCTTTGAGTCGCTCATTTTGAATTTCTTGAGCATCTCTTGAGTATATTTGGATTGATGCACATGAATCCCTTCTCTTGTTTGTTTAATTTCAAGTCCAAGGAAGAAAGTCAATTCTCCCACTAGACTCATCTCAAACTCACTCTCCATGTGCTCAATGAACTCATTCAAATAGCCCTTATTGTTAGACCCACAAATTATGTCATCAACATATACTTGGGCTACAAAAATATTTTCACCATCTCTACGTAGAAATAGTGTAGGGTCTATTTGTCCTCTCACAAAGCCTTTTTCAATTAAAAATGTTGACAACCTCTCATACCAAGCACGAGGTGCTTGTTTTAGCCCATACAGAGCCTTCTTTAGCTTAAACACGTGGTTTGGAAATTCAGAATTTTCAAACCCCGGTGGTTGTTCAACATAGACCTCTTCTTTAATAAAACCATTTAAGAAGGCTGATTTCACATCCATTTGATAGAGTTTGAAACCTCTATGTGCTGCAAATGCAAGCATCAATCGAATGGACTCCAATCGTGCCACGGGAGCATAAGTCTCATCGTAATCAAGGCCTTCAACTTGACTATAGCCCTTGGCTACTAAGCGTGCCTTGTTTCTTACGATTTCTCCCTTATGGTTCAATTTATTTTTGAAGACCCATTTTGTTCCAATAATGGTGGTCTTCTTGGGTCTAGGGACTAAATCTCATACTTGGCTTCTCTCAAATTGACCTAACTCATCTTGCATTGCGATAATCCCAATCGGGATCATGCAATGCCTCGTCAACTACTCTAGGCTCAATTTCAGAGATCAAGGCAACCTCATTAGCCTCATTCCTAAAGAATGATCTAGTTCTAACCCCATGATGGATATCTCCAACAATTTGGTCTTGGGGATGACTAGAGGCTAACCTAGTTTGCCTTGGTGTTGGAGGAGCTTCTTGGATAGTTTCACTAGGCACAGGATCAAGCTGAGAGTCAGACTGTGTTCCTTGTAGCCTAGGCTCATCATCATCAGAGTCAAGCTCAACATTTTCAACACTTGGGCTTTCATCTAGTCCTAATCTCCTAAGCTCAAATTGAACTCCTTCTACATCTACTGGTTGATCAATTGCTTTTGGAATTTCTTCAAATGCAACATCAGATGACTCCTCAACTATTTTAGTCTTCTTGTTGTAGACTCGATAGGCTTTGCTGACAAGAGAATACCCGACCAGTATCCCTTCATCAGCTTTTGCTGTGAATTTTCCAAGATGATCCTTGGTGTTTAGAATGAACACCTTACACCCAAACACCCGAAGATGTTTAACTGTAGGTGGTCTTCCAAACCAAAGTTCATATGGAGTCTTTTCTAAAAATCTATGGATAAGGACTCGGTTTTGCACGTAGCAAGCTGTGTTTACAGCTTCAGCCCATAAGTAACTCGGTAAAGAGTACTCATTAAGCATGCTTCGTGCAGCCTCTTGTAAGACTCGGTTCTTCCTCTCTACAACACCATTTTGCTGTGGTGTTCTAGGAGTGGAGAACTCATGTCTATATCCTTTTTCTTGACAAAATTCTAAAAACCTATGGTTTTGAAATTCACCTTCACTACAAGAAAAAAAGGATTTCCCGGCGGTTTAAAAATCGTTTAGCGGCGGTTTGGAACCGCCGCAAAATCATTTCCCGGCGGTTTACCAAACCGCCGCTGATACCGGTGTCGTTAAACCATTTAGCGGCGGTTCTAGAGAACCGCTGGAATAACCGCCGCTAAAGTAGATTTTTCGGCGGTTGTTTTTGCGGCGGTTCGAAATATTTCCCGGCGGTTTGTTTAGTGGCGGTTAGAAATGATTTTCCGGCGGTTGTATTTGCGGCGGTTTGAGATAATTTCCCGGCGGTTCTTTTAACGGCGGTTAGAAATGATTTCCCGGCGGTTGTTTTTTGCGGCGGTTCCAAATAATTTCCCGGCGGTTCTTTTACCGGCGGTTCGAAATACTTTACCGGCGGTTTGTTCAAACCGCCGCGAAATGGTTTCCCGGCGGTTCTTTTACCGGCGGTTCGAAATACTTTACCGGCGGTTTGTTCAAACCGCCGCGAAATGGTTTCCCGGCGGTTTGCTAAAACTGCCGCAAAATAATTTCCCGGCAGTTTTAGCTTTGAGTGTGCAATTGCAAAAATTCCAGCATGCGATGATTTTTACAAATAAATAGAAAAATAAACCAAAAATTGTAATAAATAGAAAATTTTACTTGCATTAATTTCTTACAAAAGTTGTCAGGTGTCAAATCACAAACAGTGAATTTAGGTTACAAAAAAACTGAAAGTTTGCTTGGTTACAAAAAAACTGAGAAATCTCTTTCTCAAATGTCAAAAATCCTAGAAATAGATCCCTCGCTTTCCTTCAACTAGGTTGCAAATTCGTTGTTTTTTGAAAAGTAGTCATCCTTGGAGAGCTCTTCAACTTGTAAAGTAGTCATGCCTGCACAAGTACAAAAAAAAAAGATTAGAAGAGACAAACTATAACCTAAAGAATTTTTAACAACAGTATCATTCAAGGAAAAAATTTTCAACAGTATCATTCAAGGAAAAAAATTTCAACAGTATCATTCAAGGAAATCTACTTCAATTTTTAACAACATTAATTTCATACTAGCAGGTAAATCTACTTCGATTTTTTAACAACAGTATCATTCCACGAAAAAACAATCAGTTTTTCCTTAATTGATCCTAATTACCCAATCTAATCCAGCAAAATTTCTTAAACCACATCATATTATAAAGCAAGACATTACCCAATGAAGAAATGAAAGACATTACATATTATAAACCACATCATATTATTTAGCAAGACATTACATATTAAATAGTGTTGTGAGAAGCAAAGAAAGGATCTATAATCTTACATTCAGCTTTGTTTCTATACTAATTTTTCTTAGCAGACAAACGGAGTAATCACACTAATCAGCAGGTGCACTAGTAGTTGGGAATCAGCAGCTTTGTTTCTAAAATTTCTTATTAAATAGTGCCCTCTTTAAAAATAAACAATAGAAGTTCATTATATGGAATGAGCATGGATAGAATAATTGATAACTTCATAGACAAATTTGGGAATTTTTGTGCTCACCCTCAAGAAAAGGTTTCAGCTTGGACTCTAACCAATCAATGTTCTTCTCCAAGTAATCCATGCAGTAGACAAGACCTAAAGGCACATAAACAATAGATTATATATTTAAAAAAAAACAGTATCTACATAAAACACTTCTCATAAGCAAAGGTAAATAATAAAACATACCTAAGCTATGATGCAATCTAGCTACTAATTTAATTTGGACTACGGTTGGAATGATCAGCAAGTTGTTGAGCATCATGACTAGCCGAGGAAGATGGTCTTGCACCTTGTGAGAGTGCAGGTGCACTCCCTTCATCTGGGGCCTAAAATTAAAAATACTGATTGAATATAAAAAATTAAAAGTAATTTTAAAGGTGTTAACATACATACCATCACACCAATCAAAGAGGCAAATTCAGGTGGCAAATTGCTTCCTTGCATTTGCAGAATATATTTAACAGCTCCCTAGCATGCTAAATTCTTTAAGTACATCAGAAGAGTAATGTGAAAATTAAGAGCGACACATGGACATATTAGAATTCCTTAATTTGCTAGTACATGCAGCGTAGGAGAAGATACCGTAGAGGATCATCAGCTTCTCATACCATGCTTTCCCTATTACGAAAGGATCTGAGAGAAGGCAATTTACATGATCTTCTAGGGGGATCCTCCTATATGGCTCCTCCAGCAGCAGTACCTGATCCATTTATATCATCCCTCATGTACACCTTGCCTTTGGATGAATCGTCGTTGCCATTGAATGAATCACCAAAAGATGCACATGCAAACTCCTTTAATGAAGGGAGCCTTACCGGCAACAATTCAGATGAAAAATTGGTTGAGAGGTATTTGTATTTCTATTATTAAATTTCTATTTCATGGTATAGATGTGTGTGCAATTCCTGGAAAGCTATCAACTTTTTTGTGGTTCATGCTTGTTTTGTCATCATTTTTTTTTCCTTTTAGCCATATGAAGTTCAGACCATTTGAGATGGGAGACCGTCTGAAGTAAGATACTTTGGTTATAAGTTCATGCAAATTATGCCTAGTGTTGGAAATATTTTAGCTTTGTAAGTTAACAATACATACATATATACAATGCGGAATAATGGTACCAAATTGTTCTTTCTTATTAATATTCAGAAGATATGATACAAGCTCTAACAATTTTATTGGTACAATATAGTTAACATGGATAAGTAGTTTCAAATACTATATGATCGGGAAGTTATCATTTCTTATGTACTATAGTCGGTCAGGTCATCTATAGTTGGAAGAAGTTGTGCTTTGGGAAGCTAAAACTTGCTTCGGGGGTTGATATTAATGAGTCAGCCATGTATAGTGAAATGCTGCCAATGAAATTAGGAAACAGAATTAAGTTGTTCTCTAAATGCTTTTATGTTTCTATTCTCTAAATGTTTTTTTTTACTTGTTTGATTGATGTGCTTCAAACCTCAGGGTTGAACCATCCCTAACTGACAAGGATCAGAAAGAGAGAGCTCGAAGGTGCGACTTTGTGCAAGAGCTTGTTCTGTCTACCATATTCGACGACACATTGTGAGGCATAAATTTCACGGGTGACAGTATTCAGAATGCTTGATAAAAATAGACAAGCATGTTAGGAGACAGAAAATTCTTGTTATAAATCAAGATAGGAGATCTTGCAAAAACAAGAGGGAAAAGTGGATCATTTGGAAATAACAGATCCAAATCAAATTTTCGTATAAAGCAAGATAGGAGATCTTGCAAAAACAAGAGGGAAAAGTGGGAGAATGCATACCTCTCCTGGCCCTAAAGAGGGGGGAAACGGAGTGCTAGGGGAGTTGTCGTCCGGTGGCCGGCGGAGTGAGAGTGGCGGTGTCGGCGTGCGCGAGAAAGAGGGCGATCGGGTGTGGGCTAGGGTTTGGAGTGCGCGAGGAAGAAGGCGATCGGGAGTTGGCGTCCGGTGGCCGTCGGAGCTGAGCCGATACGTGTGTAGGACAGGGGTGACGGTGATGGGGTGTGGGACAGGGGTGACGGTAATGGGGTGGTAGCGGGAGCTGAGCCGATGCGTGGAGACGGTGATGGGGAAGAGAGCGGCGAGTGGATGCGGAAGAGAGTGCGGGAGTAGAAGGAGAGAGTTAGGGCAGCAGTGAGGGTCGTCCGATTAAATCTAAGGGGGCTTTCCTTGGTATCTAAGAGATCCACGTCCATGCTAATTAGTGTTATTTTGATTAAATAAAAAATTATTTTTAAATCATCGAAAAAATAGAATATAGTGGCGGTTAAATTTTAAACCGCCGTAAATTAAATTTTAAATCACCGCGAATTACTAAACCGCCGCAAATCAAATTTAAACCGCCGCTAAAAAATTTGTTTTTGCGGCGCTAAAAAATTTGTTTTTGTTAATTGAAACCGCCGGGAAAACAGATAATAGCGGCGGTTTTTAAAACCGCCGCTAAATAACTGCCGCTAAAAATTTGTTTTTGCGGCGGTTAATTGAAACCGCCGGGAAAACGGATAATAGCGGCGGTTTTAAGAACCGCCGCTAAATAACCGCCGCAAAATCGTGATTTTTTAGTAGTGTGTAAATGCATGAGACTGTTTGATTCCATTTCCATCTATTTATTTTACTCCATTTCATAAACTCTTAATGCTTTCATTATCCTATAACTGTGTTATTATAGATAAAGAGCTCCTTTATGATGTATCTGTTCAGGCAACCCATCTTGGACAAAGATGATGATAAGGTGGGATCTCTTTTAACTTCTCATCTTCACCTATATAGGAAGCTGGACAAATTATGGAATAAACCTCCCTTCCCCATCCTTGCTTCACTTCCCTTCTTATGCGAGATGACTTAGAGCAAGCCGAGTTTGGGGCAAGAAAATAATTGTAATATAAAATATACATAATAATCTATAAAATATTAGTTGTAAACTAAAGGGGCAGGCTTGGTGGCGCGTGGCAAAAAATCTTGTCCAACACCTATCTTCTCCCACATAATCTTGACAACTCCTTTGTGATGTATCTTATCAGACAACCCATTTTGGATAAAGCAGGGTGCGTTTTTAACATCTCATCTCCAACTCCAACTATGTACAAAGTGGGATAAATTCCCATCCTTGCCCTGCCTCCTTTCTTATTTCGCGGTGAGATAATAAAATATAATATAAAATATACATAATAACTATAGGGGCAGGCTTGGCGATGCGTGGCAAAAAATCTTATCCAACACCTGCCCCTCCCACATTATCGATTTTTTTTCTTTTTTATCTCATTCCTTGCCCATTAACATAACGGGGCAAGATGAGACAACCTCAATCATGGCAGATCCAATCTTAATTGGGATGAGTTAAATTGGCATCCCTAAGTTTTTAGAAGTGTTATGTTCCTTATTAGGCATGCAATTGAAGATAAAATTTTGAGAAGTCATTAAGGATAGAAATTGAATGTTGAAGCTAGAATTGCTTCATGACCATAGTCCCACATGCATAATTATGGTCACCCATGGCATCTATATATTAAGAGGATGTCCCTCTCAAATGACTAATCATTTCAGAATTAGATGACTCCTTTCCACTTCAACAGTGTAAAAGCCATTCTCTCCTCAACCTTAATACATTTGATTTTTATTGTTATTTTTGTTTAGGGACTTTGCCTAAGAATGATCAAGGGGCCCTCCTTAACACTCCCCTTCCATTTTGCCTAAAGAAAACCATGGATGAGTTTCCATGTCAAGGGCCCATGATTCCTATGGGAAGCTTTTCTCAAGCCAAAAACAAACATAGGAGACAAAAGAATCCATAAATGCATGAATTTCATCTTGTAAGAGATGAATCCAGTTCAATTAAAAGGGCTATTCCTTTGACCAAGACTCAAAGGGAGGATGATACTATTTAATGAAAGAAGCCTCCTAGATTCTAAGATTGTCGAATCCTTCTTTAACAAATAAATCTAGTTACACAAACGAAGGACTCTTAGGTAGCTTGGCAAGATCAGAAGACATTCTATAATATGGTTTATAATAAGGCATTCTTTAATAATTTATGATGATCTATCCAAATAGGCACAATCATATCACCAAATTTCTATTCTATTAAACTTTCCTAGTGATGATGAGATCTTCTTTAGATCACTAGTATGTCTATTGAAATTGCACACTTTTCATATAGGTTCCATATCAAAGTAGTAGTATCAAGTCTTTAGAAATGGCTGGGCTAGCCTATTCCTTGGAAGATGACGTCAGACAGAATAACGATTATTCTGGAGGCGGAAGATTAGAGGAAAATTATATAGAAAACAAGTATAAAATATTGGAAAAACGAAGAGAAGCCACCATCTCTAGGGTTTTTGTCAAATTTTTTTTTATTAAATAATTAAAAGTCATCTGAAGGGGAGCCTTGGCGCAACGGTAAGGTTGCTGCCATGTGACCTAGAGGTCACGGGTTCAAATCCTGGAAACAGCCTCTTGCCAAAGGCAAGGTAAGGCTGCGTACAATGGATCCTTTCCCCGGACCCCGCATGGCGGGAGCTTCGTGCACCGGGCTGCCCTTTTTTTTTAATTAAAAGTCATCTGAAAACATCTAAACATGTGTATAAATAGACCCTAAACAAACCCTAGCTTGAAAAAGTTAAAAATACCCTCAAGTCCTAAAAATAAAAAATTCTATAAATAGTAAAAAAATATATTTTGAGCCTCCGAAAAGGCACTAAACGATATTTGATGGGTCTAAAAGTGGGTTGGTACAGGTTCCACTCGTACTGAATAGAGGTATCTGAAAGACTAGTTGTGATACCCGAGTCAAAAGTTATAGCTCGTTGAAGTTCGACTCCTCTTGTGACATTCCTACATTAGAAGAGGCTTTTATAGGACCCTATCTGCAACATGTGCAGAATCCACTAGAAAATAAAAAATAGCCATGGTCTTGCTTAAGTGCCAAGAGGTTTCCGCCTAAGTGTCTTGACATTTTTACTCCTTTGGCCTTTCACATGCTCTCAAAGTTTAGCTTGCACCTTTAAGTCATGGTTATTAGTATCGATGGAATCAACATATCTTCACAATGGTATTAAATTATCCACTTTGGGCTTAAGCCCTCATGGTTTTATTTTTGAACTCAACTCAAAAGGCCTCATACCAATAGAAATATCTTCTATTTTATAAACCTATGATCTTTTTCCATGTATTTCCAATGTGGAACTTTGATTGTATCCAACAATGATGAGTGAGTGTGATGAAGCATATTGTAGCTAGAGTGCTCCATTCTCATAGTCCATGTGTGGTGGAGTATATAATAAGTTAAGAGGTTTCCCTCCTAAGTCCCAAATGACTTGTCATTTTGGGGTGGAGTGAGCTCCACCCACCTCACTTCAATAGTGAAAAATATAACATAATGTTGTTATGTGAAGGATCCTGAATATTAATGCTTCACCTAAAATTGTATTTTGATTACTATAACTGCTTGAAACAAATTTCAGATAGACATCTATGAAACCTTCTTGCCCAATTGCATAATTAGACGTTACAGACTTCCACTTGGATTGCTTCAATTGTTATAATCTATGTAGTTACAATTTCTTACTGGGCATATCCCCTCTCAAATTTAATCTCATCATTCTCATACTTATATTTTCTGTTTACCTAAAAATACCATTACTGTAGATAGAGTTTCTACTTAAATAAAAATATCCTTGCAGTAGCTGTGTAATTGATGAAATTTCACATCCATCCATATCTCTACAATGGTATGAAATTATCCACTTTGAGCTTAAGCTCTCATGGTTTTATTTTTGGGCTCAACCCAAAAGGCCTCATATCAATAGAGATATCTTCTATTTTATAAACGTATGATCTTTTTACATTTATTTCTTATGTGGGACTTTAATTGTATCTAATAATGATGAGTGAGTGTGATGAAGCATATTATAATTAGACTGCTCCATTCTCATAGTCTATGTGTGGTGGAATATATAATATGTTAAGAGGGTTCCCTCCTAAGTCCCAAATGACTTGTCATTTTGGGGTGGAGTGAGCTTCACCCACCTCACTTCAATAGTGAAAAATATAATATAATGTTGTTATGTGAAGGATCCTAAATGTTAATGCTTCACCTAAAATTGTATTTTGATTACTACAACTGCTTGAAACAATTTTCAGATAGACATCTATGAAACCTTCTTGCCCAATTGAATAATTAGACGTTACAGACTTCCACTTGGATTGCTTCAATTGTTATAATCTATGTAGTTACAATTTCTTACTGGGCATATCCCCTCTCAAATTTAATCTCATCATTCTCATACTTATATTTTCTGTTTACATAAAAATACCATTACTGTAGATAGAGTTTCTGCTTAAATAAAAATATCCTTGCAATAGCTATTTAATTGATGAAATTTCACATCCATCCATATCTCCACAATGGTATGAAATTATCCACTTTGAGCTTAAACTCTCATGGTTTTATTTTTGGGCTCAACCTAAAAGGCCTCATATCAATGAGATATCTTCTATTTTATAAACCTATGATCTTTTTCCATGTATTTCCAATGTGGAACTTTGATTGTATCCAATAATGATGTGTGAGTGTGATGAAGCATATTATAATTAGACTGCTCCATTCTCATAGTCCATGTGTGGTGGAATATATAATATGTTAAGAGGGTTCCCTCCTAAGTCCCAAATGACTTGTCATTTTGGGTTGGAGTGAGCTCCACCCATCTCACTTCAATAGTGAAAAATATAACATAATGTTGTTATGTGAAGGATCCTGAATGTTAATGCTTCACCTAAAATTGTATTTTGATTACTACAACTGCTTGAAACAATTTTCAGATAGACATCTATGAAACCTTCTTGCCCAATTGCATAATTAGACGTTTACAGATTTCCACTTGGATTGCTTCAATTGTTATAATCTATGTAGTTACAATTTCTTACTGGGCAATCCCCTCTCAAATTTAATCTCATCATTCTCATACTTATATTTTCTGTTTACATAAAAACACCATTACTGTAGATAGAGTTTCTGCTTAAATAAAAATATCCTTGCAGTAGCTGTTTAATTGATGAAATTTCACATCCATCCACCCTTCCTACCAGAATAGTTCAGGATCTACATTGGAGCTTGATTTAGAACACTATGTTGTTCCAGCACCATCTTCCATTGCCGGTGCTCTTTATGCAGCTAACTTGGCAGAGACACCAAGATCATTGCTAGGGACTGGGGATTCCTCTAAAAATGATGCCTCAACTGGTGGTTCATATGGCACAAGTAAAGCTGGTGACTGTTCTAATAGCTTCAAGGTACTTACATGCAACTCTTTTCCTAGTTCTAAGGTCATTGGGCACATAAAAGCATAGTTAATTTCTGGCCTGTAGATATGTGCAGAGCTTGTAACAGGCAAGAAAGGAAACCTTTTTAGAAGTGATAAGTATGCCCTGTTTAGTTTTTGTCATCTAGCTACTAGTGTTTTTTAATGATATTTATCAATTTTATTTTCCTTTGCATCAATCTTTTCCCTATTTTCAACCTTTCCAAACTTTTATATTTTTTCACTCATGATATTATGCTTGATTTTATTCTATTCTATAACTTATTTCAATCTTTATTACTAGTTTAAATTTATTCTATACTATCACTTTATTTCATATTTTCATTTACTCAGGACATGGATGCTGTTGTCTCAGATCCTTGCAAGCTTCTCTCAATTCCTGGTTTCGACTCAAAGTCAGTTGGCACATTCTCACCGGTTCCCAAGCAAGAGGTTCAGAAAGGACTCTTGGTTGATAGAGGCGTGGGCCCACCTAGACTTATTAAATCAGCTGGTGCAGGCATATTCACATTTGATCGCAAGTTGGACTGTGAAACAAAGGTTTGTTCACGGAAAGGATCCTCTGCTCACTTTGTACTTTTTAATTTTGTTCATTATTAGTTGGCTTGTGTGCTTCTCTAGTGTATCTTTATTTCAGTTAAAAAATTGATGTAGGATTAAAACTTTTTATTATATTCACAGTAGTTATACCATTCATTTCTTGGCTCCGGGTTATAATTTCTAAGTCATTTAGAAATCAAAATAGCCATATGACATGTGGGCTCTAACCACAAGGTCTGCAGCAATAGCTTGTTATGTTCTCACCAAACTAACATGGATTTCAAGATGCAAATTTTGATAATTCTAGATTGCATTCTATGAATAGGTTCCTAAAAACATTTGCTAGTCACTGCCATGCAGTTGTGATAAAAGTCAAAAGATGGATTTGCAGGTAAGGGGATTACTTACATCCTCTCGTTTAGTTTACTACAAGAAAATATACTTTTGGTAGAGAGAAAGACCTCCGCTCCTAGAATTTCCTTTGCGTATCCTTACCTTAATAAGGGAATAAGCCCTTGAGTGATTCCTTTGTGAACTTCCTAGGGAGGAACCCTAGACCTTGAGCTTTCGAAAATGGAAGAAGAAGAGGGGTGGTTTCGGTGGAGGAAGAAGAAAATGACTTTTCATCCCCTTGCCTCTCCACTTACTCCTATTTATTCTAAGTGAAGGTGTCCCTTCGCCTCCCCTACCCTTATCTACCATTTCCCTTACCTTTCTAACAGCACACTTCTGCTGGGGCTCCTGGTTATCACATGCATCATAAGGGTTTGTTACTTGCTTGGAGGTTCGGGGTTTGAACTTTGGCTATGTATCCTTTTTGCTCTATTTTCTTTTATTTTTGAAAGAGCCCACATAAAAGCCCATTATAATCATGCAAAAATTCTTATAAAATTGCTAGAAATTTTACGGGCATTACAGTCCCTACCTTATAAAAAGTTCGTCCTTGAACTTAGAATAGCTCTGGATATTTTTGTTTCATATCGTCCTCGCGTTCCCAGGTGGCTTCTTCGAACCGTTGACTTTGCCACAAGACCTTCACTAAGGGCACCTTTTTGTTCCTTAGTCTTTTGACTTCTCGGTCTAGTATCTGTATAGGTCGACTTTCATAACTTAAGTCCTCTTGAACTTGCACTGTTTGTGGCTCAATCACTTGGTCTGTACTGGGAATGCACTTCTTGAGCTTCGAAACGTGGAACACGTTGTGAATAACCGACATCTCCTGAGGCAGCTCTAGCTAAGCTACCTTGCCGACTCTCTTCAGGATCGGATACGGTCCCACATAGCGCGGACTCAGCTTACCCTTCTTTCCGAATCTCATCACTCCCTTCATAGGAGCTACTTTGAGGAATATCGAATCTCCGACTTCGAATTCCAACGGCCTACGCCGCATATCCGCATAGTTCTTTTGTTGGCTCTGAGCAGTTTCAATTCTTTGGCGGATGTTCTATATAGCTAGGGTGGTGTCGTCGATGAAATCTGTTTGGAGTCCCATCTCCTTCTTTTCACCACCCTCGTACCAGCATATAGGAGATCTACATCTCCTTCTTCCCACTTCCTATCAATCAAGATGACCTACTCGACTGAGCAACTGACTCAATTCCATGATTAAAATCAGTGTTAACATTTATATAATCAATTAAAAAGTGAACATCAGGAGCCAACATCATCAGAGAATAATAATAACTCATATATAGACTAACAGCCTATAGTCTCCTCATAATAACTCATATATAGGCTAACAGCCTATAGCCTCCTCAGAATTTATTATCGCATACGTTATCTAACATCACGCCACCACTACTCAGGTGTACGGTTGAGTACTCTGAGTATAAAACTAGGCTTATAATTAACACCTTTTAATATTTATCATTTTTGTATCACAATTAATTCACTTTATATCTTTTCTCATTTCTCATAATTATTACATTCTTAATTTGTATTTTTCTAGATTTGGTCTAAACGACCAATTAAATTCAGATGACATCTTATTCATTCATTTATGTATCACCGTCACGACCCGGAGGTGTCATTCCCGCCTTCGGGAGGTACCTCACTCGGTGACAATATAATAAAGAACCCCAACTGAAAATCAGCACGTCAAGTCTCTGAGCAACTCTAAAGCAACTTAACCAAGGTAGTATTAACTCTGTGCCTGCAAAACTAGAAACCAAAAAAATATAGATAGTTAGCCAAAGGCTAAGTGGGTAATCAGAATAGATGTGCATGAATGTACTATTAATTAAGAAGCCAAGAAATTAGAATGGATCATAATCTCATATTATCTCTTTCAATTCTTGTACAGTTCTCCATTAGTACATAGTATAATATCTGTATATATATATGTATATACATCTCTTTATCATTCTATTCATTTATTGTTATCTGAAAATCAAGTAATATTACTTTTATTTATCATCACCAATAATCTCAATCTGATCAAATATTATGTACAGCATCAACATTTATATATTTAATTAAATAGTGCATATCATGAGCCGATAACATCAGAGTGTAGTAATAACTCATATGTATGTAGGCTAACAGCCTCCTCAGAATATACTGTCGCATATGTTATCAAACGTACGGGCTTTCTCTCTAGCCCTCACCGGTGGAAGACAAGGTAAACACTGACCGTGGCCTCTGCTCTACCACAATAATATGTGATCGGTCAGTGCTCTGGACCAAGGGCTACATTACGCCACCACTCCTCAGGTGTACGGTTCAGTACTCTGGTAAAACTCTAGTATAAAGCTAGGCTCTTAATTAACACCTTTTAATCTTTATTATTTTCTCTTATCTCATTTCTTGTTATATCTTTTTCATTGATTATCATCAGTGTTACATTCTCAGTATGTATATTCATCATTTGGTCTAAACGACCAACTCAAATCAAATTATCTATTGTTCACTCCTTTAGGTATCACAATCATGTTTACAAGTAAAGGTGCATGAGTATCAACCGATAAAAGCTAAGTATCAATAGAATGATATATTAACAGCAAGAACTAAAATAGGTCAAACAATGTAATGATAAGTATCAATAGGCAGAGTAAGTCAGAGTATTTGTTAAATTTTGAAAACACCCTTTTTCCATTTTAATTACCCCCAGATGAAACCCATGTGTGAACAGAAAGTAAATCAATTATTTTTACCCTTTTATGATTTAATTATTTTAACCCTGTTTCAGTATTTTAATTATCACTTTAATCCCCTTTTTTAAAAATAGGTATATAAATATACATGATCAATTTTAATCTAGTTATTCATGCACAAAGATATATACGAGTCAAAGGACAGAAGGTACCCACATTTATCTCTACCAAACTCTGAGTGTCAGCAAATTAGCGTACTCCACTCGAATCAGTATCTACACGTAATATTAGAATAATTCAAAATCAGAATATTCCTAATACCTTCATCCCCGTACCAATTTCAATAATAATCCTCATTAACAAATCGCTTAACGAGAGTATACCTTCTAGGGTCGCGATTAGTTGCACCTAAAGGCAACGATTATTTCTTGTTGTTGTTGGCCGATTGAAACAGGCAGCAAGTTTACCAATTGACACACGAACTCGGGGCTGACGGCTGTGGACAGGCAACAATTAACAACGGCTGAAACAGGGCAGAAATTAGAAAAGAGGAACAAAGAGATACCAAGGTTGCTTTCCCTTCGTCGTTGGTAGCCTCGATCGCGATCGACAATTTCTGCTCGCCACAGCGTCGTAGGCGGAAGGCAGCAGAGAGAAAAAGGGTTCATCACCGGCTGGATTAGGTGAAGAAACAGAAAGGGAAGCCAACCCTCGATTTCGTTCATCGCAACCCTCTCCCTTGCCACACGTGATCACCTTCGCGAAGGCGACATCGCAGGCGTCGGCATCGACGTTCACGGCGCAAGGAAATACGGGTGGTTGAAGGCGGCGCTCGCAGAAGGAAGGCAGCAACGATCGCGACGTTACAAGTAGCGATCGCGGGCGGTCAGAAGGGCGGAAGGCAACGGCGTCGCGGGCGCTGGCAGCGACGTCGCGACACAGCAAAACAAGGGTGTCGCCGCTGTGGAAGGAGGCGGCGATCGCGATGGGCAGAAGGCAGCGGCGTGGGAGGCAACGACGTTGTGGTGGGAGAGGGGTTCGGCTAGGGCTTTCGAAATCCCTTAAATTGCATCCGCAATTTTTCCACCGAAGAAAACGGAGCGGAGGTTGCGAGACGTGTTCAACGATTTTATTTTATTTTATTTATTTATTTATTTATTTGAATTCTAACATTCTTCCCCTTTGATCTCCGCCCTCTGCCCCTTTTAACCATGGTTGTCACAGAATTCTCGGCGCCATAAGCGGAACTTCCAGTCTCCGCAGTTCCGACGAATGCGGGCACTGCACGATCGCGTCGCGTTCGCACGTGCTGCTGACGAGAACCAACAGAGGGAGCCATGTCGGAAGAAGACAACGAATAGGAGAAAATCGCGTGATTCATGTTATAACGAGGAGCTATAGTAATTTTAAACCGGGATTAGGGTTTTGAGCTAATCGGATCACGCGGCCCAATTAAGCTAGATTGAACCAGCTTATAACCTAGGGTTTACTGTAGCAATTGTATCGGTTACTGTAGCAACCCGGATTTAACACAAAATCACTTGGTTTACTAACCAAATAAACTCTGATTTGCTCCAAACTAGTTTTGTTCAATTCATCTTCACAAAATGAAGCTCCTCATCTTTTCTGTTTTCTCAAAACCTCTTCCATCACAAATTAAACTAAGTTGGTTCAATTTGGTTCAAAACTGAATCGTTTGGTTCACTAACCAAATAATCTCTGATTTGACTTAAATTAGTTTCGTTCATTTCGTCTCCACAAGACTAGTTTCATTCTCCCCCACTAGCAAAATTTCTCGTATCTTACAACATGAGTCTCCTAGCAAGTTTAGTCGAAGGAGACGCGAATTACACTGACTAGACCAGTTCTTCAGTGCCAACTCGGATCAAGCGTGAGTCAAGAAAGTCATATGATGAGTCAGCGAACCGAATCTATATAGGAGGTCGAATCTGATCGCGTGCATCCTTGAATGATGGTTGTGCATCTTACCCACACGCATGCCTTATCTGCGAACGTCATTTCCGAGATGTATGTCATTTACAAGACACCTTAATGAGGGTGAGGTGTCCAAGGCGACAACTGGATCGCCATCATGATTCGGATTTGGTGGGGCAGTGAGCTGGATATTACAACACATTTCGCATTTTCGTCTGGTCGATCGGATGGCCAGGATGAAAGCAGCCGAGGGTATAATAGGATGGGGATAGACATGTGGCGTATCCATTGCCCTTATTCTTCCTTGCCTTCACCTTCCTTTTCCTCTGCCTTCTTCCCGAGCGACCTGTGTCTGCAACTTCGTCGTTGCCATTAGCCTGTAAGTCACCGCTAACTCTCCTTCCTTTCCTTAGGCTCGCAAACTCTAGAGATGGACACCAGAGGATCCCCAGTCCCATGGTATGAGTCGATCCCATCTACAGTCACCCACGAGACCAGAGAGGAGCTTAGGATCCTATTTGGAGTATCAGGCATCTGTAGGATTAGGATATCGAAGCCAGATCAGTGACCTAATACCCCACCTCCTAGCTTCATTACTTTTTTCTACGAGCAGCTGATTGGTGGCCTCTGCTCTCCCCACCCCCTCCCCTCCGAGTTCTTCCAAGGCATAGCCACCTGTTTTCACATTCCTCTTCAACAACTGACCCCCAATTCCTTCTAACTTCTCTGCAGGGTGGCCCTCATGTTCCAAAGCTACCTCATCCCACTCAGCTTGGTCTTTTTTCATTAATTCTTCTATCCGAAGAGGATGGAACAAGGAGTATTTTACTTCACTGCGAGGCTGGGTTGCAACTTCCTTGGTAAATACCCGATCTTGCATAAGGGTTGAAACTCATGTTACTTTTTCGTCAGACCTCCAACTCCCTTCTCATTCCCGACTAAGTGGCAGCCTAATATACCGAGTCCTCCCCCTAGAGTCCTATAAGAAAGAGAGAGCACATATAGAGGTGGTCCAGTGATGAGTTAGAGTTTTATGCAACTTATGAATTTATATTGGGTTTCTTCTATAAAAATTAATTGCTTAATTGATATAATTTGATTGTATTTATTGTATGATGGATATGTGGATGCTAGATTGTAATTTCTATGATTTTATGTCTAATTTTTCATTAATTGAAGTTGATTCGATCATTGTAGGGCTCAAAATTGAATCAAGATCAAGTCTAATCGAGATCAAATCCAACCAAAATTGATATAATAAATTGACCCAAACCTCATGATCAAGACTCAAGTTTGATTTGAGCTGAACCCATGCGAATTAGAGCCGAACCAGAACCGAATTGGAGCTGAACCGAGCTAATTTGGAATGAACCAGAGCTGAACCAGAATTGAATCGGGTTCAATTCAAATCGGCGTTTAAACAGGTTTAACGAGAAAGCTACAGTGTCCACGACTTTTGGTTACTGTTCATCATCTTCTTTCGTTCTTCCCGCACCGTTTTTCTTAATTCTCGCGCGGTCAACCTCAGATCTTACCATTCCAACTTGACTTCCGGATCCTAGAAGACAACCACAAGTGAGACTCGACGACAATTGCGAGTGAAATCATCTGGTGAGGGTTTCGCCAGAGGAATTGTTCCGCCGTGGGGTTTCAGCTAGGATCTCTTGATCCGAACAAATAGGAGCATTCAAGAGCATTTGAAGGGGTTCACCAAAGGTTCTTGAGGGTTCCTGAACTCAAATTGCAAACGATCAGATCTTGTATCAAGTGGATTCTCAAATTCTTGATTCGGCTTTGTTCGGTGTATCACGAGAGGATTTCGAGCACTGCATTGATTGGATCAGATTTCATTCAAAGTTGAGCTGAGCTAAGTGGTAATCTTGTGGATTTTTGGTTTTGGATCAGGTCTTGTGTGACAGCAAGGAGTTTGAATTGGAAGGGAAGCTAAGTTTTATTTCTGCTTTATTTGTCTGTAATTTTATTTCTGAATTTCTTATTAAAGAGATCTATCAAAGACTCTTGAATTCATTTTGTTTGGTTAATTCATCATGCTCGTGTAGTTTATCTTGATTTGATTTGTTTTAGTGATTTCTTAACTGAATTCTTAGCTCAATTGTATATTTAATAGTTTTATGGAATAACATTTAACATAGTATTCATTAAGCGGTGCTCTGGGTATATTCAATAGATAAATCAGAGCAAATATCATCTTCGATCGGACTATATATATATGAAAAAATTTATAGTTGTTGCACATGTGTTATGTGTTATTTGTAAATTTTATGATGATAACCTTGAGCAGGACATAACGATTTCATACATCTAATCAGAATAAAATATTAAAACACGCTTAATATTTCTATAATTCTATTCGCATTTTATATAGGAGCATTAGATTTTAGAATTATATAAAATCCAATAACTTAGGAACTTCAATTGTATTTAATCAGCAATAAGACTACACACAAATTTCGCGTCTTTTCGTGCCCAGTTTCATGTCATCGCCAATCAACGAACTAGAGACGACGGACTTGTTTGCAGTGCAACAAGAGAAGCATACAAGCCATCCTGAATCCCCATCAATTGTTCATGTCGTCCTTGCTCAGCCACAGCGCCATTCTTCACCACCGCAATCGCATCGGCTCCTCTAACAGCAGAAAGCCGGTGCGCAATGACTACCGTCGTTCTCCCAACCATGGCTCGATCAAGTGCATCTTGCACCACTCTCTCCGACTCGGCGTCCAGCGCACTTGTCGCTTCGTCAAGCAGCAACACTTTCGGATCCTTAAGGATGGCCCTCGCAATGGCTATCCGTTGCTTTTGTCCGCCTGAGAGCTGCACACCTCGCTCACCGACGTTGGTGTCGTATCCTTGAGGAAGGCCGGAGATGAAGTGATGAGCTCTGGTGGCTTCGGCGGCGGCTATGATCTCCTCCTCCGGTACTGGTCCTTGCTTGCCGTAAGCTATGTTGGAACGTATGGTACCATTGAACAACACGGGCTCTTGGCTCACCAACCCAATCTGCTGCCTCAACCAACGAATGCTCAACTTCTTGATCTCTACTCCATCCAACAAGATGAAGCCTGCATCAGGATCGTAGAATCTCTCCAGAAGAGCAATGACTGTGGACTTTCCACAACCGCTCTCTCCGACAAGTGCAACAGTCTGCAGAACATTAATTGTGCAAATTAAAGAAGGTACTAAATTAACGAGAATTGAACGAAATAAATAAACTTTCCACAGATATCGTTGAACTTAGGAATAGAGTATGTTTTGTTCTTCTTGTAAATACCTTTCCGTGAGGTATGCTCAGGCAAAAGTCAGTGAAGATCTTCACATGCGGGCGAGATGGATAACTGAAGTTGACGTTTTCAAGCTTGATGTCTCCTCTCACACTTTCAATCACAGTTCCCTCATTGGAGCTCGAATCAATTTTAGATTCGCGATCTAGAATGGCGAATATGGAGGCAGCTGAATCCTTGGCATTGGAATAGTCGACGAGAAGTGTGCTCGAAATGGAAACCATGAGAGCTGCCAAGGATAAAGCATAGAACACCTACAATTCGAAATAAGACTCAGAAAAGAAAAAATGGAAAGCGCAGAGATTGTAAGATGGAAATTTAAGGGAGATGGAAAGTTAATTACCCTGAATACTTGGGTGAAATTTGCAGTTCCATCACGAACAAAACGAGCTCCGACATAAAAACACAGGGCATATGTGCAATACATGATTAGAAATGACGATCCATAACCCAAGCCGCTTATTATTCCAAGCTTTTGTGCTCGACTCACTGGGATTGCACATTTTGCTTGGTAAGCAGCCATGCATTTCTGCTCTGCTGTGAAAGAGGCTACGGTGCGGATGCTGGCAATTGCATCACTTGCCACTTGGCTTGCTTCTTCGTACATTGCCTTCACAATGTGTAATAGTTTCAAGAATAATGAAACGAGAGACAAAGAGAACAAACAGTAGACTATTACCTTAGCATCTCCACTGAAACCACGATGGAACTTCTGTTGAAAAAATTCTTGTAGACCTAGTAAAGGTGCTAGCACAAGTATTATTAGTGCCAATTTCCAGTTTGACACCATTGCTATCACGATTCCCACAATAATTGTCGCTATTGTCTGAACCATAACAGCCAAAGTATCTCCGACAAGCCTGCGCACGGTCGAAGCATCTGTTGCTAACCTCGCACCTAGTTGTCCACTGAAAAATCATACTTGAAACTATTTATTCGGATCATAAAAGTTGTTACTCTGTGCAGTAGTTATCGATCCAACATCTAAATACAAGATCAAAATCCAAACTAACCTACTATTAGACGGCTCATCAAACCAACCAATTTCTTGGTGCACCATCTTTTCAAATGAAAGGGATCTTATACGCTGGATCAGCTTGGCCCCGGCCACTCCAAATAAATAGTACTGCACTGGCACCACAAGGAAAGCGATTAGCCCTAGAAGACAATACATCAGTGCCCAAAACCTTGCGCCTCGACGAAGTTGATGTGGTGGTTCAAAGAACGTCTTAAACACGCTAGAAATTAGAATCCCAAAAATAGGGAATAGCGCCCCATGCATTGCGGCAAAAATGGATCCCAAAGCAAGAACAGGTACTTCCGACTTGTTTAGGTATGCCAGTCTTTTAATATATGTTTGTCTGTGAATGCTGCTTTGAGCGTGCTTCTCTCTGATATGATTGTTTCTTGTTGAACTTCCATCTTGGGTTTCAACGAGAAAATCAGTGGATGTTCTGATAAAGACGTTGCTTCGTCCAAGTGATGAATTTTTACTTAAAGATCTTCTGATAGACAATTCGCTGCTGCCTGATCGACTCAACTTCTGTGCATGGGCAACAAATGGAGAAGGAGCTCCTTTCGCATGTTTATTACCATCTTGGAGTTGTACTAGTTGGGAGTAAAAACTTTGAGGGTCCATGATCAACTCATCATGTGTTCCTGCATGTTTAATAAGAGATGAGAGAGTATAAATACTTGAGAAACCATAATGATCACTTGCCTTGTTCGACCAACTTTCCACGAGACACGACTGATATTTTATCAACGTTCTTGATGGTGCTCAAACGATGAGCGACAACAATCGTGGTCCTATTTGTCATGATCGTCTCTAGTGCATCCTGAACTATTCGCTCAGACTCAGCATCCAATGCACTTGTCGCTTCATCAAGAAGCAGGATCTTGGGATTCTTCAGAATAACCCTTGCAATTGCAATCCTCTGCTTTTGACCACCAGAGAGTTGTGTCCCATGTTCTCCGACCATGGTATCGAGCCCCTGGAAGAAACAAGCTTACATTAAGAAGAATAACATCAACAATAACATGGTTAATTGGTGATATTTTTCTTTACGTTTGGCATCTGCTCGATGAACTTTGCAGCATTAGCAAGCTCCATAGCTCTCAAAATCTCTTCAGTCGTCGCGCTTTCCTTTCCGTACGTGATGTTTTCCTTAATAGTGGTGGTAAACAAGACAGGTTCTTGGCTAACAAGTCCAATTTGTTGCCTTATCCATTTAAGCTTCAGTTTTTTTAAGTTGACGCCATCTATCAGTACTTCGCCAACTTGCGGATCATAGAATCTCTCCACTAAGCTGATCACAGTAGATTTTCCACTGCCACTCTCTCCTACTAAAGCCATAGTTGTACCACTTGAAATACGCAAGGAGAAGCCATCAAATATCAGTTGTTCAGGCCTCGATGGATAGCTGAAGTGAACGTCTCTGAGTTCAACCTCACCCTTGATATCTTCCAACAAAATGCCGCTGGTGTCATAAACATCGATACTCGGTATTTGGTTGATTGTCTCGAACATTTTGTATGCTGCAGCTTGGCCCGACGCAAAGGCAGACAGGCATGGTGATGCTTGGCCAAGAGACCTAGTTGAGTTGAGGGGGGAAAGAAATGAAATTAAATCCAAGAATATATATATATATAGCCAAGACTTTTAGATTCTGCTCAGATTGAGGAAAGTATCCAAAATGCTATGAGATTTGTCTGAGGACTTACATTCCACCTGTAGTGACAGCTATCATAACATTGAAAACAGTTCCTCCGTCGTAACCTTTTTCTATGATAAGCTTGGCACCATACCAAACAGCCAGACCATAGGAACAGAAAAGAATAAATATAACGACACCCATTCCAAAACCAGCAGCAGTCCCTTGGCCAACAGCAGCGTTATATGATTTATTTATGAGTTTCTTGTAACTATCAATTGCTTGATTCTCGCCATTAAAAGACACAACCTGATAATTGATATGGTAAACAAAAGAGAGAAGGTGGACTAGAATTTAGAACTATAAATAATAAAACTGCACCAAATACAAACAACTGCATAGAATTTAACCATACTGTTCTAATAGATCCAACTGTGTGTTCGACCACAGTACCAGCTTGGGCATATGCCTTCTGCCCACGGTTTGAGGATTTGAAAATAACTAATGACATGGCGGCTCCAGCAGCAGCAATAAGAGGTATGCTTGACATTAGGACGAGTGTCAAGAGCCAGCCTTTCGTCAATGCAACAATAAAGCTACCAAACAAGGTTGAAGATAACTGAATGAATTTGCCAACCTGAAAAACAGTAATTGCTAGTAACACAAAGAACATGATTGATGATTGTATGTTTTATGGGTTTGTAATCCAGGAACTCTACCTTCTCTCCAATAGCATCTTGGATAAGTATTGTGCCTCCAGACATTCTACTTATCACTTCTCCTGTTGTTGATTCATTATCAAAGAATTCAATTTCCTGTCTGAGAATTGCTTTCAAGTATAAACAACGGATCCGTGCTGCCTGCCTTTCTCCACTAACCATCCAGCAAGCCACCTCTGCCAAAGAAGTTACTTGGAAATGTAAATTAGGAAATTGAATGAATGCACAATGATGAGGTTCCAAATTCATAATACTTGGGCCTTAATGTCACACTTACGAAGAAAGGATGAAACAGCTGCTCCAGCACCTAAATAAATAAATTTTACAACCACCTGAAAAGGAAAATCTGACCAATTAACAACAGTATAAATAAAACAGAAACAAAACTCGACAAACTACTTTTTTTTTCAAGTAGTTCAACAAGAGGGGAAAATTAAAATCAGACAACAGGAATCTGCTTGGTTCAATGCTTCAAGCTCAGACTTGGTAGTGGTGACTTTGCTGCTAAAGGTAATGTTAAGCTTGGGAATGTAATGGATGGTTGCTCGAGCAGCTCGAACAAGGTGCTTAAGAGGTTGACCCTCAATTAAGCCAAAATAGCTTCTCCACATCTACATCACTTCTTCATGGATGAGAATTTTGAATCTGAATTGAGGACAATGAGTTGGACGTTAGGATGTTTCAAAAGTTCCCCTTCTATCATACCTTCACAACCTTTCTATAGGGTTGAAGAGCATGCCAAATTGTTGTTTTCATAACATAAATGATTCATCATCTATGATACCCCACCATGATACTGATCTTGCTTCAGGTCAGTCAGCCATGCCTACATGATTCTATCGGCACTGTTGCTTACGTATGTGAAGACGTTACCATAAGACTCACCTCTTCTAGAAGGTCGATGGTTCGACAAATTAACTGACCTCTCCCAAGCGGTCAACATATTGGCACTTATAAAGATTCGTAGAAAGTCACTAGTAGCACCCGCACCCTTTACACCAAGCTCCCAGAACCCTTCCCACCTAGCTCTCCAAGCTCTCCCCTCCAAACAATCCGAGCTCCTCGAGCACTTCGAGCTCCCTGAGCTCTCCAGACCAAGCTCTCCAAGCTCTCAACACCGAACTCCCCAAGTTATTCCCTTCGGACACCAAGTTCCTTGAGCTCCCTATATGCCAAGCTTGATTTCTATAGATCCTTATTCTGATTGTGGCTCATCTACAGTGACCCCCCTACAGCTATAGGTCATAATCAGAAATGACCTAGAATACCTACGTGACCTTCCATGATCCACAACTCCACAATCCATAATCCCTAGAGCCTAACAGCTAAGGAGGCGGTGAAAATTATGACTGATGAAGGCTATGGTGGCAGTCTATCCTTTTTACACCAATAGGGAATCAACATTGTTGAATCATTCCCTCCCTCTTAGATGAAGTTCCTCATAGTACCAGTAGTGGTGGAGACCTAACCCTTGGCCAAGATTACTAACAACGCAGTAATGGAGTTTACTTAGAAAAATCTCATCTGCAAGTTCAAGTTGGCATGGAAGTTGATCTCAAACAATGGGAGGCAATTACAAAGAAGAAATATTCAGACCTAGTGCAAGGAATTCAAAATCCAACAAATCTTCACATTAGTATTATATCCACAAAACAATGACTAATTCAAGGTCGCCAAGGCATCATACAATGTCTCAGAACTAAACTCACGCACATTAGGGTGAGTTGCGTAGATAAGCTACCTAGCATACTGTGATCATGTTGCACTAATATCGATGACCACCGTTAGAGAAATCTTGTTCAACCTAGTTTATAGAATCGAGGTCATCCTCCTAGTTGGGATCAGGACAGAGACGAAAACAATACACTCTTGTGACAATTCTAAAATAGAATGTCGACTTAGACCTCATTACAGAAAAGAGGGGAAGGACTTCTATCAAGATGGAGCCTTACAAAAGCTGTGTATGCCAAGCTTTACAACCAGAGGGTGGTTTTGTGCTCTTTCCAAGTTAAGGACTTAGTCCTTCAAAGAATTTAAATTATAAGAGAAATTGGCAAAATGAGAAGAATCATTCAAGGTGATTCAAAAGCTCAGCTCAGGAACCTACTATAAGTGAAGAGATTGTGACATTCCATCCACCAACGCCCATCTATACACTATTCAAAGCCAATCACCCTAAATGGCAAGCTCTATATCACTCTGAGCCAAGATCTTCCACGATGGGAAGTTACCTCCTACTTGACTGCCTCTTCATTTTTATTGTCATTCAATCTACTAGGTCATTCTTTTCTTCAATTAAAATGCAGTTTTGAAAAGATATTCAACTTTGCTACTATTCTAGATGAGTCTCCCAAACTTTGTCTCAAGACTATAATTTCTCTCCATTCTCAATTGTTCACCTAAAGGTGGCATGATCAAGCTCCCTCTTAGTCTTAGTAGTTCGCCTAAAGACAGTCGACTTACGAAAGTCTCTATTTGACCTGAATGGTTCACTTAAAGGTTATAGAATTGAGCTTCCTT
The DNA here is from genome assembly GCF_044706935.1 of Curcuma longa. NCBI lineage: Eukaryota > Viridiplantae > Streptophyta > Magnoliopsida > Zingiberales > Zingiberaceae > Curcuma > Curcuma longa. The sequence continues at coordinate 504,797 of NC_133870.1, read as the reverse complement.
TTAGCCTCGGTAGTTTGCATAAAGTCTCTAAGGCCGATCTACAACCTCTCCTCAACCTTAGTCATTTGCCTAAAGGTAATGGGTAATAGCTCTTCCCCTAAGTCTCAATGGTTCGCCTAAAGATTATGAGGTTGACATACGAAAGTCTCTTCTTGACCTCAATAGTTTGCCTAAAGATCACAACATTGAGATCCTTGTTAGCCTAAGTGGTTTTCCTAAAGACTCTGAGATGAATATATAATCTCTTTTTGACTTTAATGGCCCACCTAAAAGTTCTGAGATTGAAATCTCCCCCTTAGTTTTAGTAGTCGGCCTAAAGACTCTCAAGTCAACATATGAAAGCTTAATCTTGACCTCAGTGGTTCACCTAAAAGTTGCGAGATTGAGCTACCTTTTAGCCTCAATGATCTACTAAGATTTTGAGGTTGATCTACAATCTCTCCCCGACCTTAATAGTTCACCTAAAGGTCGCAGGATAAAACATTTCCACTTAGTCTTAGTGGTTTGTCTAAAGACTTTGGGATCAACTTACTAAAGTATCTCTTTGACCTTAGTGGTTCACTTAATGACTCTGAGGTTAATCTACAATCTTTTTCCAATCTCAGTGGTTCATACAAAGGTCATAGGATCAAATTCTCCCCCTTAATCTTAACGATTCACCTAATATTCTGAGTCAACTTATGAAACCTTTTTTGACCTCAGTGGTTCGTCTAAAGGTCATGAAATCAAGCTCCCACTTAGCCTCACTAGTTCACCTAAAGGCTCTAAGGTCAATCTACAACCTTTCCCTCACTACAGTAGTTCGCCTAAAGGTTGCAGAATTGAGTTTTCCCTCTTAATCTTAGTGGTTCACCTAAAGGTCGTGGAGTCGAGCTCTTCCTCTTAGTTTTAATGGTTCACCTAAAAACTCTAAGATCGATTATGGAAGTCATTTCCTGACTTTAGTGATTTATCTAAAGGTTACGGGATCAAACTCCCTCGTTGCATTAGTGACGTTAACATAAAGGCCTTGAGAATGATCTATCAGTCTCTCTCCAATCTTGGTAGTTCCCCAAAAGGTCACGAGATTGAATTTCTCATCTCGGTCCTACTGGTTCTCCTAAAGGCTTTTGGGTAAACTTACTATGGTCTTTCCCATATATCATCTCAGATAAGTTCTCTCCCTTAGCTTCCTTGGCTTTAGGGTTGAGTTTCAGGTCCCCACGGGCGGGGTCAGCTGGTCAGGGCATGGGTGCTTGCAGCATGAGGTGGGTGGTTCGAGGGCTCATGGTTGCATTTGCGATAATATCAATCTGTGCCATGTTTCCAAATCCCTCGGCCACCATGCCCTGGTCAGTCCCGCATTCACTGTGATTTACCTCTCCACAGATGGTCGGGGGGCCGATCGTGTGGGGCCGCTAAGTTGGCGGATTCCAACCTTTTGCAGCTTGAGTTTCAGACATCTCTCTTAATTGGACCTCATCTTAGATTAAATTCTGCTTAGTCCCATAATCTTTGAAGTCGGTCACATTACACTAGGCTCAATCATATTAATATAAATATTTTAAATATAATTTATTTTAATTTGGTATATTTTTCTAATTTTTATTTTTAATTTTGCAATTAAACTAGGCCTGTGGACTTGGATTTGCACAGGCCGATGATCATGTTTGATTGAATTATTAATTAGATAGGCTTTGCTAAGTGTTCAACCCAAGTACAACCATTTGTCAACTTTAGGTTGGTTATAGGGGTTATGCTCAACACAACCCTTTGTCCTAAATTAGTAAGTTTTCATATAGATTGCTAATAAAAAGCTCCAACAGGGTTGTGTGAATTAGAAAAACTCAAACAAATATAGAGCATTGTATTTTAATAGGCCATTTAGACAAGTGTCCTCTAATGGTATTCTGTCAAGTGGATACTTTTTTGCAATGATTAACCATCATGAGTCTTATGTAAAAATAAAAGAGAGAGAAATAGAAAATGAAATAATAATTTAAAAATATAATTGTAGTCTAATAGATATATTTAATTTATACAAGTTATTTATGTAAAATATTAGCACAAATATAGTAGTTATTATGAACATGGTATGTAATCACAGTTATAAAAGTAGCTGAAATGTTAAAATTATTATTTGTATGATCATAAAGTCTTTTTAAATTAAAATCAAACACTATGGGTAAGTATTGCTATTTTGTTATCATTTATATATTCTTTTATGTGATTAGATATTTCTTGAGGTTATTGCGTTCCAAATTGCACGTACCACAAGATTTCATGCATATATTTTCTTAACAGCAAAGAATCAGCACTAAAATACGCTTAATTTTACACTTCAAGGTGTTACTGATTGGTCCAGTATGACGAGAAAAACACGAAACAAGAATCCTCAAATCCATCTGGTTTCCAAAATAGACAAAATCACAGATACGAAGGATAAAAAAACGAAAAGAAAAAAACATAATTAAGCACGCACACAATCTCATATATATTCAATATCTTAATTTGGGAAACGAATCGAAGCCTACCGGGATGATTAAGGATGATCGATATATAGATTAACCCACCTTGGATACCTCACGGACGATGGAATCCTTGCTGGCGTCTCCGAAGGCGTTGATGAGCTCTCCGAAGATGATGGTCATCAACGGCATTGCCATGCCGCTACCCACCGCGCCGACCGTCCCCGCCGTCATGAGAGCGACGTCCCGCGCGTCTGCGAAGGAAAACAGCTTGTGGAAAGGCACCCTCCCCATCTCGTCCGTCTCCCGCCGCGCCTCCTCCCCGTCGCCCATCGCAAACCTCGATGGATCGGAGAACACTTTGTGGCGAGTGAGGAGTGTACGTTGGTTTATATAGGAATGGGGGCAGGTTGGATCCGACGGTGGGGACGAGTACGACAAACAATGCTTCTAGAAACAAACACAATGCTGTCTATGGTGCATCTCCTCTTTTGAATCAAAATGAGTCTTGGCAATTAAATCGGGACCGCGTGGCTGGATTAATAAAAGCTGGCGATTGAACTCCTACCTTATATTAGCGCAAGAAAAATAGGAAAGTAACTAAAAATAATAATAAACACTTGTGAATTAGAAATATATTTAAATCAAATCAAATTGAACATTTATCACAGGAAATCCTTAGTAATTAATAATTACCAAATAGACTCTCATATTAGCTGAGGTGTTTGTTCTCTTTATTCGAACGGAAAGACATGCATACTTCAAATTCCTTCTAGAAAATCAGACTTCACTTCACTGGATCAAATTAATTCGATGGGTACTATAGCTCCTGTCCATAATAGAGTTATGCTCTAAAAACGCCGGGCTTCATGGATGTGCTGTGATACCATGTTCTTTCACCCAGCTTGGGCTTACCCTAGTTGGCCTGAGCTCAGTGGGCTTTTGTCCATGTCAGCTGGAGCCCAAGCTTGATTGACAATTAAACTCGCATGTCATGTGTATGGATGGATATATGTACGTGATTTTTATTTTTAATTAAATCACGTGATAGATAGCCTATGTATTTTTTTTTCTACATATAGTTAGCATCATCTGTTTTCCTACAAAAAATATAATGAGTCAATTTAGAAAATTTATCCACGACCACAAAAATAAAATCCATACCTCATTTTAACCTAGGTAATCCTATAGAAAAGTCAATGGAAATATCAACCTAAGGTTCACTAGGAATTGGTAAAGGTGTGTACAATTCATAAGGTAAAGATCTTGATTTTGCTTACCTACATGTGATGCACTTCTCACAAAACTTGATTACATCTTATTTCATGTGAGGCTAAAAGAAATGTTCAACCAAAACTTCTAGAGTTTCTTACTCCAAAATATCCCATTAGTCTCCCACTATGAGTCTCTTGGACTAATAATTCCCTCAATGAACAATTAGGCACACAAAACATATTCACCCTAAAAAGAAATCCTTCATGCCTATAAAACTTCCCAAATGCAGCATGTTCACAAACATCAAACACATTTCCAAAGTTAGGATCATTAGAATATAGATCTTTAATGTATTCAAATTCTAACAATCTAGTGTTCAAGTAAAGATCAAGGTACACCGTTGAGACAAAGCGTCTGCAACAGTGTTTTCCATACTTTGTTTATACTTCATCACATAAGGAAATGTTTATACTTCAATGATTCATGATCAGTGTAAATGACAAACTCTTTAGGCCACAAGTAATGTTTGTAAGTCTACTGCGACGTCTCCAATGCCCTACACATCTCCTTATTATATTGGAATAGTTGAGAGTTGCTCCACTCAACTTCTCACTGAAGTAAGCAATGGGTCTCATATCCTGTATAAGCCTAGCACCTATACCAATACTAGAAGCATCACATTCAATTTCAAATGTTTTAGAAAAATCTAGGAGGACTAGTAAAGGAGCAAAACTTAGGGGGTGTTTGGTTTGAAATTTTTTTTTCTATTTTTTGTTTTCCATTTTCTATTTCTGTTTTTCTATTTTCTAATCTAGTTTTTAGAAAACAAAAAATACGTTTGGTATGATATACTATTTTCTATTTTCTAGAAAAGAAAATTAAAAAATATGTTTGGTTTGTTAATATAAAAAATTATAAATAAAATAATTTTTTTATAAAAGATATTTTTAAAATAGTTTGGAACATTCAATATAATTAATTGACTACATCTATACGAGTACCGACCGAACCAATTTATTATTTAGTCGGTCTAATTAAATTATTAAAACAATCGATTATGTTACAAGAAGGAATATGAAATAGATAAGTAAAGTTAGTTTCGAAATAGATTAATAAATAATTATTTCATTTGAATTTAAAATAATTATTTCATATGAAATATATAAAAATGATATATAACAGAACACTCTTTTTTCTCTCTTCTTCTCTCTTGCAGAAAATAATTAGATATAAAGCAACAAAGTTCCGAGTTGCTGTAGCGGGACGCTAGCGAGAGAAAAGCTTCTCCCGGAGCTCCACCGTGTCAACCTATGGGCCCACGTTGCTAGGCCTGTAATAACCTGTCACCGGATCCGGCACCCAAGAATTTAGTAACAACGATGAAGAAGTGGAAGCAGAACAAGTGGTATTGGAGGATTTCATCACCACTGTCGTTTTCTTCTTCGTCGCTGTTGCTGCGGCGGAGTATGCCCTTCTGAATCCATTATAATACATCGTTCATTAAGTTAGCATTAGCACATATAGGGGCAAGCTGTTATATAAGCTAGAATTAAAAGGCTACGACATACCTATTACGAAAGACGGTGATGCCTTGGGAGAGGGCGGAGAGACATCGAGCCATCGCTAAAGAAGCTTGGTTGTTTCTTTCTTGTATGAGTTGGATTTGAAGAAAAGACCGAGTCGAGCCAGTCGTTTGATCGATCTCCTTCCTCGTTCTTCACTTCTATCGATGTCTGGTTTCTGCTGCTTGATTTGGGAGAGGATGTAATGTTGGTTTGGATATTTATACAGGATGAAACTTTGGATTTTGGTTGAACGAAAGGGAATAGAAATGGCGGAGAAGGTGGAAAACGCCGTGTTTTTGCATTTCCCTGTAGTTTCTATTTTCCATGAAAAATGATATTTTATCATTTTCTATTTTCTTAGATAATGCCTTCTCATTTTCCAGAGAATGAAATTGGAAAACACAAAACAAACAATAATTTTTAGAAAATAAGAAAATAAAAATGGAAAATGACCAAACCAAACACCCCCTTAGCTTTTCTTTCAATGTGTTGAATGCTCTCTCTTGCTCCTCTCACCACTTGAATAACTCATATTTCTTGATGACTCCAGTTAGAGGAACTGCAATATTAGTAAAATTAGGAACAAATAATCTATGGAAGTTGGCCAAACCATGGAAGCTCCTCATTTGGTTGATTGATGCAGGTGTTGGCCACTCTTGGATTGCTTTCACCTTTTCCTACGCATTTAGCACTGACAACAAAACCAAGAAACACAGCTCTTTCCATACAAAAGGAGCATTTCTGAAGGTTAGCAAAAAGTTTTTCTTCCTTCAACACTCTCAAAATAGACCTTATATGTGTTACATGCTCTTCCACACTTTTGCTATAAATGAAAATATCATCGAAATACACAACTATAAATCTTCCTAAGAAAGCATGTAAAATATTGTTCATCAAACGCAATAAAGTACTCGGAGCATTAGTTAAACCAAAAGGCATTACTAACCATTCATATAAGCTATGGTTGGTCTTAAAATCAATTTTCCATTCATCACTTTCCTTCATCCTAATCTGATGATATCCACTTCTATGGTCAATCTTTGTGAACACACAAGAACCATGTAACTCATCAAGCCTAGGAACTGGGTAGTAATACTTTACCGTTATGTTGTTGATGGCTCAACAATCAACACACATCCTCCATGTCCCTTCCTTCTTAGGAACTAGTAACACTTGGACTACATAAGGGCTCCCGCTTTTTTGAACTTACCTTTGATGTTTCTTTGCTTCCTCTATATTGCTTCGATATGCAGGTTGATTTGGGTGGATGCTCCGGGTATGAAGTCAATTTGATATTCAATTCCTCGAATCAGAGGGGAATCTCTTTGGGGTAAACATCGTCGAATTCCTATAAGAGAGAAACAATAGCACTTGGCAAAGAATCGTTAAGGTTGTTAGTGCTCAAGAGTGCCTCCTTATACAAAAGTATAAGTGGCAGTTGTTTTAAAAACGAAGCTCTTTTGATCTCACTTTTTTGCATAGAAGCTATCTTCTTTTCTTTGTTTTATTTTCTCTCCATTCACATTTTCCTCAATTTTTCCATCTTTCTTTTCTCTCTTCTTTTTATTCACTATTTGTAATTTCAACTGATCCTCTACAACTTATCTTGGGGTACAAGAGTAATAGGTTGTCCCACCCAAGTAAAGAAATACCTATTCATGAACCCATAGCTACCTTCTGAGTCAGTAGTGCCAATTTTTCCACCAAATCAGTACTTGCCTCACTAGGGCAACTCCCTCCATCAATAATAACGTTGCAAATCTTGTTATTTACAAAGTAACGAATATGAAACAAGTTATCCCTTTGGTCATCTTCTTCCTTCTTAGCTTGCAAATTGAGAACTCGACTTTCCGGCAGCGGGTCCCGGCAACACTTTTATGAAATTTAGCTTTGGTATTAACTTCAAAGATTGTTACAAAATGGAGGAGAACCCATGAAAAGCTTGTTGCAAGAAAGAGGAGAAAACATGAAGTCTTTTTTCATTATCTTGAAAGTAACCATACAAGGTGGTTTTATTACATGAGAGCCTCTTGAACATTGTGGACACATGAACGTTGGAGCATTTAAATGCATTAATGGGTTCCAACATTCAATGTTGGACACATGAACGTTGGACACATGAATGTTAGAGCATTTAATGCATTAAATGCATTTAATGCACTTAATCTTTTTGGATATAGAAGGAGCATTTAATGCACTTCATCATGATGAATTGAAGGATCCTCCTTGTTGCTTTGTCTTCTTACATTTCTTTGTCTTCTCACATGATAAACTAGATTTGACTTAATCTTTAACTATTTGACACCTTGAACTTTAACACACTAGGCGTTCCGACAGCGGGTCCCGGCAGCAATCTCTGCTTTCCGACAGTAGCTCCGGTGAAAAGGGAGTTTCTCTGGCGAACCAATAGTAGCTCTGGCGAGCTCTCCTGGCTGGCGGCATCTCTTCACAAGGCTCCGGCAGTCGGTAAGGAAGCAAAGGAGGAAAGCTTTGGCAGCTTAGAAAGGTCTGACAATAGGGAAGAAGGAAGAACAGCTATCGCCGGTCCTCTCTCGCGATCAACTGGAAGCAGGGACGCATGGGAAGAAAGGGAAGTGCTCGGGTTCTTCGATCACCCTGTCCAAGCAGCCGACAACCTCATTTTAAGGAGCCGAACACTAATCTCACCAGATTCCCTTGTTTCTTCATGCGGCGGCAGATCGGACGAGATCAAATCTCCTTCCTTCTTTGTGCAAGGGTTGGCTGATAGACGAGATCTTCTTCCATTTTTGCTCGCAGTTGGCAAAGGGATTTCTTTCCCCTTTTCGCGAGATTCGGCCAATCAGGATTTGTTTCTCGATTTGCAGGCGGCGGTCGGCAGTGAGAAGCGTGGTCGCGCGCATGAAGAAGAAAGCAAACTAGGGAGAAAAGGGAGAACCAGTTTAGGGTTTTCTTAAATTGGGTTCAATCTGGCTTGGTTCAACTTGGTTCATAACCAAAACGTTTGATTTAGTAACCAAATGACCTCCGATTTGATACTAATAAATTTTGTTCCTTTGGTCTTTTCAAGATGAGGCCCATCATTACTTCCATTTCACGACAACAAATTTAACTTTCCGCATCACGTCATTAACAGCGCACAATTATAGTGTGCTATTAATAATAGTTTTTACGGCACACCTAATAAGTACACTGCAGATAATATGTTATATTTTATAATTAACAGCACACAAATAATAGTGCGCTGCGAATACTATTTTTCACAGCGTGCAAAAATTATACGCTGTTAAAAGGGATTAAAAAATATCATTAACAACACGCGTAGATGTACGTTATTAAAAGAAGACTGTTAAAAAAGAATATTTGATAAATTTTTTTCCCCAACCCGCTTACGCTTGGTTTTCCCTATCGCCCTCTGTTATGCGAGTTCCCCCGACAGCGCTCGCCTGGTCGCCTGGTCGCCTCCCTTCCGCTCCTCTCCACCCGCGAGGTTCCCCCAACCGCGCTTGGCTGGCCGCCCTCTTAGTTCCTCTCCACGCCCTCTCTGTTCGTCTCTGCTCCTCTCCGCCCATGAGGTTTCCCTGACCGTGCTCGCCTAGCCGCCTCTCCACGCCCTCTCCGTTCCTCTCCACTCCTCTCTAGCCGCCCTCTCCAGCCCTCTCCACATGATCGAGCTCGGCTTCTCCTTCCTCTCCATCGTCGCGGCTCATTCTCCATCTGTGCTCACGTAGGAAACCCTCAGTCCGTGCTCCTACGGCCTGAGTCCTCCGGCCGTTCATCCTGACATGTGGCAATGCACTCGTCGTTCGTCCTGAGCTCCTTCCTCCATTCTCCTCAGTCCTGTTTCCTCTCGTTGCAGCAGCAATCAAAGGTATAACTTAAGTGTTGATTTCATATTTTAGGGATTTTATTACATGTTTTAGGGTTTGGCATGTTGTTGATTTTAGACTGTTAATTTTAGGGTTCTGATTTTGTATTTTAGGGTTTGCCATGTTGTTGATTTTAGGCTGTTAATTTTAGGGTGCTGATTTCGTATTTTAGGGTTGTAATTTCATTGTTTATTTTTGTGTATTTTAGCAATGGATTGTAATTTCATTTTAGGGTTGTAGTCATTTAAGAAATGGATAAGGAATGGATGCATTTGCCTTCAAGGCTTGTACCGGAATATGAAGAAGGGGTTCAGAAATTTCTTGCACAAGCTAGGAACTATGCCAAAACATGCGAAACAATCTTATGCCCTTGCAAGCGTTGTCAAAATAAGAAGTATATGAATTTTGACCAAGTGTACGAGCACTTAATTATGAAGGGGATAGATCCTTCTTACACTATTTGGGTCTTCCATGGTGAAACTTATACATCACAATTTCAAAGTGAAGGTGGTTCAAGAAGAGTTCAAGAAGAGGAGGGTGAAAGTAGAGAGACATATCACTTATATGATGCCTTTGTAGCGAAAGAAGAGGCTGGACACATTATGTCTGAAACAAAAGACTATGAGTTTGTTGATTTATTAGAAGATGCAGAAACTTCTCTTTTACCCGGTTGTACAATTTACACAAAGTTATCAGCAGTTGTCACATTATACAATTATAAGTCTAATATGGATACACTGATACTAGTTTCAATGAGCTTCTTAAGATCTTAGGTGGCATGCTTCCAGAAAAAAAATACACCTCCAGAAAATGTTTACTCAATGAGAAAGTTGTTGAAACCATTTGATTTAGGATATGAGAAGACTCATGCTTGCCCAAACGATTGCTGTCTATTTAGAAAGGAGCTTAAAGATTTGGACTCATGCCCAAAGTGTGGTTCCTCAAGATGGAAGGTTGACAAAATCACTACTAAAGTTCGTAAAGGAGTTCCAGAAAAGGTGCTTCAGTATTTTCCCATGATACCTAGATTGAAAAGGATGTTTAAAATAGAAGAAAAGGTTGAAGACTTGATTTGGCACTCCAAGCATAAAAGTCAAGATTATATGATGTATCATCCAGTTGATTCAGTAGCTTGGGATACAATAAATCATAAGTGGCCCGCTTTTGCATCGGATCCTAGAAATCTGTGTCTTGGTCTTGCAACGGATGGATTCAATCCTTTTGGTGACCTTAGTTCTAGATATAGTTGTTGGCTGATTATTTTGGTTAATTACAACATTCCTCCATTGATGTGCATGGCGAAGGAAAATCTTATGCTAACATTATTGATTCCAGGCCCAAAGCAATTAGGAAATGATATAGATGTATACTTGGAACCCCTTGTGGAGGAATTGAAGGAGTTGTGGGACACTGATGTGGAGGCATATTGATGTGGACAAGGAGGGGATACAAGCTTACAAGACAAAGCCAAGGAGGAAGAGGTATTGAAGGGAATGGGAGGACCCATGACAAGATCCAAGACTAAGAGAATGAAGCAAGCTTTGGAAGGCTTAATAATGGAGCTCAAGGAAAAGGAGGATCAATGCACAATGGAGGCAACAACTAAATGGATCACATTCCTTCAACTTGAAAGTGAAATTGAGCCAACATGAAGATAAAACTTGAAGGCCCAAATCTACATGATCCAAGATGAATTCAAGGGCTACAAGTATCCAATTTTCGTAGGTATTTTTGGGGAAATTTTCTGAAGTGACTTTTGATGTCTTTTAGTGGGTTTTTAATGCTTTTTGGGAGTTCTTAAGCTAGTATTAGGGAATTGTGGGAAATAAATGTCATGCATGCATGCATGCATGCATGCATGATAATGGTGCATAATTAGTGCCTAATGGGTCTCAGTGGATATTAAAAGCTTAGTGGGAAGTGTGGTAGAGGTTAATGTTTCAACCTCCACTAAGTCTATATATAGGGGAACTCTTGTATGGCTA